>NC_031784.1:8676364-8893583 GCF_001522545.3 Parus major | reverse complement strand
CGGGCCGCAGTGTCGCATCACCGCCAGGCCTCGTGTCCCTCCAGGGCTCGGGCCCCATGGCTCTGCCCTCCCTCCCGCTGCAGATGGTAGCTGATCACCCGTGTCCTGCCAGGAGCACACTCCAGCGCCAGGGACATCACAATTAGGTTTGGGGAAGAGATCCTCTCGGGTATTATAGAGTCACAGAATGGTTTGGGTTGGAAGGGACACCTTCTACTATCCCATGTTGTTCCAAGCCCCGTCCATCTTTGCTTTGGACATTTCCAAGGATGGGGCAGCCACAGCTTCTCTGGGCAACTTGTGCCAGGGCTTCACCTTACAGCGTTGGGAGCCTGTAAAAGGAGAATGTGGGCTACCCTCAGGCAGGAGATGAGGGTGACAGTTATTTTCCAAGCTCAGCTTTGTGGCATTCTAGTAAATTCGCTCATGGCTCATTGAGTCAAATTAAAAAAAAAATTAAATAAAATTGTCACCACAAAGTAGACCGAAAATGCCTTGGTTTCTTCTCCCATTGTGAGGGTTTGAGTGGCTTCTCCTTGCCCACACTGGCACTAGCAGGATTTAAGCATTCAGATAAAACTAAAGGCTGAAACTGAGGCAAGTAACAAGAATCAGGATGATTCCTGATAAAATTAGTTTCATTCTTGAAACTAATTTTTAACTAGAGGATGGTGCTAATAATATTAAGGTTGTAGGTTCAATCTTTGTACAGACCGTATATATTTAAGAGTTGGACTCCATGATCCTTGTGGGTAACTTCCAACTCAGAATATTCTGTGAATCAAGATCAGTGTGTACTTTATACTGTCATGTTTGTTGTAGTGAAGCAAAAATACAGAAGGTAATTAAGGCAGTTTCCTGAAAATCAAAATATTTTCCCTGGGGTTCTCATTGTTCTGAAGTTTATTCTCCTGTGTTTCACTCTGAACTCTGTATTTAATCAACTTATTGTCATTGATCAGCCATAGTAAAGCAAGGCTGCAGTTCTGATTGGTTATTACTGCATTTTGGCTGAGCACCAAAAACATTTCTTAATGATAGGACCTGCTAGACAGTTGAACTCTCTACCAGTGGAGCTCACAGAGGCCCTGTTGTTACAGCCAGCAGTAAATCCATTGTACAAAATACTCTGTAGGCAGCCATTTCAGGACAAAACTAAACTCATGTTCTTTCTCCAGGATTTTGGGGAGTTGCTCTATGAACAATGGGAGCTGTGAAAAAGCCAGGATTTCCCAGCTGCCTTGCCTAGATTGCTTACACCAGTGTATAATTAAGAGTTCAGTTCTATATGCTTTTCAGAACTTTCTGGAAGGTGGTCAATAGCCTTGACTCACCAAGTCAATGAAGTTGTTCAATTTTCAGTGGCAGAGAAGGGTTATATCTTCAGAACCAGGTTTCTAACAAAATGTGGGAATGGGCAAGAGCAGCCTTGATTCAAAATTTGAATATAGCATTGATATATTTATTTCTTTTTGATTGTGAACATTTTCACACTCTACAGTAGTAACAAAAGCATTAAATTTACATTTACATCTCTTTATTTCATAGCAAACACACTGAACTGTGAAAAAGATTCCAGACTGTTTTTCTCAGATCATTTGTAGGTGTTCTGTATCTGCTGGTTTCATTTAGGAACTGAAGGATGAAATGGAACTAAAAACCAGAGAGTGATATCTTGAAAGTGCTTGATACTCGGGTATACCAGAAATCTCATTAAAATATTATGTATTAGAGTTCCATAAAATGTTCTCAATCAAACAGGTCTATGGAAATATCCCAAACTATCAAAGTAGAGTACAGAAGAGGGTGAAGGGAAGGAAGGATGCATAATTTTAAAGAAGTTTAGGAATGCTGAACAGAATAAATCTTCAGTAGGAACCAGGGAAAGAAATCAAGTAATTTTTTTTTGCCTCATCACTAAGTATTACAGAAATAGCCTGCTTTGGCTGATGAGAGGAAGAGACAGGGAAACAGAAGATGTTTTGAATGTTCACTGCCCAGGCAGTGGAGTGAAATGTGCTCCTCTAGAGCTGTGTTCTGTCACAGCCGTGTGTAGGCAGCCTGTGGCCTGCCTGCCAGGACACGCAGGAAGAGTGAGTGCTCTCAGCTCCTGCCACCTCCCAGCCCTGGCTGCGCACAGCAGGTGCTGCAGGCTCACTGCCAGCTGAAAGCCACCTTGTTTTCCCAGTTAGGCATTCCGCAGGGTTACTGGAAAACTGCTTCAAGTGGCCATCTAGTACTAGGGAGTGTTTTTCACTACATGAACTGATTCTAATGGACCCTAGAGGACAACTGGTATTTTCTAGTATTTGCTATGGCACTTCAGGAATGAAAATAACTCTTGCCAGACTAAACAAGGCTAAATTAAATGAACAAATATCCTGTCTCTAGGACAAGTGCAATAACTTGTAGTTATAGAGCAGTGGAGGAACTGACAGCATCGTTTCTTTTGGATACGATGATGTCACAGTGCACAGTTTTGGTCTGTTGGCCGAGGTGGGTTTTGTATTCCCATGTATCTTATCATCAGCACTTTGAAATCAATTTTACCCTTTTGAGGAAGGGAAGCAAGAGTTGGAGGTTGGATTTTTATTAGGCACAGCTGGTCTGAGGGACGTTATTTGTTCCTAAAGCCAGGGCTGTCTTTCATATGAAGCTGTGGGGTGGATGGTGGGCAGGGGGAATCACTTCAAGTAGTTACAACAGCTGGGGGTCAAATTATAGGGAAAAGTGGAGAGAAGTGAAATTTATAATCTATAATTTGAAACCAAAATAAGAATGAGACAAGCTTATTTGAAGAACTGGAAGGAAAAGGATGTGATATATGGCCTGATAGAGCCAAGCAAAATGAACACTGCCATTGCACTATTACTTTGCAGACAATCCAAAGAAACCAAAAGGGCCTATTAAGGCTCTCTCTGTGGAGATCTAATTAGGTCATACAAACAATCTCTGTTGTTAATAGGACCCTTTAGCCATACATGGGCACCTTAAGAAGTCTGTAGCAGATATAGGAAAGATTCTGATCCATGATGAGAATAAGAAGTGAACAGCAGCAAAGAAATAACAGATGAGAAATTGATGTAGGAAAATAAAAGGTCTATAAATAGAGTTATTGAAGTTGGAGAGGAACGTGAGAGCCTTATTCTTCCCTAGAGGTGGTGGTGTCCTAGTAAGTGAGACATGCTCTGCTTTGTTTGCTTGAAGTTAAGGGAATGGAGAAGAGGATTGGTAGGAAACAATGCATTTTGAGGGCAAAGAAAAAGCTTCCAAGGGAAAGTGAGGGAAGGATCTTGTTAAAAGAATGTGTTTGCTCAGAGTGATTGATAGCAATGACTACCTGTACCATCTTAGTGAAAGAGATACAGAGGAAAGCCAGGTGTAAATTAAAATAGAATCACGAGTGCAGTGAGGCCACTTCTGGCTTCAGGACATCAAGAAAGGTGTCAAAGGTGTGTGGGTCCTCACTAAGTGCAGACTGGACTTGTTGAGACAACAGAACTAAGTGACCCACTCACCCTTACACTGCAGATGTGGTCCCTCTTTTCACCTATCTTCTCTCCCTCACAAATTTCAAGGTAGCAAATAACCATTTCACACCTATTACTCCCATTATGTCTCAATAATATTCTGACCATTTTTCTAGAACAGAACACCAGTCCTCTACTTGTTACAGCTAAGGGTTGAGTAGTATTTTTATAAGCATATCCTAGAATCTTGAGAGAGTTATGGGCTTAATCATAGCAGGATACTCTGTGGGCCAGCAAATGTTTATAGTATATAGCAGTGTACCTGGATAAAGGAGAATTTAATATCTGAATATCTGCAGAAAGCACACACTGAATGAGCAGTTGTTTATGGCATACTTGGAATGTGCTGTTCAGTCACCAGTGCAGTATTTCTGTCACCTGAGTATTGCAACTGGCTCACTTGGGGTGAATTTGCAGATGGGATATTCACGGTGGCCTGGTTCTGAGCTATCTGCAACAAGCAGTATTGCACACTAACACTTACATGTAGTAAAGCATCAGATTTCAGAATGTCACAATCCACTTACCAGTGGTTCAATGCTATAAAGAGCCTAATTCACTACTCAGAATCTTCCCTTGAGTATTTAAATCCCACTGAATCAAATGCTAAGAGAGTCAAAACCATGAAAAAAAAAGTCCACTTTGGACACCTTTATATGCATTTCAATCCAGCAAGGCATGGCCCTACACCATTTTATCAGCAGTATTTAAGCTCCTCAATACCCATATGAAAACCAGAGGAGTTATATGACTTTGCTTGTGCTGTGCTGGATAATTTCCTAAAGATTGTATAGGAAACCTGTAGTTCAGCCTGTAGAAAGTATACCATCTCAATCCTTCATTCCTCATTGAGGAAGACTGCAAGTATAGCTGTCCCAGGGAAAGAGATGGCTTAGGAGATCTTTTAGGCTTCCTTTCTGGTCTGTTTTCTATGACTCTGTGCTGTGTTCCATAAAGTAAGCCTACACACCACTGCTTGGATTTTGGAGCAGCCAAGTTATAACTGGTTGAAAAACCCCAGTGAAGGGACTGTGTCTACTCATTACCCTCGATAGTTTTTACCAGTATATGTTGCCTAGAACCAAGGGCAAGACTGGAATACTGCTAGTCTCAGGGGCAAGCCAGGAATTTTAGAAGCAGAAAATAATATGAGCTACCTGTGGCAGAATTTCTTCAAACTCAGCTACATCTGCATAGGAGTCTATAGAAAAATATCCTAATTTTAGATCACTTTATTCACAAATCTGTCATCTGTTGTTGTCTATGCAAAGGAAGCAGTCAAAGAGCTGTCCAGGAGTTCACTGTGCCGTGACTGAACTGCATTTCACAGATTGGGATGGAACTGGTTTACAATAGATCTTTCTCTATTGCAAAAGTTTGTGACCAGGGGTCTTGAGAAGGCCAAACATAAGAGTACAAAAGCTAACTTTAAGTATTTAAAACAAAATAAGTAATCTATATGCCAGTTATATACAGGCACCCTGTATATCAGCAGATGCCACCACATACAGGAAACTCAAGGCAGCGATTTGGTAGCAAACCAACTGAGCTGATAACCGTGTTTTGCTGGTGACATCATCACTGCTGGATGGCTCTTTGGAATAAATAACCTCTTCCACATGTCCCTAAGTACACAGCTCCCAAAATAAATTTCAATTGCTGTAAGCCTCAAGGATGTCCTAAATCACCATGGGTTAATAAGCAGTAGAAATAGGGAAGGAAGGAATGCAGGATTTGTTTTTATTTCACTAGAAATAGTTCAGATGAAGCAATTATTAAATGCATTAAATACTATGCAGGGCAAGCAGGAAATAAAAGCATGAAGGTGGGAAAGATGTTTATATCAGATTAATATATGGAAAACCTGTCGGGAAATGCTGCTCAAACTTGTGTATTGCCAGACAAAACCATGGCAGCATTCAAGATAGGTTGAGGTTCTGTAACTGTTAAATGGGCACTGGTTTTGTCAGGAGTCTTTGCAGAGGGTTGTGTTAAATATTTCAGAATACAGAGGAAGTTTAATGTGAAACTTCCCTGAGAAAAAAAAAAAAAAAATGGACACTTGCATTCTCACTCACAAACAGCAAAATTAATTTCCAAGTAGATGATCAGTGACAGATGAGCAAATATAACTTCCACTTAGATCTTATCTGTAATTCTGGGGTGTAAAAGATGCCTTTATCTCTTGCTCTGAACAGGGAAAGTTTGAGAAAGAATGAATAGATGTGTTGTGGATGCGTAATGCAAGTTTATTTAGAAGTATCCAGAGCAGTTGATCTTCCAGGAACTAACAGGTAAAAATGAGTCCTCATCCAGTTTATGCTGGTTCTCTTTTTAAAGAAGTTTGATTTAATTATTCTGGTGTGGTCTTTGCTTATCAGTCTGTAATACAGAGTAAATTGTGTCTAGAGACACTTTTGCATTTAACCTGTTATTGCAGCAAAAGGTAAACCCTATTTGAATACTCAGCTTGTGTTTCACTGAATTTTTGAGAATTTCGGCTGCCCCTTCAAGCCTTGCACATCTCTGTGATGCTTCACAGGGAATAGCACAGTTGCATTCCCTGAGATTTTGTGAAGCTCAAATTTTATTTAAATTATAATTGGATTTTTATTAATATTGATTAGGTTCCAGTTTCTGAAGACATACAAAGCATGAGTATTAGAGGTGTAAATAAATTTTGAGTGCACAATATACAAAGGATCTTGTCCCTACTGCTAGAGAAGAGATAAGGGATTTCTTTCTTCATGTAGTGGATGCTTTCTAAACATCAGGTTTGCCTTCTCCCTCTGCCCTGTTAAGGTTTCTTATAATGGATAATAACAAAGCATAAAAACACAAGAACTTGATTACTGTTTTACCCTCAAGACCTATAGAAGACCTCTATTTCCAGGAGTTGCTACCTCTGTACAAAACTAAGAAGGGAATGAAAATCTCTTAAGGGTGGAGCCATCCTTCTGCTTTTTGTGAGAAAAACCAGGCTTAGCTTAGAAGTGTGATAGAAGTGACCAGTGTCCAACACAGATTCCCTTTCTCTTTTTTACATATTGTAGTAAAGAACACAACATCATTTTGGTTCATGAGAGAAAACTAAAAAGGAAAGACAAAATGTGTAAAAAAATCACTTGCTAACCTAAATGGTGGGTGGTTTTCGATTGGTATCATTTGGCATGTCCTATGGTTTACAGCTGAACTGGACTGAGAAGCTGTGACATGTGAGCTCTCAGAGAAGTGGTACATTCAGAAGTCTCATTACACCACTTGTCTTTGCCTTTGCTGTTTTTTTCCTCACAGTGCAGTATTTTTCCTTGTCCTTTGTTCAATGCTGTCTTTAAACAATTTGAACATCATAGTTTCACAAGTCCCTTGCAGACTGCACTTACCATTCTGCATTTCATCCCATCCTACTCGTTCTACTCCCCAGAGAAGCTGAGGCAATCCCTTCCACTGCCTGGTGTGTTCTCTTTGCCCACCATGGCTGGGGCAGCTGCTAGAAGTGGAGGTGAGCAGGAAGCAGTGATGGAGAGAGCACCTGGCACTGAGATCACACCAGTAAGAGCTGGTTTAAAATTTCTGTCGATGACAGGCAGTTTAGAGACACTTGACAGTTTTATCACAGGAGAGCACACTGTAATTTCACTGCTTACATGGTGCATGTGCTTGCATTTTACTGGTGTTTGTCTGCCTCCTCACCCATCTGCCAGTTACCAGAATACAATGACTTGAGTCACAAAGTCACTTTGCTTTCATTCTCTCTATCCTATACTGTACCCCACTGAAAATCTGGTAGAAAAGAATGTCGTCTATTTATCCCATCTCCCAGGAAATACTGGCAAAGACTGGATGTTTTAAAAACTCTGAATAGCACAAGAGTTTGAGTGTTCCACTAACTGGAATTTTCATCTCAGATTAAATTTTTTTTTTAGAGACTTACAGCTTTTATTTCAGTATGTATTTGCTGTGTAGAAATGGTTCTCCATCCCAAATTCCCACCTCCGATGTTTATAGAGAATGCCATAATCATATGGTGCTATTATTGTGCCTGTCACAAATCAGATATATCTAAATGGCAGCCTTCCAGAATTTCAACTCCCTCTTCCAGAAAATGGCAGTTGTAATTGTTTTCTGCTGCATATCCTTAGCTCAGACACCTGAAAGACTATGGAGGGGCATAGTGATATTTTGGAGGTCCTCATCTTCACATTCTAAAAGCTCTCAGTTTAATCTGTATTATAAAGATCCCAAACCACTTCATACTATCATACAGCACTTGAAATCGTGCATGTAGCAAGCCAAACCTTTACATTAAATCAGCTGAGACAGAGACCTTGACAATTATTTCTCCGAAGCAGAAGTGCTAAAGATGCCTGCATTGAGGCAGATTTTTGAAAGCTGTTCCACAGTCCTTCCACAAACAGTGAGAGAGACTTGTGTAGCAGACTCTAAGTACGTGAGTCAAGATTATTAGCATGAGACACCACCACTATGCTTTTCCATGGCAGCAGGGCATAGTGCCTGGGACACTTAGGGAGCAGAGCTGGTGGGTGACTGGTGTGTGCTCCCTGACCTCCCAAGAAGAGAACCCAAATAGTCTCTGACAAGCCTTGTCCTTCACACCCTGAGACTTTGCTGTAAGCACTGTTCCTCCAGACTGGTCAGGGCAGCAAGAGGAGGGCTGGGACAGAGGACAGCAAGCCCAGGGAAGTTTAGTTTAGCAGGCTATAAATCCCCCTTCCCCTCCTCCCCTCTTTATTGCCTGTCTTTGGAAAACACAATCCGATATAAACCAGAGAGAGAGTGGAAGCAGGGCAATAAAACTGTACGGCAGGAGCAAGAGTGTCACAGGGGTGTTATATTACTGGCATTCCAAGTGGCTGATGTCAGGCAGTGTGCAACAGGGCCCACAAACCCACCAGGGCAAAGAAATGTCCCAACTGTCATTGTGGCCCTGTGACATCCCTTCTGTTCAGATCCATTCTCAGCTCTTACACTATTCATCTCTTCTGTCCTTTGCTACTCCCAAGTCCTTGTGTTATGATTTCAGGGGCTCTGGTTTCCAGGCTGTTCAAGTTGAGCACTCAGGCCTTTTGACCATGAGTCAAGATAGTCTTGAAATGCGTGATGTGTTGTCTGATCCATGTGTAACAGGATCAGCAGTGCCACACATACAAAGATTATTTCTTGATGTGCACATGGCTGGATTAAAATATATATGTATTGATTTATTTTAAAAGTTAATTTATGTGAACTCAACTCTTTTTAGATAGGGCCAAGAGTCTCAAAACTGGTTAGCAGTTCTGTTTGCCCTACATGAGTGATGGTTTTCACAGGACTGGCTCCAAGCATTTTCTGAAAACCAGACCTCTTTAAGGTACTATTAATTGTGCACTTAAAAGAGTTTTCAACTGTCTTTGCTAATGCTTGCTGTGAAAAATTGAAGGAAAGACACTTAACCGCAAGTTCCGAGGTATAAATATTGCTCAGAAACTCAGACGTACTTCCATTCATAGGAGCTGGCACAAGTACGATTTCTTGGGGCTAGGTTTCTTTCTTCTCAGTTGTCTTCAGTTAGGTGTTTGCTATAAATTAACTTGCAAAGCTCTTGTAATTGGTAGTCTGAGAGAAATATCACTGGAAAAAAATTCATCCTGCTTTTTTTTTCGGATACGGTCACACAATCAAAATTAAGCCAGCTTAAGACAAGATGCATAACTCATGTTTTTCTCTCTCTTCTTGTTGTTGGTATTGTTCAGAGTTGGTTTGGGTTGGATCAGTTTCCCAATTTGATTTGTTCCGTGGCTGTATGAATGCTTGCTGGCACACAAGACATGGGGAAACATGCAGCTAAGGACAAGGGAATATGAGGTGAAATTTTGGGGACAGCCTACCCTTATGTAGACTTACAGCAATCTTTTAACAGCAGCCTCAGAGATGCCTACCATGATGGCTTTGTCATCCTCTAGGTTTGCACGTCTTTCTGTGGAGTTAAGACATGTAACAAACTTAGAGATCTCACTTTGGACAACCAAAGTTTGGTGAGGTGAATCTCACCATTATTTATCATTCAAGTATATTCCAGTTCTGAGGAGTACTTAGCAGTGCAAATATGCTCATTGAAATGGCAAATTCTGAATGTAGATTTACAGAGCCCTGTGCTTGAATTTCTCTGCCATTTTACAAATACAGCACATGTACTCAGGGGTAGTTACGGAGCATGTTGGGAAAAAATATCCAAATTAACTTTTGAAGTGGACCAATTAAAGCATAGTAAATCCCTGTGTAGACACTCCTCCTGAGTATCAAAGAGGCCTTAATTCAGGTCAACCTAATTTATTTTGTATTGAAGTAAAACAAATCAAATAAAGGTCCCTTTAATCCTAAATGAGAGTGCAGGCGGGTGGAGGAGGCTTAACGCTATTCAGAATTTAATGGCATTTGATAGCAATTACTTAGAATAATCTCCTTTATGAGGTTTTTGGACACTCCTCTCAAATTCAGTTGCACTGTTTGTTTAATTATACGGAATAAAGTTGACATTGAAGAGTTAACATTGGAATTGAATTCCAAAGGGTTTTCTGTACGTGAAATGTTGAGATTTTGAAAGACCAAGGAAGGAGGGGAAGGACATGTCACCATTATAGATATGCATTGCTCTCCGTCTCATTTATTTCTACACATTTCCCCAAGTTTGCATAGCACTGATATTTGGATTTGAGTTAACTTTTTGGTTCAACACAGCACTCAAGAAGAGAAAGCTGTTAGATTAATGATTGAATTTCCTGGTCTGCAAAAGATGGGAGGTTATCTTCATTCTCTTCTTCATCCAGATGGATATTTAATGTACAGAGTATCATACTATTTTGCATGAACATATAGCACCTTTAATCCTGTGATCCTGAAGGGCCTTTCAAATGTCAGTGAACATTGAACATGAAATGCTGCCCCTGAGAAAATCAGAGAAGTGTCATTATCCCAAATTTACAGATAGGAAGGAAAGACACGTTCCTAAGAAGTGAATTGTCTTGCCTAAGGTCACACACAAGGAGAGAATGACTGCATGGAATAAAATCAATTCTTCTAAATCCCTGTTTTGTGACTCAGTCACAGGACTGCCCTTCTCTATTGTTTTATAACAAGCCTAACTTCCACTATCTCCCCTTCCAGAAATTCTGCTGTCAATACAGTCCTTTCTGTGGTAGCCACATTGTCTGGCAGTATCTATTAGGAAAGAGGGAGAAGTTACTGGTGGTATGCTTTAGGGCTGCCATGGCACTTCAGTGTGGTGGGGTCTTTCTGCTCCTAATCCATTGTATCAGCTCCTGGCAATTCAAGCCCTGTCTACTGAATTGCTGGGGGTGAAAGGTCAATGCATTAAGCATAGCAGATTAATACACTGCAGTAAATCCCAGAACCAGCACTTTAAGGAGCCAGTAATATTTCACACATGATTGTTCTACCAATTGATTGCACCATCTTGTGAGTGCGTTGTGTGTGTGTGTATTTCTTTGACTCCATTTACGAGCTTTCCCAGGCTCCCCTGTTTAGTGGAGATTGCTGTGTCCCACACTGGTTGCACTTTGATCAGGGAAATTCAATACCTGAGGTCTGGGCTTTATAGGAAAGCAAGGTCCAGATTAAGGGAATTAGCCACAGTATATCACAACTAATAAAAGAGTGATTGAGCCCCACCACAGTGCTGCCCCAGGGGATGGGAGGAAAAAGGAGGGAGGCAGTTAGTGTAGGGGGAGGAAGACTTGCAGATAAAGCCATGTCCATAATTAAAAATGAATAAACCTGCTATCACGTCATACCTCTTACAGTGATAGCAACCAAAGCAACATCTTTGCACAAAATGTTGCAGCTATAGCCTTTTCTTTCCTTTTTCCCTTTTCTGTTTCTTCCTGTGGACCTTGTCCATTCCCACATTTTCAGTGCAACTAAATTACAAGTATTTTAATGAATTTTGTGGAGAAATAAATTTCATATTTGACTGATTCTTATGTCCATTTCATGGCAGTGATTAAATAACTCAGGTTAGTAGGAGCTGCAATTTCAGACTCTTGACAAAAGCAGGAGTAGAAGCACCAACTATTGTGTGGATGCTGGGATTTCTCTCAAAATAAGCCTTGAGGGTTTTGTAAAGGGCTGCCTATTGTTATTATGAACCTAATCAGAATCATCAATCTTTCTTTATCCATACTGCTTTAAAGAAAAAGAAAAAAATAATCAAACCAGATCTGAGCATGTAGTTTGCTCTTGGACTAAGAAAATGGCTACAGAGATTTTCTTGGAAGGTTTTCATAGTAATATGCCAAGACACAGTGTAACATCTGCATATCTAAATCAGGAGACAGTAGGTTTTATTATGTTACAGGCAGTGACTGAGGAAAGATTCCTGATCATTCTATGAGAGGGAATCAGACTGCTGCAAAATCCAAATAATTCAATTACAAAAAGATTCTGTATCAACTGTCTTCACTGAGGCTGTGAGCTTCACTTTGTTCTAATTTCTCTTAATCCAGACCAAACTTTCCTTGAGTTTTTCTTACTCTTTTTAAAGATATTTGCTTGAACTAGGAGTGGCAGAAAGAGTAGAAAAAGACCCAGCCCATAATGCCTGTGTCTGGCATGTCCTTCATTGTACGGCTGGGGCTGGGCACACTGTTAGAGGTGCCATTGTATACGAACAGCCATGATTTGTTTCCCAAACTGGGTATTCATAGTCTTTGTCCATGATATTTGTTTGGAAAACAAATACAGAAAAATAGCTAATTTTATAGTATTTCTTTGCATTTAGAAATCTCTTAATGTAATGATTTTGGTGCTTCCTAATTTGAATCTGCAAAAGCATTTTAGCATACACCTAATCTGACCTGTTGTGTGCTTTAAGAGTTTTCTTGGAGTCAAACACAGGGTTAAATGCTTCAGTGAGTCAGAGCCACAGCGATTTAAACTAGACACATAATGAAAAGAAGAGTGTATTAACCATACTTAGTGCCTTGCAGAGTTTTAGGATTTCTGTGTGTTGGATAAATGTCAGCATCCTCTCCAGTGACAATTCCTATCTTTTTTACTAAATCTTTTCACTTCAATACTCTTCAGCATTCCGGCATGAACAATGGTGAACACTGAAACCAATGGAAAGAGTGTGTTGAACTAAATGCATATTTGATCAGGTTCCTAGAATCCATTTTCACCTATTATTTATTATTACTGTTTTTTATTATTATGGTATAAAGTAGATGCCTACATAAATAGATATTCTGTCTAATTACGCTGGTCTGCCTGAAAGCCTCATTCAGTTGCCAGAGAATGCATTTTCAGGTAAATGGCACAACAGTATTGATTAATCACAGTAACCCGTGACAGTGTTTTTTAAAACACCTGACCAATGCACAGTACTTTGAAAGCATAGGCCAATTTTTTTTTGTCCTCTTGTGCTAGCTAATTAAATTTGCCCCAAGTTTTCAGTAGTACATAAAGTAATTTTCTTGCAGAATCAGGATTTCCTGCTTTCTAACACTTCTGTTTTCCTTACAGCCAGAAATCTTGGTGCCAAAGCACACATCTGTGCTTGTTGCATTCTCTCTAAGCAAACCAGGGTCCCAGCCTCCTCAGCTTTGATATTACAAGAGGAGATACAAAAAATGAACAGAAAAAAATGTTCAATTCAAGTTTGTTATGTTGTGAAAAGCTATCAATAATTCAAGACAAATGGTTAGTTGACTTGAGCAGAAAATTTTGGTTAAACATCAGTTGCTAGAAAGATATTTTTTTCCCAGACACATTTGTGACATCTCTTTGAAATGTCTGTCAAAAGTGGGCTAAACTCAAAAGCAAAATTATATATATTAGTTGAGCCAGTGACAGCACTGAAATATATTAAACTTGCCCAAATACAAGCAAACCCACTTCACTGTGGTATAGAAGTTAAGCACTCAGGAACATACTATTTTATTTGAAATGAAAATGTAATTAAGGTGGAGAATTTCAATTTTGTAATCACCTGCTTTTAAAAACTTGAACTTCAACTTTGTGTCCCATAAAATCTTATTATATTACGTGCTCTTATGTAGTCTGTTACCTCACAGTTATTAAGGACTAGGTCAAGCAACTTTGTGACAGCACAGCACCTCTACCTTCTCTTATGGAAGATGGGCAATGCTTTTTTCCTATCTAACCCTCCTCTGTCACCTGTGATTCTGCATTACTCATGGTTTGTGCTGGTTTAGATTATCTTCTTTCATTATTTTGTTATTCACCTGTCAAATAACAGGGAAGAAAATATGAACTCCACTTTCTCTAAAAACCCCTCTAGATATCACACCAGATGACACATTTAACCCAGTGTCCTGTGCATGAATGGATTGTGGATCTGGGTATCAGTGAGAGAAGCTTGTCAAGGGAAATCCTGTCAATAAACAAACAGGGAAACTTGTTTGAGAAACCCATTTTAAATCAAAAAAACCCAGAGCAATCAAGGTACCTTGGTGCAGGTACATGCAGTTCAGCTTTCCTTAGCATCCCCAGTCCAGTCCCTGATACCCTTCCAAGCTACAACTGGTATAAGTTTATTTCACAGTCCTGGAACATTTTAACATTTTAATGAGGCAAAGTTTTGTCCTACAGAAGCTAAACTCTACCAGAAATGCCTAGGTAAGAGCCAAGTATTGAAAATCTTCATGTACACAGTAATCCCTTTTCATACAATACTGCCATACAGCTAAGAAATTGCTTTCTTTCAGAAGAAAACAAGAGAGCAGCACCCATTAGTTCATAGTTAAATATTAGATGAAATTACTTAAATACAAAATTTATGGCGTTCATTCAGTACAGGATTCAGACTGCTTTTTTAACTGCTTTGTTACTTTTTCCAATCCATGAACAATTTACATGGTGAGGGATTAACTACAGCTTCTTTAGGCATTTATTCCTGCTTCTATTCAAGTGAATGGTAAAATTTTGATAGGTTTGAACAATGAAGAATCAAGGCTGATAAAAAGTCTAGTGAAGATTCCCATCAATCCCCATAGTCTTTGCAGCAGGATTCCACATGAGTGTAAACTTGAAGCAGCTCAGTGTAGTTATTCTAAATAACCCAGAACAAGTCTATTACTGTAACTTGAGCCTGTTTTATAAAAGTGGCAGAAAATGAAGACATTGTTGATGGGCAGAACTCAGGAAATTGACTAAACCCCTCAAAATCTCTCATTTGAGATCCATCTCCACAAGCAGCAGATGAATGCTACAAGTGATGATGAAATGCAGTGAGCAGGGCCAGCCCACATCAACTGTTTCATGACTGCTCTCCAGACAAACAGATTGGTTGTCAGAGCAGCCGGAGAAATACTTGGACTGCCAGTAACCAGAAGTTGAAAATCTGGCAAGGTCGGTCTCTCCCTTTTATCCCAACACTCAGATGTTGACTTCTGATGCCCCCTGAGAATGCAAAAAAAATTCATGTAAACTAAATCTGCATTTAAAGTAGTTAGAAATGTAGCAACTAGCCACTAAAATATTTGTATTAAGGTATCCTAAGCTCTGTCAAATAGGATGCATGTTGCTGTATAAAAGCCAACCAGACAGGACATTAAAGTTATGCTGTCATCTCCACATAGTCATGAAAGATACTTTTATGGGACTTCCTCATCCAGCTCAGTTAGCATATTCCCAGTTCCAATTAGACTGTACCTTCCAGTAATGCTCTAAGTCCAGTCTAAGCTATCCAATTACATTTATCTTTAATTTTAACACTTTTTATCCATTTATGTCAATATGTCATAAAGAAAGCCCATTTGTCCTTACAATTTTATAGATAGGGACAAAATGATTTACTCAAAACACTCCAGTGGCAGAGCCAGCAGTAAAGGCAGTTTCCTGACTCAGTGCCCTTTTGCTGAACCACACTGTTCTGGTCTAGCATTTCTAATATCTGCAATCACATACAGTAGCCTAGTTATCAACCCCCCATTATCTGTAACAACACGTATTGTAGTGTTTGGCTCTTCTAAGAAATGAGAGACTAGTAAATATTAGGTATCATTTTCTGATTTTGATTACTGCTGCCCTAAATGGATAGTAGTTACCACCTCTTCATCCCTCTGTTCTTCCTCAGTCATGTATTTTGAAACCATTTGCTAAATAAAACTTCACTCTACCAAGGGGTCTAGAGAGATTTTGACCCATACAGTGCTACTGTTCTTTTTTTTTTTTTTTTATTTTTTTTATTTAAAACAGTCTCTTATTAAAATGGGAACATCTTCTTCAGTCCAGATTATCAGTATGGGTTCCATTTTCCTCTTACCTGCACTCCAGGTATCTCTTTTCTGTATTTACAGAACACTGTAAACAGCTGTCACTGAGACAGCTCAGCGCAGACCTTTTGTCCATACAAGTGGATTTGTTCATCCTTTTGTTGAGCTGCTACTACTTTATCCTCCCACTGTCACCATCTACCACAGCACAGGGGTTTACTAATGTTCTACAGGAACAGGTTCTGATTAAGCCCTCAGGCCTCCAGTTTTTCTTAAGAGACAAAGAATGGAATATTCAGTGCTGTGGTTAATAGAAGGTGAGCAAAATGCTTTCCAGGTCAGCTTGAAATCAAGCGTATTGAGGAAAATTTTCTTTGAATGTGTTCTCACGAGATACTCGGAATGTTTTCAGTGCTTCCTTATATAATGATGACAGTGTGCAAGGAACTTCCTTGGCAATCACAGAATAGAAATCTTTGGTTTGGGAAGCTGACAGATCTTAAACCTTAGAGATGACTATCATTTTACCCTGGCAGCTTCTAGTTCTAGGCTGCCACATTTGGCATGGCTTCTCATCACCATTATGCTCTGGTAGACACAATATGTAACATTTTTTAGTCAGACTGCTATGATGAAAAGCCTTTTCTACAAAGTGATTCTGGCTGATCTCCTCTTGCCTGGGGTAATCCTAACAAATGAAGTGCTGCAATCAGGAGTGAATGTCAGTATGCACATGTTCAGAAAGGGCAAGTTTATTGCTAAAGATAACGTGGAAGTAGCACAGCAAAGTCAGTATCTAAGTGTGGTGATGCCCCCAGTATGGACTCCTGCAAGTGCAGCCTCAGGCACGCAAAGCCTGCTAAAACCTTCTACTAATTTCTTTTCATCCAGTCTTGTAACCACTTGGCCCATGAGAACATGTGTATAGCCACAGATATGTTTAAGGTCTGTTTTTCCTGTGATTGTAATGATGTGGAGGGTTGTGGAGTTCAGGAGATCCCAGAACAATTATCACAAAGGGGTGAAGGTTGATGTGAGCATCCTTGATCTTCTGTACAAGAGTCTAGTTTGAACTGCAAGCTGACATATAGGTGACTATAAAAGGCAGTAATAGAGAGTAAAAAATCCTGCTGGTTGGGATCCATGCACCTGGGTTTGCCATGGTGCTGTGTAAACAACTAGAGAAATCTAGACTTCCACTGTCTAAATGAAGACAGCTTTTCCTGGGGAAATCTGGCCTGGCATTCCATAGGCATGGAATGCCTAAGAGCAGCAATAGGAAGATAATAGAGAAGTCCAGTGAGTAAAAAATTTAGATAGATATCTAGCACCCCAAAAATTTCTGTGATTGTACATGGAACATCAGAGGATTTGGGCAAGCTTCAAAATTGAGAAAGTGTGGGACAATTTATAAATTGCCCTTCTGTCCTCACAAGTGGCACCGTGTCCTCTGACCCTACTCCACTGTTGAGTGATGGCACTTCCACAGTTTCCACACAAGCTGGTTGTCTAAGAGGAAGACTCTCACAGGAGTCCTCAAGGCCGCACTGAGATAAACGGAATGTTTACCCCTTTACTGTGATTCTGTCAAATTTTCCAGCAGGTACTCAAAAAAATATTTCACTGCCCTAAAGGCAGGTTCTTAATTTACTTCCTGCCCTGCACGGTGTCTCACTCTTGCTTGTGTTTTTCTCTTTATTTTGAGAGTAGGGGACTGGGTTTTTATGGTGGCCATGTTAATCGTATCCCTGGTGGTCACAAAGGAGTTTAATAAAAGGGGTGGGTGGCTGGGTTAATTATTTTTTCCATCTGTCTTAGGAGAAGAGTGTTTTAAATAAATACAGCTCTGTTGGAGCAGAGGGGTTGCAAGGGTAACGTTTTTTGTTTCCCTTCCTTTGTCACCCCACCACCCTCCTTCCCCACCCCCCAGTTTATTTCCTGCTGTGGAGACAAGTGACTTAATAAACTATTACTTATTTGTTAAAGATGTCTCTTTCCAGCACTAGCTTTCCTGCTGGGGAGATGAGTGTCTATAAAATATTTCCAAAGGTATGTCCTTTAAAGATTTAGTGGGTTTCCCAATAGCACACTCCAAGTCCCGCTGCTGTAAAAGTTGCTGGCTGTTTATTTTTCAACATATCTAGGAGCCTGAGTGATGGAACAAGAGGAAAATTTTGTTCTTCCACAGTTTTTTTAATCTATTTCTACTTTGAGTCTTTCAGTTCTGTACAGCAGGAGCAAACCGCCAAGCCAGCACTGAGCCCTATTTTGTTTAACAAGGTTCTGGTTTAGCTCAACTTTATACCATGCAGATTTGTCGAGCAGGATTGAGACCTTCATTTTAAACAAGTTTTTGAACAGTTGCTAAGCAGGGAGGCTTGAAGTTAAACTCTGGGCTTGAAGGTGCTGGGCCACAGATCTCAGTCTCACAGTGGACTATTCTGTTTTTTAATATTTCAAGACAAGTTATTTTTGTATTGCACCAGCATCTTCAGAGGAGACTGTTAATACAATAGGTTCCTGCCACTCAGCATGGACTTCTTTTCACCACTGACACATCAATTCATTTTTTTAAGAGCAGACTTTAATTTCTATGTTTTTGCTCAAAATTCCGTCTGCCATGCATAATGCTGTGTCCAACACCTTTCTGCTTTTCTAATAGAAGTCAGTAGAATATTCTACATAAATACTGCATACTAAGAGTATATATCCTAACAAATGGTATACAGTTTCTTCTCCAATACTATAGAGTTAGGAATTACTACTGAAGTAATCGTGCGTAACACAACCTTCATACACATACAGCGTTACAACCTGGTGGCCCAGACAAACCTACCCTGCCCACTTGAGGAGGTAATCAAAAATGACAATATCATGTCATTTGCTTTTTATAACTTCCCTTTATTGCATCAGTCCCAAAGCTACAGGTGGAACCCCACCTTTTGGTCTAATTCTTCGTTGGGAGAGACCCTCAAAAATTGATGGATTGGAGGTATGAAGACACCAACCAACCCAGTCCCTCTTTTGGGCGAAAATTCCTTTCCATATGGGATTTTAGTCCAAGTTCTGGTTGTTCAGTGCTCGTGTTGGACCTGTCACTACTTTTAAGCCTGGAGTTTGGCATATTTAGGAGCTGCCTGAAGGAGGAGAGTACTCAGGAACCTTCCAAAAGTAAGGAGCTCAGTGTGGTTCTCTGCTTCCCCCAGGTGGAGGCATCTGGGCTGGCGTGGTTCCGAGATGGGCACATCCTCTGCTGAGAGCTTTCCTCAGCACAGAGGAGAGTAAATCACTAGGGAGTCCCTGAGACAAACTGGGTGGGTGAAGGAGGCTGCTGAACAGTTTACTGGAGACACAAAGAAGGAGGAATTCCCATCTTGGGAAGAAGGGAGAATAAGACTGAGATGCCCGAGGTATGTGACTGGTCACTCTCTGTCAACTGTTCTGGGTGAGTTGTATGTGAGACTCTGCTTGACATCTTCATTGAGCAAAAATGCCATCTTGCCATCATAGGATGGGCTTAGCCTTGTCTCAGTGTTTGTGCATTACTGCTGAAAGTGTTGCAGGAATATTCATCATTCAGATGATCTAAGAGGGAGATAGTTTTTCAGGGAGGACATAGAGGGAGCACTAAGAAGATTTGAGAGAAGAGCTGAAACATCACTAGAAAGAGGGAGACACTGACTTCAGTTCTTTTAAGCCTAGCCATACATTGTTTGACCAAACAGGTAGGACTCCTGCATCATCTCACATTGTAAGACAAGCCTGCTGGATTGCTTTGAGCCACAGGTCCACACCAGGCAGGTCACCCTTAATGTAGTTCCTTGGGACATTAATTCCTTCAAATTAGTGAAAAGTTGCAGATAGGTTTCTTCTCCATTAGGTACAATGTGGAGGAAAGAGCCTGGAGAGGGAGCAGAAGATAGTTCAGGAGTGTAACTACTGAAAAGATGCAGTGGGATCCTCTGTGGAAGTGCAGGGCTCAGTTCCTGTGAAGATGACCTTGAGTTGAACAGAAAGAATGCAGAAAAAGTAGAGACTGCTTAGAAATAGTTCTTTTTTGACAAGTCATTTGTCTAATTTCAGGAGGAACCTGAAGAGAGATGAACCAGTGCATGATAAGAAACCAAGAGAGTGGGTGTTGGAAGCAGACTGTTAGCCAGCAGTAACTGACAGCTGTATAAAATTCTGGAGACAGATAATTGTAATCAAGATTCAGTCCCACAGAGACAATTAGTTATGTGAATACAAACCAGAGCACAGATAACTGAATGGAAAAGAAATATTTCATTCCTATATAAGACTGAATAAAAGCTAGGAAAAATACATGAAGAGACATCCTATGTACCATGACTGAAATTATATTATTTGAAACTTTTAAATTACAGCTGTTGGCATTATTCAACACCCTAACTATGTATACATCTATTCAGAGTGGTCTTATCTGCAAGGGCCACTTAAGAGTTTGTGGGTTTACCCTTGTTCCAAATTTGGGGATTTTTTGCTTACACAAAACACTGGTATGAAATCGGAGCGTTCTGAAACATCCCTGGATTTAAAGCAGTGAAATCTGAAATCAGGACCTTCCCTTGCTTTGGCATCACCTTTCCTATTTTGTCCTCATTGATTTCAGCAATCAGAGTGTGGTAAAGTAAACACATCAAAATTTGGCCCATAGCAGGAGCCATAAATTTCGTTTTTGAAGACCTGATCCTTCATTCACTAATGTTAATAGAGGAATTCATATTTGACGTCATTTGGGAGGAACAGATCCCAAGGCGTTTGTTCTCAGGCATATCAAAGCAACTATTTTGTATTGAAAGTAAATTAAAATGCGATATTCCTACATTTGCCAGGAGTGTAAATCTGAGCACTACAAATCAAATTAATTGTATATCTATGTCCAATATTTCAAATGAAACCTGTGACAGTCAGACAAGTTGTTCGATAACTGATCTTTTAAAAACATCAGAGCAAGATCATTCAAAGGATTACTTCAAACTACTTTTTAGTGGCTGAAGCACAAAATGGTCTAGATTTAAAGCTTAAGTATAGCAATTTAATTTGAAGTTTCTCTGTATTTTCTCAAGGATGCTTGAGGACAGAATGTCACCTGAATGAGCTACTCCCTACACTAACCAGAAGGTGACTGGACAATTTACATCTGTGTACTTACTGAAAGGAAGGCTGAAGAGTCCTTTATGTTGGTAAGTCTTGCAACAATGTTATTATGTGGGAAAACAATCACTAAGAGAGCAAGAGGAAAAAAGTAATTCTAAATGGTCTCTGATCGTATCCAGCTTCAGAATAATGCCAGGATATCCAGAATAATTCTTGACACATCATTTTTTAAATCATTCCCCATTTAGTTCAGCAACACACCCCCCCACCTCACTTTTGTTCGGTTTTGTACAGAACATTTCTGACACTAAAATTCAATATGTAGAGTTGCATCCTTATTTTAGCAAGGAATAATTCCTCTTCTTGTCATGCCAATACTTGGCTGTTTTAAGTGATTTATGTATTTTACTTGTGGAAGTCTTAGTGTATTTGTGTTTATACACATACCACATATATATATACATATATATATATATATATATAAAAGTAAATTAGTTTCTTTTCTGTTTTTCAGTGAAGTTTCTTTCTAGGGAAAGCAACTATTTCTAGGTTTTTATAAGCTGATGGAACAGGCTTGTCAAATAGCCTTTATGAGAGAAGAAACAGGAAGATGGCTTGGTTTGCAGACAGAGGGTTATTGGGCAATTATGTTTTTTATAGAGCTGTTGTAGGACAAATCACGGGCCTGCTTTTGCCTTTGATGCTACGAGGCAGACGGCCCAATAAAGATCAGAACAAGGGAGGGCAAAGGGGGTCAGGGACAGAGCTTTCCCTTGGGGTCCCGCTTCTGCCGCTCGCCTCAGAAACCAGACACCCCTTCCAGATGCACCATAGCTCCACTGTGACCCTCCTGATGGGCTGTGATGGGAAACTGGGAGTGCTCCAGGAAGTGTTCACCCTGTACAGCCAGCTCCAGGGTTATGTGGATGCTGGGGAGAAAGTCGCCCTCTGTGGTGTCCTGGCACAACCACAGAGATTATTTGCTCCCAAGACTAGAAAAAACCAATTCAGAAGAAACTTCACTTGGAAAAAAAAAAAACAAGCTTAGCTTATGCAAAGTTGTATAACTGGCAAAACTCTCCCTGCATGTGTCCCTTTTTTGATACCTATTTCCTTCTGTACTGTCTGAACTCATCTTTCAGCCACTCTCTTCACAATTAGGAAGAATTCTCCTTGGGGTGAGTTGTCCTATCAATTTTTATTTTGTTTCACCTTCATCTGTAGCTGTTGGTACTGGGCCTGTAAGAGAATCTTGGTTGACATAAACTACAAGTTATTCGTCTATGCCAATTTTTTTTTGTATAAACAGTGTTTAGTAGAAAGGTGTGTTTATTTTCATAATGGGGTTCATGATATGCTTGTGTAGGGAACACTGGGAAAATCTCACCTCTGGAGCATTCCTTATCTCCAGACATTTCTGCTGTCATTTCCCATATTTCAGTTGGTCAGTTCATTCCAAATACAGATGAGATAAATAAATTTGGAAAAAAAAAAGTGGTTGCACATTTTACATCATCTTTTCCTCATTATTCAGAGCAGCACATTTTATGAACCTGAGCTATTTTCGTTCTGTTTTATTTTCCTTTGAGACACTTTGATGGCATTAGTTAAATAAAGATCACGTCCACATAAATGCTGTGAATAGTGTACTGGAGTTATCTTTGGGAATACCCTGCTCTGCTCTCAGGAAGTTGGTGACTGGGGTGTTAGAGCCCAGAACTGCATGGAAAGGAACCCTGTACCTCCAATGCTTGACTGGCCAAAGCTATAACATAAATACATACACAACAAAAGGTCCACCTAAGAAAGCTTGGGGCAGTAGATCTGTTTGAACCAAATTATTTCATAGAGTTAAAATTGTGGCTCAGTTACTTGAGGCAGTTCCTGCACTGACACCTGGCACAGGCTTCCAAAATATCTATTTTGGTCACTTTCACCACTTTTTTCCTCACAAGGAAAGTTTGTTGTGTCATCGATATTGGAGAGACCAGAAAGAGGGGACTAAGGGTGCTAGAATAACACAAGTAGATGCCATGTACATTTTGTCAGAGAAGATGGAAGTACTCAGTGTGCAAGTAGCAGATTTTGACTCCTGACTTTCCTTGCAATATGTATTGACCTCCTTGAATCCTCAGGCTATCACAAAATTAGCTGTTCGTAATGAAACAAGAAAAGGGATTAAATACAAAATTGACTGACAGGATGAAAGTTCTCTCCCCTTCCAGCATGCCACTGATTTACTTAAATACCATCAGAAAAAGGAAGAAAATGTATTGTTTAATGAAACTTACCAGTTTTTGCTGTTTATTTGCTAAATGCTTGACCAGTTACAGTGCAAGTAGAGCACTGTCTATTTCTTATTGGAATGCCAGTGAGATTAGCTACGGAGTACATAAGAAAGATAAAGATGGATCAGTTCTGCTTGCTACATTTCCTTTTACTCTGACTAGTTTTCCTGTTTGATAAACTTGTAAGTTTTTTCTTTCCTCCACTATCAGTCGCAGTTAGGCTTTTCTTAAGACATCTGCTGCTTGTTTTTTTTGAGTTCTTCTAATGATTGTTGGTCTGTCGTTGTTTCCAAGTGTCTGCTATAAAACCACAACATAACTAGCTAGTGTTCTTTGTGTTATTCACAACTCACCATCAAAAATTAAGTCTCATTCTGCACTCTGACAGAGAGAGAGCTTTGAACCACACCATTGGAATTGCCACCAGATTCAGAGCCCTGAGTCAGGACTCTGCAGAATATACAAGGATCTAATTTCCATGCTTATAAGATTCTTAACTACTTCAAAATTTAACACTTTATGGACAACTAATTAACATTTAGTGTATAAGGAAATAAAAGTTTAGGGATCAGAGGGACTCCTTAACTTGAACATTAGAAATCTGAAAGTCTAGAAGATGGCTCAGTACAGGGCTTACATTTTTCCCTCCTAGAGATGAGGAATCCGTATGTAGCCCATTGGCTTAGCAGCTGGTCCCTGACAATCAGGAGAATTCCAAGAGCAGTCCCTTAGGCCTCTTCCAGTAGAGTCACAGGCAAGAACCAGACAGAAGCACCAAGCTCTGTGCCCGAGACATCTTGAAGACTTAAATAACTGCATATTCCCTGCCCTCCCCTCTGCCTCTGCCCCCCAGTCATATTTCACCTACCTTGGGAAATCTGCAAAATTTCACCTGTGACAGCTCTGCTGACAAACAAGGGAGATCAGAGCTTTCATCTGGGTGATGAACTGCCAGGCTGTCAGAACAGCAGAGTATCTGTGCCGTGGTGAGACAGGTCAGGGCTGCCGGAGGGGCTCTGCATCCTGACCTTGGGACGGCTCAGGGAGGACTGCGCTATACCTGCTCCTGCCTCTCAGGGTCTGCAGGACAGTCGTGGCATGTGTTCCCTCACAAGGACACAGAGACAAACCAGAGACATCCCTGAGTGCACACTTGGCTCGGGGAATTGTCTAGGATCACACTCCAATCCTCAAATGAGGGCCTCCCACACTGGGGGATTAATTGGCAGGTAGGTTCTAGAAACTGATAATGAGGTAATTACATGTAAAATTAGGTCTTTTCATTTGAATACCTGACTGTGAAGCCATAGCATTGTATTTCCCCAGCTGTTATACAGCACAGTTTGATCCACCTGAATTTTGGTACATTTTTAAAAGCACCAAGGGTAACAGCTTGTTTTTCTGCATGACACCATATACAGAAGAGGACTATGTGAGTATTTAAGGAATGTCTCAATATGTCTTCTTCCAGCTTCACTGGAACTGGTGTTTGAAAAGAGAAGGATCTTGTCTGGATATTTTGTTATCTTCTCACATACATGTGATCTGTGTTGGGAAAACCCTGCATGTTTGTGACTTCCTGGATCAGCCCAGAAAATTGGAACAGAAAAAGAATTTAGAAACCCCAGTTTCATGCCTGCTTTCTGTTTGAAGTAGGCTGAACCCACATCTAATTCTCTCAGTGGCCTGAACAGTGTACTTAAGTTTTTCTTTAGCTTGGCTAAATATTTTATTTTAAAAAATGGAATAGAACTAAACCTGAGCATCAAAAATATCCCTCTGTCCTCAAATATCCAACAGCCTTGTGTCAGTGCTTTAAGGAAGATAGAAGATCCAGGGTTCAGTCAAGAGGCAAATGAGGGCTTTTAAGCCAGGTTATTAGATCCAAGGATGAAGACTTTGTCAAGCCCTCAACTTTGTTTTAACCCCTCCCTACAGCTGAAGTCTTCTGTCATCTCAACATTAATTTCTGTCAACATGTGGAGAATTTTGCTGAGAAATTTTCCTATCTTAACACACTATAGGTGCATTTTTCTGCAGACATCTTGACTGCAGGGTGGCAGTTTCAAAGCAGAGACTAGGAGGTAGGAAAGGTGTGTCTCACTGCAGTGAAAGCCTGTTATGAGATCATTAGTCATCTAATCCCTAATTCCTGGGGGACTGGGTTGGTACAAGATCACTTTATACTTGCCTCGTTTCTTGCAAGCTTTCCACTTGTATCCACTAATGACCATTGTAACAGACAGGATACTGGGATAGATTTAGCTGTGATCTAATCCAATCTGACTCCTCTTGTGTGATTTGATAGTGGCTCCAAGACACTGTCTCCAGTGAGAACATTTACAAGGTTTACCCAATTTGAGTAGTTCCAATCTGTGGAGTTAGGGAACTGTGGTGCCTCTAAGTGCTTGACAGAAGGACAGTGATTTTGTTCATCTGAAGTGGGACTGAGAGGCCTCTCGAGGCAAGTGCCTCAGTGAAGAGCAAGTGCTATCATCATTCCCTTCTTGCTCCCTAAATTTAAGACACTGAACTGTTAAGATCAGTTGCCTGAGGTCAGAATGTTTCTTGGTGCTACAACAGGATTCGCTTCTCCTGGGGAAAGTACCGTGTCAGACTAGTTAGTACCTCCTTGCTGCTGGCAATTTATTTCTAATGTCAGGAGTTGGAATTCCCCTCTTTCCAAAGGAGACAAGGAAAATAGGAGTCTCTGGGTGTATATTGGGTTTTCTTGTCTTTTTAAAATATTGTTTAATACTTTCTCGATGTAGTTTCACTCATATGTGGCACAGTGTAGTGCTTCTACACCTGTGTATGTTTTCTCCCTGCCATTCCCTCAACTGTACTAAGAAAGTTGTCAAGTGAATTTCAGCTTACAATGTGAATGCCAGATTAGTTGGAGCAGTAGTAAAATACAAAAAAAACCAGGATGCAGCAAGGTGTTGACTGCAGAGAGAATCTATGACCAGTGGAAGGTAAATAGAGAGGGAAGAAACCTCAGCATTGCTGATTTGTGTCTTTAGATATCACAGATTAGCCTCAATGAGCTCATAATTGCTTAAAATTTTAGAAATAGACTCTTCAATGTGTTTTGAGCCTCTCTGCTGCTCTGTTGGAACATGATGCACTTGCAGGACTGGCAGTAAGGGCTCAGGGCCAAATTACTGTATGGAGGGCTCTCTCTCATCACCCAGTCTTGTATGGAGCTTTCTGAAACTTAAGAGCAATGGTAACACAAGAGGAACACTGGAAAACAGGAGTAATATATGAGTGTTTGCATGGTTCTACACTAATGCTGTGGAGCAGTCCCTGGAAAGATGGTATAGTTAAAACGGAATAATGTGCAGGTTAGTGTCAAGAGCATAGTATAGTCTTCTGTATCTGTCCTTGCATTGGCAAAGGAACAAGAAAACCTCCTGGACATTAATTAAACTTTTCTTAAAAAAATTTCTTTTCCAGTCACCTTTTGAATTTAAATCTTTCAGATTTCAGATATGTCCCAGAAATTCTGCAGAATTGTGAAACACACAGTGTTTGAGGAATCAAGAGGAAAGTGCTTAAACTCAGTTGCCTGCTTTTCCTCTAATCTTCCTCCTTGCCAATGTAAATTACACCATATATTAAACTCCCTCTTGCTGTGGGATCAAAACTAAGTGCACAAGCAGAAGAGTGGGAAGGGAAAAGGAAGAGAAAGAGCATGATATTCATGCACTGCAAGGTAAGCAGGTCCAAAAAATTCTTAAGTTTTAAAGGAAATGCCCAACATGCTGAGTCACCTGTCCACTGTCACCTGCCTGCCCAGAGCATGAAGAGGAATCTCTGGACACAATTTCATTTTGGATTGTGTCACTATACCCAGGAACTGTTGGGAAGAAGACATAGGTAGAGGAAACTTAATCTCAAGGCAGCCCTCTTTATTCCCAACTAAAAGCATCAGAGAGGGGTTTGCCTCTCTTCTTTGTAGAAAGAGCAGAAATCCCATTTCACCCTCCTGTTCAGAATGCCTGCCTGTACCTGCTCCTCCTGCCTCTGCTGGTCTGCTGTGTGTTTGGAATGAAAGATTTTCCCTGCAAGCCCTGAACCTCTTCCCTGGCCTGTCAGGCTCTTATCAGCACAGGTTCCTCAGTGGGCCACAGTGATTTACTGTCCAAATAGTGCTGTTCTTTGTCAGAGATTGTGATCGAAAAGCCTTACTTTGCAACTAATAAGAAACTCTTCCCTTTCCCTCATGTTTTTTTACCTTTCTTCAAATATTGTTTTACGAGCCCATTGCTTGCTATCTGCCTGATGCAGAAGCTGTGCCTCAGGGCATCATTTTCTCACCTCTAAGCCAGAGGGTTGATGCTTTGATGCTGGATTTGAAGAGTTTGGAACAGCTCCACACAGGGGTATCTACCCTGTCTCCCCAGGGTGATCTGCTCAGGTGAGGAAAGTTGCCTTCATGGTTCACACTGGCATTATGGGCATTGCTGTTTTGTTTTGTTTTTCCCTGATACAAAAGGAAAAACGTTTTATAAATGGAGAGGGCTTGACATTTATCAGAGGTTTGAAAATGGCAACATGAATAGGAATGGGAAAATTCCTGTTACTCACTGCATGTTTCTAAGGTTAAACTTCAAATGCTTGGGCACTTTGTTCTTAAGAGGTCAAAGTAGCAATCAGGGAAGGGGATTCTGGGCTGCAGTATACTTCAAAAAAAACAGAAAAATTCAACTACCTTTTCAGTAGTCCACTACTTCAGTTGCTACTTGTCAAGTTTCTTCACAAATAAGAAAGGTGATGTTTTCTTGTTGATATGAAGCAAACCAGACATTCCACTGTTTCATTTTCATTAGAAGCTTCCTATTAATTGTTCTATTTTCCAGAAAGGTCCCATTTCTATTTCTGCCTAGAAATTCACATACTGAAAGTATGGCCATAACCTTTAAACAAAGTCCTGTCCTGAGATGCCTTCAACTGTGTGGGAAGATTTGATAGCATGGACAATGCAAATGCTTTTTATCTTTAATTCAAGCACAAACACAAGAAGACATGCTCAGTTAAGATGATATTTCAAGCATAAGGCAATAGAGATGTCCAGACTACTCAAAATTCCACTCTAAATTGATTTTTTTTATTTTTTTCTCCTTACTTTACATAGAGGCACGCAAGTGTGTATTTCACTATTTATCTTCATACTGTAGAAATGTGTATTTTACCTTATCATTTTTCTCAAATGCATGTTATTATCTCGGTGTACACCTGAATGGTGACTTGACAGCCTATCATTTTCACATGTTAGAACACATTTTAAAGTGTCTATCAAAGGAGCCTGTTCTTAGCACCAGCTCTGTCACCCTTCAGCAGGGCTGCTTATTAATCATCATTCACATAAAAAGCTGTTTCCTTTGACTGTGCAACAAACATGAGAAAAAGAAAAGGGCAAAAAGGTAAAGATGCATAGATTCTCTGAGATTTAGTGAAGTGCAGTTGAAGCTTGCATGCCACCTCAAGATATTATCTTGTCAGATTCCATACATTTTAAAAAGAATTGCAGAGCAATAAACGATAAGCGCTCCCAAGTCAATGCAGCACTGCAGGTAGTGACGTAGATCAGCAGAGTTTCTAAACATCCTGCAGCACTCTTTGCAAGTACAGAGGTGCTAAACCTGACCCCCCCCTCCAAATTCCAGCTGTAATTATCTTCTCTCCATTAATGTCTCACTGCATTTGCAATGGAGACATCATTCCTTGCTTTGTCCTGAGTTCATGTGTAACATTCCTCCATCACATTAAACTGCTGCCAATTTCTGCCCTGAAGGGGGCTGCAATTAAGTGGAGGATTAATGCTACTCCTTGTTTGACCCAAAACAAGCTTGGGTCCTTGCTGAAGCAGAAACCTGTTCCAACTATTCTATTGGATTTCTTGGTTCTTGAAAGAAAAAGCAAAGTGGGCTTCACACCCATGTGAGGTGTGCTGAGACAAGAAAGTCAAGGGTAGCTGTGTATCCTGTTTGCTGTTTAACCAGAGGCACAGAGGCTTCCTATGGTCCAAAATGGGAAAATTACTGATTGTGTCAACAAAACAAATCAGATTAATACCTTGCCATTTCTTTTCTTCTTCAAAAGGTACTAAAACAATATCTAGTGCAAGAAGAGCTCCTTCTTAAAATCTTCATGTAGCTTCTAAGTTGAATTAAGAGCTTGTGGTGGTGGTAGAGTTTTGTTCCTTCAAGTCATATTTGAATTTGGTTTGTGTGTGCCAAGCATCTGTGTGATCTGCTTGGAAGTGCTCAGTATCAGTGCTTTTGGTTGAGAGATAGTTCTGTATTCGTGGCTCTCAGAGGTGGCATTTCTCACGCTTTCCTGAATCTGAGCAGCACTTGATAACCAAGACTTTAATTAACGATGGCATCTCAGGCAGCTGCTGGTGGCTGCCCTCTTAGAGCAGAGTACATCTGTGGTCACACTGACAGCACAGGGGGAAGGGGAAGGGAAAATGAGGAGAGCCATGTGCATAGAATTGGAAACCCGTCTTCTGCTTGATTGTGTTTTAGCAGTTAGAACAAAACTGTTTAGGACTGCTTAATTTTTTTTAGGTTCTTAATTGTTGAACCAGCAGTTCAGCATTTCAGTCTCCTCTGCAGTTTTCACGTTACTCATGTCAGAAGGGATGTCTCTCATCAGCCAAGTGCCCACTGGCACAGGCACTGAGAGTGTCCAAAATGCCAGCTGCAATTAAGCATTTCTGTTGTGAAGCCCCCCAGTTTGAGTGTGGTGAGAACAGCTTCCTCCCTGAGCCTACCAACCTCAGCAGCAAGAAAGCCACATGTCTTTCCTCAGGTATTCACAGGTGTGCAGTACAGAGGCTCACATGTAGATGGAGCAATATAAAATAACATATACCATTCTGTGCATCCATCCACTGCTTACAGAGAGCAGAGGTAAAACTAACCTAGTGTTGTCCTTAGATTTCTCCCTAAACTAATGCTCTATTAGGTGACTGCTAACTGGGCAGCCTTTCTCCCTCTCTGTTACCAGTCATACTCAAAATCAGGGACAGATTTATTTTTATTTTTATTTTTTATTATTTTAAAGTCCCCTGTTACCCCCAAAGAACAAGTATAGTCAAGAAAATAGTGCATTTTTATCACTGAATCTTTTGCTGATGTCACAGAGCTGACACAGGTTTTAGTTTTGCTTGTAACTATGTACACAGACAATATGTGATGGTGTAGTTTACAAGGCTTGGTCTATAAAGCTGAGGGAGGCTGAGGCAGTTCCCCCTCCCATTTCAGTGTGAAGTCCTGCTCATCTGCATTTAGCCTGAGTTTGCAGAGCCAGCAGTTCAAGTTGCCATCATTTCACTTGCAAAGACAGCATATTTGAGTTGAGGCCTATGGAATGTAATATGGAACAATGCTCCCTTCTCACTGGAGAGTGGCCCCAAAAAGCTCTTGCTCCAATCCTGAGGGTTTATGTGGGACTCAGAGTTATCACCTCAGGTGGCTTGTGACCTCCAGCTAACACAGTCCTTCATCCTACACAAACAGGGTTTTTTTCTCCTTGCTACAGAGCAAACAGGTTTAGATAGTGCAGATTTGCTTCCTTCAGGACTGAAGGAGACAGAAGGCTGGAGCAATAAAATCCATTATATATATAATTTTGTGTCTCCTTATCATGAACTCCTAAGAAAGGGAGCTAAGAGGATCACTACCGAGAAAAGCACTGTAATTGTAGCTCCTGTGTGCCACATGGAGAAAATTGCCAAGGCAACCAATCATTCCACAGCAAGGGCAGAGGTAGTTGAGTTAAGATGAGGTTGTTACAAACCCCTGCTGTGCATAATCATTTAGTAAGCAACATTTTTAAAAGGCTCTTGTAAAAAATAGGACAGAGGGGAAAGGAACGAGAGAAATTAATTTAGTCCTATTTTCTGCTTGTTCACTGATTGAGGTATAAGAGCAAATTATATGTATGTCCTGCACCTGAGGACACTGAGGGCTGGCAGGGAACAGCTGCTTCCTTGGAAACAATGCAGAGCATCTGACACATAGGGCACTGGGCTAGTTTTACCTGAAAAAATATACTTTTGTTTCTAATGTATTTTTAAATATAAAATCTGAACAAAAGTGCTCTTCTAATGCAGAAGCTTAAGTCTTGGCTCTTTGTTACAAATATCTTACAAGATCTTTGTGAATAGGATTTACTCCTGAAGTATGAGATTTGCAGATCAAATCTCTAAAAATTAAAAGGGTACATTCACAGCATCCTTCCACCATCAGCAAACTCCTGTGAAGCAGATCTTTCTCTGGATTCCTCCATCCCATTACTCCAAGCTGCTTATCTGAGCTGCTGGAAATCAGCTGTATTACATGTATGTACAGTGATTCACATGGCTGGATCATCAGCTGAAGCAAATAACTCTATTTTTTGTTCAAATTAACCTTTCCAGGCAGCTATATCAGTGGTTCAGCCTGTACTGCTGCCCCACAAACAAAGTTAGCCAGCACAACAAAGCCTTGGCCAAAGCTAGGTACCCCAGGTACAAACAACTGCCAGAAAAAATCTGCCGCAGTACTTCAGTGAACAGCACTTGTCACTTTCCCAATTCTAGGCACTGCTTTCCTCCAGTGACCTTCCACTTAAACAAGGAGTAATTACTGCTTCACAAATGGCTGTTTCCGTTGGGTTTGCTCCCTTTTTGTTTTGAGCCATGCTGGCTCCTGATAAACAGTTTGCAGACCAGACTGGAAGCGTTCTAGACCCACTTGTGCAGATTCCAATTCCCACAAGTTGAATTGATCTCTAGTTTCTGTGGCTAGGACTGTGTCTATCATACATGTGAGCATCAGAAGTGGTATTCACCTGGGATTGTCCTGCAGTGAGGTTCTTGTTGCATAGCTCAGCAGTAGCCATATAGCAGGGAACCAAACCAAAAACATAACCTACAAAAACAAAAACCCCACTATCTATCTTTATTTGTATGACCTGGAACCAGACAACTACGATGAGTATACTCTGAAAAACTGAGCATAAAACCTTGTGGAAGAACAGATGAAAGTACCACAGTAGCCTGTACTGTCGTGTGAAATTTTGCCTCAGAAAAGTCACATGTAATAAATATGATACTGATCTTTGTTTTATTGACAATTAGCAGGAGTGATTTGTATTCAGACAGGTATCTAGTGGCAGACTAACTACAGGGCTCTCCTGCAGTGTGGTCTGATTTAGTGATGTTACAGCTAAAAGCCAAATAACACTTGCCCAGACCTTTCTTTTACTAAAATCAAACTCCAGCTCATTCCTAAACAAGTTTGAACTCTGTATGTTTGCCCTTCGGTACCCTTCAAGTAAAAACTGACATTCAAGGAACTGAAAAACAAATTCATTAGTTAGCACAGAGCCCTCTAAGAAAGTGTTTTTTCCATGCACATGAGATGACCAGAGAGATGGATGGCTCTCTTTTGTAATATCCTGAACCTATGGAAGGATGTTTGCTTGTCCTGACATTCAAGATCCACTTTAATATTGATGTTTTAAGCCCCACCCCTTTAAGGGTCCTCAAAGTAATCTGAATATCTTTTCATTGACAGATTCAGCTCTTTCGCAGCTTTCATTTTAGTAAAAAAATTGAGTCCAAATTTCACTCTTTCACTCTTGCTTTTAAAAAAATCTTTTCCATGTTATACATCACCTTCAGCCTGCAATATCACATCTTTCCATAAAGAATTTAGGCGTGGGGTTTGTTTGGTTTGCTGAGGAAGGATGCTTTTATGTCGAGGCAGACAACTGCAGTTGAGGGTATTTAGGTTGTGCCCACAGGGCTTCTCACAGAGTGAGCAGTGTGTGTAGCAAGTTACTACTTGACTTCTATGGCATTGCTAAAAAAGATAGGGATAATACTTCACTATTTCAAGGTGATACAAAACTAACGTAGCGCTTGAAATCATGCTGAAACAGCCTCTTTCCCCTCAAATAGAAGGTGTAATGGAGGCAGCGGTTTGTTATTATTATGTATTTACCCAATCTCATCTAGATTTTACATGTTTTTGCCCTGTGGTTATGTCAAATAGAGGAGAATACGGGAAATATGATTATATGCTGTGAAGTAAATTGCTCTTATTTGCTGTTTTGTCCATAAAAGCTTCCTGGGGGAGCTAGGAGCTCAAAGGTAATTTTAGCTATGTCAGAGAGGAGTTTATCTACCAATGAAGGCATTATCCTCTTCCCTGTCCCCCTTGCCACCCCAAAGTGATTTGGGTTCCCCCTCTCCTTCTCCACCAGGTTAGGAAGGAGCCCATCTGGAGTGGCAGGGGCAACTGAGCTACTCAGAGCTAATCTGTTTATGAGCTGCACTTGCAAATTCATCTGTGCAAGCTCAGAGCTTGGCATAACCCATCTTTGAGACACAATGGCTCCCCCTTCACTTGAAGATGACCACAGCCAAGTTCCCTTCTGGTATCAGTTTGAATTACTGTTTTTGACAGAAATAATATAAACAGTATTTGTACAAAACAGCTCTGTGCCCACCTTCTCTTTTCTGCAGCCGTAGGAAAAGAACCGGACAGCACCGAGATCATTCAGCTGGTGCTCCTTGGGCTCTTCTGGAACTGAGCCATGGATCAGTGGGCTCCTTTCTAGCAGCCTTTTGCCACCCCTGCTTTAGTTACTGTGCTTTATTTTACTCCAGTTTCCACACAAATTGTGCCTAAGTGTGCACGAGAAGTCTTGAACAAAGCTAGAGAAGTCTCACCTTGTTTTTCTGGCTTTACAATCCCGGTCCTACACATGTGCTCCTGGAAGCCTGATGTGCATCCCAATGGCTTGGACTGAGAGAGCAAAGACTCTCCTGAAGGCCTAGTGTTACAACTTCAGCTTGGCTCTGAGAAGTCAGGAGCTTGTCAGTGCTCCTCTTGAGGCTGAAAACAGCATTCCCAGTCCTGGGAACAAAGAGTGAGAGACAAACCAAGGTTTTCTACACATCAACACAAGACACTTTATCCAGATTATTCCAGACAAAGAGCCTTGTTTATGTCATTGAAGAGCCATGTTTATGCCAGTGAAGTTTCACCATGAAATGAGAACCTCTTTCCCTTCCCTTAGATTTGAAACAATGGAGATGCAGCTCCAGGTTATCAAGCCTGAGATGTGCAAACCTTTTTTCTCACTTCAAAGCTGTGCATTCTGATGTCTCTTTATCTCCCCAAATATATTGTAGGAGCAAAAAAAGTTATTAAACTCTGGGGAGAAACTGGTTTCTTTCCTCTGAGACTTTGTTCGCTCTCCCATTCTCTATGAATGTCATTGTATCTGCTGTTTGCTGAGCAGGAAATGCATTATTAAAGCAGTTTCTCCTCCATAAACTGTTTTGCATCTGACTGTTCCATTGTAAATCTGTAGCCACAAAGTCAGGCCACCTTGGGATAACCCAATGTGAAATCTGACCTGATGAAAATGGTTCATGCCTCCCAGCCTGCATTGCAACCTGTGAGAAGGGCTTTTATTATTTATTCAAAACCTGTTTAAATCCCCCTTTTTCTGAAACAACCATTTTAAAAATATTAAAACACCACAGCTAAGCTGGGAGATTAAACAAGTTTAAACCTTATCATTGCAGGTGGGATATTAGTCCAATAAAATGAGGAGGGACGGCAGGCTGCATGGTAACTGGAGCCCCTTCTACTCAGTAACTAATCAACGAGAAAGCATTTGGGGAAGGAGGGGGAGAGGGGATGAGGGACTGACACAAACAATGCATCCAGGCTCCTGGCAACCCTCTCTGTTTACCATGGTGATGCACAAAAGGAAGAATGCCATGCAGAGTAGCAGACCTGGATCTGTCCCCATAACACTTGCCCTAGATTCAAGTGCTCTGGGAGGCTTGAAAATGTGACCTTCAGATATTTTTTCTGATGGATGATGCTGCTGCTGGACAACACTGTTCCAAAGCTGTCAAAAGGCTGCAGAGTATTTGCCAACATTTCTTCCACTACACATTTTTCTTTTACATCTGTAGCTATCATTGCCTCTCTTCATCATTTCCACTCTTGTACTGACACGTTTTGGAGAGAGACAGTCTTTCTGTGGGCCTTATTCACCCAGGAGTGTAACTTCATTAAAAGTATTTGAATTAAAATCTATCAAACTCCAAAGCTTGCAGGTGAGGGATAACTATTGAAAATAATATTCTCCTCTCTTGAGAGTAGTATTTTCTAATAGGCCATTCGTGTTCTAAGGTACCCTAACTTCTGTTTTCCAGTCCAGGAGTAGTTTATGGATACAACTTCAGTGTCCTACAGCTGGATCAGCCCTTCCCCTCTTTCCCCTTCAATCCCATGATGCAGGAGGACCACATGTAGAGGCACAGCCTGTGGAGTCCCAGCAAACAGGAGAATCCTGCACTGCCCAGCAACGTGGTAAGAAAAGGGTACAGGTATTTGACCATCTGAGTGGTGAGAGAATTGTTTAATGCTGAGAGAAATTACATTGGTTGCTTACAAGTTTAACCTTTTTTTATCACCACATTGAGATCTATGAAGTTGGCCTTTCTAGGGCATCTTTACATAGACACAGACTTACAGTGGAGAGGATGCAATGTAAAAAAACCCAAATAAAACAGTGTAAACAAGGTTTTAAGGCTACATAATTGTCCTGAGTGAGGGGCAGTAATCACTCAGTGATATTTCAGTAATTCAAGTTCTCCAGCCTTGAGAAGTTTTAGGAGGAAAATTCTAACATGTAAAAAAATCCACTGTGATCTTAAGTAGATGGAGACAAAAGGACTAAAAACCACACTACTGTCCCTCACTGCTGATTCTGATAAAAGGTTTAAGCAGAAACTAACACTCCACACTCTCTACAAAGGAGAAAGAAAGTTTTGAAAGGTAGAATCTGACTTATTTGAGCTGGACAGCTTTCATCTAGCTAGCATTGAAGAAAACTTTGAGTGTACATTCATTTGTTTTAATCACAAACCTGTTTCTGACAGAAGAATTTGTGCTTTTACCATGTATCACAGGTACTAAGGCAGTCAGTGTGCACTGTATAAACCCAAATCATCAAATAGCCCGTGGCCACTGCTTAAAGTGAAACAAGTATCTGCCTGACCTATGTACTTAAATGCTTAAGAGAGGAAAAAAATGGGGGTGAAGTTAATAGGAAGCTCAGAGCACTAATAATGCAAGTGTAACTCCTAGAAGGAGAACTACTGAATGGTGCATCAAGAAAAACTTAGGAGGAATCTGAAAACAGCAAACAAGGTGGTTTGAAGGGGTCACCAGTAGGTGTGAAGGACAAACAGGACAAACACTTAACATTGCTGGGTTGCCTGAGACCAGAGTCAGGGAGAGAACAGATCCAGAGCAGGTGTGGGATGGCCCAGTTCTCATGTATTTTTGCACACACCTACCTGTAAGCCTGTTTGCTGCCCATGTACCCAGCCCTTGATGATTGCATCTGCCTCTCCTTGTCATTAACACAATCTTTTTAGTGGGAATTGTAAAGAAACATTTAGTTGTGACTGAAGGAACACTCCACTAGGGAGTGGGAGAAGACTGATTTCATTGAATAAAAGATTTCCATGAGATTCTAAGGAGTAGCACATAAGTGAGTACACGAGGAGGACCCATATGGACCACAGGGCATCTGATTCTTTTTGGAGGATGGACTTTCTACTCATGATGTACTTCATAGATGAGGTATGTTTCCAGCTCTCAACTCCAAAGGATTAGAGTAACTCCCCAGTGGTTTGGGATTGTGTTAGCATTCTTGGATTCTTTGGGGTTTATTTAACTTCCCTCCCACTAAGTATGGCCTCTGCATTCTGAGATGTTTCCTTTTTCTGAGAGTGACGCAGGCAGCTCATCCCTATTCAATATTCCTATATACAGTTAAATTTTATGTGAGGGATAATAATCACTTCCATCTCAGCTACATTAGTCTCTTCCTGTATGCCAAATTATAATCGATTTAAGTTTGGGATATAATACAAGTTTAAAGCTGGTGCCAAAATATTCCTGCATCAGAGGTGTACAGAAAACATCTCAGTCTGGTGTGTGTGGCTACATGTCCCCACACTACATTGTCCAGTGGTGCCCAGTTTGTACTTTGCAACCCCCACCAGACCAGCCAGTGCTGAGCCTCTGTTGTATTTTCAAGTACAACAAAGGAGTACCTCTGATGACCACAAACAAGTGCTGCATACATCTCATTCAAGTCTAATGGCACTTAAGATGCCCAAAAATCAAGTTAATTATATGGTGCATAAGATGCCAAATACTGCCTTCCACTGTGAGGACACAGTCCCAGTATTCTACACCAACCATGTCTTCAGTGAAAGCCTCTTAAAAAATGTCTTCTTTAATAGAAGTAAAGCAGCTCTTTATCAGATCTCTCCTTATGCATAATCTCCATGTTTTTTGTTAGACCAAATCCAAAATCCCTCTAGTTTTGAACATTTATTAGGCTTTAGCACAAAGGTCACCCACGGATGATAACCCAGCCGGCAGCAGGGAGAGCCCCTTGCCCTCAGCCCTGCTGCAGGTGAAGCCCCAGGTGTGCACAGGGAGCACTGGCAATGGGGGACCTCAGCCCTGCTGCTGCCAGAGCATCACACAGGAGGTGTCACTGGAGTCTGGTTCTGCCTCCTGGGGTTGAGGTGTCCCCTCAGCCAGTGTCCCGGGGCAGTGGGGACACAGCAGGTGAGGACGCAGCCCGTGTGTCCTGGTGCCTCGAGCCTTGGGCTGCGGCGACACCTCCCGGGAGCTGACGGCACAGGAGCGGCACCCGCTCCTCTCCTCCACTGCCCCGGCTCCTGTCCAGTCCACCATTTAGAAACAGCCTTTTGATTTTTAACATGGGGTCCAGAAACTTTCCCTGCTTGACATTTGTTATGCTCATTCCTCAGAGAAGCAGCCCTTTATTTTACTACCGGGAAAACTTCTGATCTTATACACAGCACCAGCACGGATATAGAAGGTGCCTGGAATTTAACTGCTAAGAGGGTGAAAAATACTTGAACAGTGGTAGTTAAGAGCCCTTTTTGCTTCTTAACCCAGTTAAAGGTCCGGAACGTTTGCCTGTCTGGACAAATGGCTGATGGTTAGTGGGATTGGATCATAGGGATCAGTAAGTACCTGCATGCACCAGGAAAGTTTTTAAGCCACAGTTCAGCCCAAAGACTCCCAAATTATACAAAGCCTTTGTTCTGGTTATGATCTTTGAAAGGTGATGCGTGAGAGTGGAGGACACTCTTGGGGGATCCTTTGATAAGTCAGTTTTGGTGTGACTGGGTAAGTCATTCCCACATCAGCCCCTATGCAGGTTCCTGTCAGTGGTGTCTGTCACACTCCAGAGGGTACTGAGAATTTAAAACCCCTGTCAAAGGCAGAAGCTTCCAAAATCTGAGCAGCAAGGAAGAACACAAAATGTCCTTATCTTCCTGCTGATTACTTGGGCTCACTTAGTAAAACCAAATGCCCTCCATAGGTCCTCATACCGCAGGGGGATGCCAGTCCTTTGCCAGGGGAACAGCCTGGTCACTCCAGGACAGAAGCCTTACAGTCCTAGCTGGCTCTTGGGGGAAATTCCAGTGTTTGTCACCAACATAGATCTAAGGATGCACAAGTATCCTACTAAGCTCCCTTTGTAAGCAAAACCTGGGATTTCACACAGGCTCTAGTTGAGGGGAAACTGGCTACTGAGAACAAGAAACAGAACTGACTCCTTCATGTCGCTGCAGAGACCCCTCCTGTCAGCTGTCACATCTTGTCTCATGAGCATGTTTCATTCAGAAAAAAATGGTTCTCGCTACTCTTCACTACTGTTTCTTGTTCAGAAACAAATATGTAATGGTATCATTACATTCAGATATAAAAAAGCGCACTAAAGTATCTGAGTTCAAGCTGGAGTAGGACTTTAAAGTGTTCTGCCAACTTGGACCCCTGCTGCCGGATGCTGTGCAGTGGCCAGGGGGACAGGACAGTATCTAACCACTCTCACTACCTTTTCCCCAGAAATGAGTGCTACAGTTGTAACAACAGCAAAAGTGTTCCTAGATGCTTGTTTTTCAGTCTCAGTTCTTGACCTTAAGGTTTTTTTTTCCCCTCCTTAACAGAGTGGCACAGTCTTCAGCCTCCTCCCCTGGTTCCCATCTTCTTTGGAAAATAAACAGCTCTGATTGTTGTGCACTTGAGATTATGAAAACATCAAGTCCATTAGTATTTGGCAAAGTGCTCTCTCATTTCCTTCTGATGTAATAATTGAGAGAGAGGGAGCGGAGACGGCAAAGATAGCACAAGGTACGAGTTAATGACCTTCTCGCATGTATGTGTGGGCTCTTTGAGAGGGAGCCTTTTCCAAGCCCCATCTCGCCTCCACTCATACTGTTTCAGCTGAAACACTGCTTCAATGTGGCTTTTATTATTTGATCTGATGTCCCTTGGCCAGCCTTCAGAGGCAGCTAAATGGCAGGCAGGTGTGGGGGACTAAGAAACAAAAAGCAAATGGAGCTAATGCTTCAGCAGGCCTGCTGCACACAGGCCCTCGGCTCCAGCCCCGCAGGCAAATGCCACTGGTGCCCCGTTCCTTTTGCTTGCTTTGGTTTCACTTACACATTTAAGTCTAGGGGAAGAATGGGTCCTGCTTCGCTCTCAGAGGGAGATTCTTTGGAAGACTGGAGGCCTGATAAAAATCAGGACGTGGGTGGAATGGCTGAGTGTAGAAAGGGATCAGCTGTAGAATGAAAATTAACTGAGGTCAGTGGCTGCTACTCTGAAAGTGTTGGACTGGCCACCCACTTACTTGATTGCCAAATTTGTGGCTTTGGGTGCCTAGAGCCAAATTAAAGTAGGATAAATTCCACAGGAGGGTATAGTGTTCCCTTCTGGCTTTCTCAATATTTTACTTCAGTCCTTGGAAGTGCTTCTAGAAGCCTCCAGAGATGTGTAGCTTTCCACATTAGCTTAACTGGAACCTAAGCCAAAAATCTCATCTCATTAAAAAAAATAATCTGAATTTGACTGCTGAAGTTTTGGGAAAATAAAGATTACCAAGTCCCCTTTGAGGGCCCCACCTTGAAGTGACAAGTCCCTGGGCTACCTGAGCCAAAAGATGATAATATGGATACTGCTCTTCCTCTATGACATTGAAGCCAAATTCTTCCCTGTACCAAGTGTCCCTGTTCCCACTGGATTGACACAGCACCCTGGAAAGAGGGCACATGTGTAGGATCACAAGGGGATTCCAGTGGGGTACACCCTCCTGCTTCTGTCAAGGAATAGGTGGAGCTCTGAACAGCCTGGGATAGTGGAAGGTTCCCTGCCCATGGCAGGGGGATGAAACTGGAGGATATTTAAGGTCCCTTCCAACCCAGGCCATTCTGTGATAAAGGATTATTGATTTCTGTGGAGGATTGACAGCAGTGCCAGAAGACAATTCCATACTTCCTGATGCCTAGAGAAGGAGTCTTTCCCTTTTCTCCCCAAGTAAGGCTATCAACCTCTTCCCTCTGTACCTGAAAGTGTTGCAGTGGGAGAGTTAAGCAAGTTAGTTTGATGTATTCCAAGTCTTAGCAGGTTTGAGTTGGCCCTGTTTTGCTGCCACAGCACCCTGGGTTTACATGTTCCAAGGCAAACCATGTATTCTTTGTGCAGCAGCATTGGAAGACTGGTAGGGGCATCAGTTTTACAATCTTTTCACCTCCCATTCAAAAATGAACTGACAAATGGATTATAGGATGGATCTGTACCAGAAGACACATTATTTTTGAAAGTACCTTTAGAAGGGCCCCCAGCAGATTTCAGGGCTGTGTAACAGTCCTTCCCTATCAATCTAATATACCTTTATATTTGATCTTGAAAAAATTAGTATTAGAAAAATGCTCTTTTCCAGACCTAACTGCAAGGATAGCTGTTTCCTTCCTCCCTGTACATTTCCTCCCCTCATATTTTATACATGCAAAGGCATATACATTCTTACTCCTTTCTGCCATCCTTACATGGCTGCAGTTTTGATTTCATTGATTGCACACACCAGTGTCTGCAGAGCTGCCTTAAGTAAGTCGAAGCCGTTGGGAATTCAAGGTGAATACATTTTTCTCCTTCAGATACGTTGTTTTAGTTAAAAGCCACTCCGGCTGCTCCATAACAAAACCAGACACAGTGGGCCCCATTGTCCGGCTCTTGGCCAAGGTAGCATGTATGGATTAAGTGATGAATTGCAAAAAGGGCCTAAAAGCCAAGCTGTAACCAACAAAAAGGCCATTAAAGGTGAGCGCTGTCCATAAAGTGCCCATTCAGAAGGGCTTTTATGACCCTCGGTGTTCCAGAGACACTCACAAGCTACAAATGGTTCAGGCTCCCAGACTCCTGCCCAAGTGACACATCCTCAGCTGAACCTGACTGGGAGAGCTGCTCCTTGCAGGAATGGAGGTGGGACACTGGCACTATCTACATCCAGCAGGTAAGTAAAAGCAACACCTTGGTCCTGCTCAGACATAGGAAGTCATGAGTTTAACGTCAAGGTGAAAAAATTGGGGAGAAAAAAAATTAACAGAAAATGAAAGCACACACTTTTTGGGCAAATTTTACCTCCTAAACTTCACCTTCATCAATTTTGCATATAATCTAATTTTGTCTCTTTTTATACATTCCTTCATATGGTTTTCAGTGCATCTATAAAGCATCATAATTTCAATTATTGACACTTTTTAAAGCATGTCTTAGAATTTTGTACAGAGTGGAAGGGTCTACATTAGATCACCTGTGGACTGTGATGTGCACATCCTTTAGTGGCATAAAGCTGCTAGAGGCAAATTGTGCCTAAGTTCCCTTACACTCCATATTAGTCTCTAGAAGATGAAGGAGAATGATCTAAACCTGAGCCTGATTGTTTCTATCAAGCTTTAAAAACACAGTTCATAGAGCAGCAGATTCATTACAAATATTTTGATTGCTCCCTTGAAAGAAAAACATGCAACTCTTTTCTTCATAGGGGAACTGAAAGGAGTGGTTTGTTGACTTCTTTTGTGGTGCTTTGAAATCTGTAATTCAGTGCACTTGTGAAATGTTGGATGATGGTGGTTTGAAATAATTGCAACTCAAAGCAAGTAGATCTACCCAGGCTGGAGCATTGGGTACCTCATACAGCCAAAGTGAGCAGTCATTTCTCACCTGGAATCCACAGCTGAGAGGTGCTTTGGGGCAACTGCCTTTTAGATTGAAGTGTATTCAGCTCTTGGCTGAATTTAGTGTTTCAGACAAGACAGGTTGAGGGCATTTCTTTCTCCACAGCAGCAGCTGCTTTTCTAGTACTGTTTATCTGAGATCTGAGCTGGCTTTTGCTTAGATCCCCTTACTTGGACCTGCACTGGCCCTTAAACCCCAAGTTCCTGCTTTGGTCCAGTTGTAATGCTGAGCTGAGATCAACCCTCTCTCTGTTTCTTTGGCTGAGAAGAGCTGAGGCTGGAAGCAGCTGGGTGAACTTTTACCAGTTTGGTTGCAGTTCTTTGCTGTGATGCTGCTGCTCCTCCATCAGCAGCTCCCTCTCCAGCACAGCCGGACACAAGCTCTGCTCAGCCCTGAGGAAACAGCTCCCCTGGCAGCGTGCCTGTGTTTGGGGCTTCACTCTGACATGTCATAGCCTCACACATTGCTGGGGAGGTGTTGGAAAGGCACCGCAGCCTCTCTCTGAGCGGTGCTCTTTAAACTTTCTACTGATTAGGGGCCTTTTAGCACTCAGCTGGCTTTTCCTAATGGATTTTGCCTTTTCATTGAGGCTATTTTTTTTTGCAGGCGTTGCCAAAGTAAACAGTCAGGGATAGCTATTTGGAAAGCAGGGGAGAGAAGAAAGGGACATAGAGTCAGGACTGGTCCAAATGTGTCCAGACAAGCACTATACATCAGCTGATATGTGTTGGAGGCCAAGTGCTGCCAGAGTTAAAATCTCTGGGAAAAGGAGTCCATTTGTTGAGAGACAGGCGCAACAGATACAATTGCAAGGTCTTCTCTTGGATCAAAGATGCCATGCCTGAATTCTTGAGCCTTTATGGGGAGCAGGGTGTGAGCTTGGCATTAATCAGCCTCTTCTGATTTATTTCCAAAGTCTTGAAGTCAGAGGAGGTGTTTGAGTAATTCCAAGCTTACAGAGTTCAAGCATATCAATCCTTCACTGCTGTGAAGCAGATAATTTAGCCTTCAGCCAGCTCACTGTGTGGGAACCTATCAGGCACTGTCCTAAATGAAACTCCCTTTCTCTGTGCTGTTCTGGTCAGTGGAAATCACACATCTGCACAGAAGTTCAGAATTTGGTCCAGGCCAACAAAGAAAACAGGGTACATTGGCTCTGTACACACGCAGGATCAGTGTGCCTGGTAACTGTTGTGTAGGCCCTGCACTGCAGAAGTGTTTTAGGGATGTAATACATTTATGGCCTGCATTTTTTATCAGGCTCTGAAAAGAGTTGTTCTAGATTTTACAGTTCCTTCTCTGCTGCCTTGACATAAAGTACAAGAGGAACAAAGCAGATCTTTTGTGTAGTATTATCTTCTTTCCCTATCCCATCTCTACACTGATTTGCTCCTTAGTTCAGCCAGCCGCTGAATGTCTGCTCTTCCTCCTCCTCAGATTAACTACAAGAGTTCAATCTTTCCTCCTTCAGCTGGGACTTGCTCCTTGCTGGAGGCTTCAGCTTGCAAAGCAGTGAGGGTTCACCTGGCTTCTTCTGTTCAAATGAACATAATTCATGGATAGAGTTTGGGCTACTGACAGCTAGACCTGATCAGACGTCTCAAGTGCTTAGGACTCCTGCAGCCTCCTGTCCCCACAGCAGAGTCACCAGAATGTCCAGGGGCAGGCTCTCATGTGACTTTGATCCATGCCAGGGATGGATTCCAGATGGATACTTCCCCAGCGTTGGCCTACAGGCATGTTTCACACAGCATTGATGGGGTGTTAACGATGCTAAAATTTCAGCCAAGCTCCTCAGACATGCTGGGTTGAGAATGAGGAGAGGAGTTCTTTAATGAAAACCTGATGTAGAGCCAGCACTTTTACCTGTAGTGCAGCCAGAGGACCCATCAGAGCACCTGGAAGACGGAAGTGAAGGTGCAGCCCCTGCTTGTTACCAACTTACTAAAGCACTAGTGGATCTTGGCATTTCCCAAGCCTCTGGCTAGAATCAGGGTCTGGGATGAAGCCATTTTTTGGAAGGTGCTGGGTGGTGTGCAAGTGGGTGGCTTCATCCTGTGGGATCTGGAGGGGATTTGCCACCAGGAGCTGCGAGGTGGCCCAGGGTGAGGGGACCTGAGGGAAGGATCAGGCACAACCCCAGAGCTGTGGAGCCACAGAGCTGTGGCTACGGTCCTGCCTCCAGCTCCCCACAGGGCCTGTAGTGTCCTGGGATACGCACAGAGCTCAGAGCAGTCCTGGGAAGGGGCTCAGGATCTGCTCTCCCCCGCCCTCAAGTTCTGCCTGATTTGGATGGGGCCATGCCACAGGCAGAACGGAGCTGAGCTTGGGCTAGGTTTGGGCTGCCTGAGTGGCATTAGAACACTCCTGCTGGGTTCATTTTTGGCTCAGACATCCCACTTCTTTTCTCCTGAAGTGAATGATCCTGATCTGTATCCTAGTTTAGAGGCCATTCCACATCTATGTGTTTGGCTTAATTTTTTAGGTTTTGTGTGTGTGTCTTAATATGAATTCCTTCTGATATTTTATTGGCCAGTTCACAACATTCTGGGATCTTTCTGTAGGTCTTTGCAGAAGGTTTTAGTTTTTGTTGTTCTAAATAATTTTATATAATCTTTACTGAAGTTTGCAAAATAATGCTCTGTATTCTGCTGCCTGAGAGCCTTAAAATGAGCCAGAGCTCCAGTGAGCCAGTGGCATTGATTGTTACACAGGGAAGGAGTAGCAAAACCAGCAGTTTGCCCAAAATCCCACATCAGTTTGGGAGGCTTTTGAGTTTTGATCTTTTCTCTCCCTTCAATCCCTTTAGCATGCCTTCCTTACTGGCTTATTAAATCTGGAGCTGTTCTTCTGATTAACTGCACCCTTAATAACTGCAAAGCCATTGCTCAGGAGGCTGAAGGGGTGGGCAGTAGCTGCACAGAAAACCTGGAACAGCAGTTTCATTCCATGAGTGCTGGCCTCAGGCACTCTGTGGTTATGCATTAACACTGAGTGCCAGTGCCCCTCACCTGCACAGGCACCCTGGGCTACCATCTCCAAGTCTCCTAAGGAACAGGGAACTGGGGTCGAGGAGCCCACATCAAAGTGTTGCACATGGAACAGAGGTCACCCCAAATACCCCTTCCTGATTAGGAATTTGTAGACTGTACAGGAAAGGATTTATGCTTCCTGAATGGACAGGGGACTCATCCAAGTCACCTGAATAACAAAAGTGGTAATATTCTGGGAAAATGAGTATCTACACTTTCTCAACTGCTGACTGAATTTATTTAGGGAGGGAAGGTTATGTATTGTGGAAGGGGATGCTCACATGTGTGGGATATTTCTTTTAAATAAAAGTAACATTTCACTAGTGAAAAGGCCCAACATCAAAAAAACAAGTCAGCAGCACAAAGAGACTGGCAAATAAGTGATGATGAGGGGAATCTCCAAGCAAAGGAGGGCTGTCCATCTATTGCCATAGATGCAGCAAGGTCCTTGGTGGTATGAGCTGTTTTCCACTTGGGCTCCTTGTTGTTTACAGCTCAAGTCACCCGGAGACCAGGCTTGGGCCTGTGCAGGTCCCTTTTCTGTCCTCTGCCTTTCCCTTGATGCTCAGGCAGTGCAGCAGCGTGTGCCATTGCAGCATAGAGAATTATAGCAGAGCACTTCCCCACACACCACAGCCTAACAGGAGGAAAGAAGTCCAAGGGCAATTACTTGTAACTGCAATGTTGCTGAAGCCAGAGCCCGGAGAGCTGCTCACCATTCTTTTAGCACTTCCATGGGCCATTACCCTGCTGGGATTAAGAGCCCCCTGCCCTGCCATGTGCACCCTGCCCCATCACCTGCCTCTCCTGGCCTGTCTTTTCCCCAGGCACTAATGAAATTACCCCCGAGACTGATTACAAGTGGGGTGGAGCACTTTGACCAATGAACCCACACCTGCTCGCGTGGTTGACCTTTAATGATCCAGCTCTGTAACTCTGCAGTTTAATTTGGTTTTTTAAAGCCCGGTTTAGGGAGAAGCTGGAGTTTCATTTGCCATCAAAACATGACCCCTGCTGGAGAACCAAGGATGTGACTTTCAGTTATTCATATGGACAGCCCCACACGGAGAATGGCAGAGATGTGATTAATGTGATATGATACAGCTGTCACTGGCTGCAGGAAATCACAGACTACTAAAGAAAGGTCGGCTTAAAAAGAATTCTTAAAGTATTCACCCAACTGCAAAGGTAAAAAAGTTTTTCTGGCTGTTGTTTTTTGGTTGGTTGTAGTTTTGGTTTTATTTTGGGGTTTTTTGTGCGGGATTGTGTTTTATAGAATTGCAGGAACCAGTGAGCTTTTTCTGCAGGGCTCTGTGTGTGTATATTCATTTTCTGATGGGGGTTCTGGATATCAAATCTTTTGGCAGAAAGTTATCGTAATACTCGTAGTAACAGCAGTGCATTTGAGGATGTAGTTTGTTCCTAGAGTTATACCAGCCTGACATTTTCCCAATGGCAAAATATTTAAATAAAAACTAAGAGAGTGTCAGGCTGGTAGGAATTTTTTAAACATACATCTAATTTTATGTGTAAGGAAAATAAATTCCACTTGTGAAGGCCCTAGGCCTGCCCTGGTTGCCATGTGAGCTGCAGCAGTTCCCTGCTGGCCTGGCTGTGTCTTTTAAAAGGGCCCAGCTGGAGAGAGCATCACTGCCTGGGGAGCAGCTGATGTTTCTGGGTAGATGGCAAAGGTCCTGCAGGAGCAAGTATTGCTGAAATGAAACATCTGTCCAACAGGATAAGGTGTGTGTGCTGTGGGAAGGAACTCACATTCCTGGGATGTGAAGGTAGAGGCGGTGGCTGGATACCCAGGGATTTGGCTAAGAACTGAAAGCTTTGGGGAACAGAGAAGGTGTCAACAGCAGAGACTGCTGTAGTATCCTCAGAGCCAGGTGAGTGTGGCAGTGGAATTGGATGAGACCCTGTGCAGCAATCAGAGGAAGCCAGTGAATTCCAGTGGGTGCTGCAGGACCACAAAAGATGTTCCTGTAGAAGGAGTCCCCAGCAGTGCCATGTTCTGCTTGTTTGGTGCAAAGGGACCCTTGCGCTAAGCTGGTTTTTAACCATGATTCTAAAAGGTTTCAATAAGTAGCTCTTACCAGGAAAAGCTGATGTTTGTCAGATAAAGGAGCATGCTGTATGGTTTTGGCTGTTACCAGCTGTACTGGATATATGTGTCAATGGGTGCAGTGGCTGACAGGGCCCAGCCTGGTAGCAGAGCAGGAGCTGCTCATACAGAATGGCTCAGACTGGAGCAGAGCTCCCGTGGGATCCCAGAACTGACAGCTCAGGGCAGCCTGAATTCCCAGCTGGCCTCACACAGAAACTGGGGCCATCTTCTTCCAGGCCTCTGCTGAGTATTTCAGGTTGCAAACAGCCCTGAGGTTTCTGTATCCCATGGGATGCACTGTGGGATTGCTCCTTTAATACCTGGTAGGAGAACAGCTATTGAAGCACGAACCAGGGGCTGCCACATCACCTTTAGTCAAAGGGTTAAGGTTCAGTGTCAAAATAGGGAAATGGAAGCTGCATAATTTTATAAATCCTGCTTTGTTGTCAAAGACCAAAGACTTCCTGTTTGGTGATCCAGGGCTGTTTCCATTTCCACTGTGAATGGTGAGAGACTGCCCATAAACCTCATGTTTACTTCACAGTTTCTGATGCTTTCTACATGTGCTGAAACAGCTTTCAGGCGGCCATGACATTGTGTCAAAAAGAGATGGCAGTTGGGAAAAGTAGTTTAATGTCAGCCTAGTCTTAAAAAGCATTTTCTTTATTGGAGTTAAAGAGCTATCACCACAGTGCCACACACATTTGTTGTACATATTCCACTATTGTTACAGATCAACTGAGATTTCAGTGTTTTCATTCAGTTCTTCTTTACAGTCCTCATGGAACGCAATATTTAATTGGTAGGTTTTGTCTGTGAAACCAGTGAATTAGCCACAAAGTAATCTCCATGTAACAAATACTGCTCTACAGCAATTCCAGGCACTTAGAGCTCTCACAGGGGAAGGCCAAAGTGTAACTGCTCCGTACAAACTTGGAGGGGTAATTAAACAGTGTAATTTAGTACCATCATTTACAGTAGTAGAATGAACTGAAAGATACAAGCTTGACCGTTTTTAGAAAAGGTAAAATCTTAGGGTCTGTTTTTATAACTCTAAATTCAGAACTAAGATGCACCAAAATTAAAGTGGACAACAATTACCAACTAGTTGGGAAATCCCAATGGCCATTAAAGAGCCATGGGAAGGAGTGGCAGTTTCTCGATCCAGTCACTGGAGCTGTCACAGGATGCTCATGTGGGCTCCAGTTGTTATGGAAAATGAGTTCTTTAAGGATACTTTGTAAGGGAGAGAGCCACAAAGATCAGCTATGAAACACTTGGGTCTACAGAAACTTCCCCATCCCCTTTTGCCAGCCAGCACTGCTGTAACAGGGGCTGGTCCCTGCAGCCCAGAATGGCACAGCTGGCTCCAACCTTCTCCCCCCCAACACATCCTGGGATGTCACAGCATTCATTAAATGTCATTTTTGGCACATCTGTGTTTAGGAATGACTCTGCTAAACCCACAGTGTCTCACTCTGAAGAGACCTGGGGTCCAACAGTCCTGCCCAGCCCTGCCCACAGCAGCTACATTTAGCACAGAATTCACAATCAGCACAGAATCCCAGAGTATCCTGAGCTGGGAGTAGCCCACAAGGATGATGGAGTCCAGCTGCTGTGGGCTGGGGGTTCTGCAGCTCCTCTGGGAAGCCTGAGGCCATGGCCCTGGTCCCTCATCCAGGGCAGTCCTGCAGCCACCGTGGCCCTGTCCCTGTGCAGGGAGACGGGCCAGGCCTGACCTGCCCCTGCCAGCTCCTCTTGGAGACTCACCTGCTGCACATGGAGTTCATCCATCACTGATGGACCCCTGGGTTTGGAGTTGCCCATGGAAAGAAGCCACTGCTCCTGTGGCACTGGATTATCTCAGGCTGCTTCCACCCACCCCTTTGGTGGGACTTTCCATCCTTGGCATCAGTGACACCCAATTTCCCCTCACAACACCTATAGTTTGAAACATTTCATTCCGGTTCCATTCACATCCCTGGATCTGCATCTTGAAACTCCTTCTCTGGGAATGCCAAAACTCAGAGCTCAATACAAGAATAAAACCCCACCAACAGTTTCAGTAATTCAATAATTTATTCATCTAAAAAAGTGTGTAAAAGTATATAGCTCTCATCCACAAGGTATATATGAATGACATTTAAAATGGAGGTCTTTTATTATTATTGTTTCTTTTTATCAAAGTCTTTTTTAGTGTATTGTACCAGCGATATACTGTAGATTTAAAATGAACTTCACATTTTTTTTTTGTTTTCTTTCAAATTGTCGGCTATATATAAAAGAAGCTCACTGCAAAATGCTCAGAGGAAAAAAAAACAAAACAAAAAACAAAACAAAAAAAAGAAATTCAGAACTCCCCAGAAATGTACAGCTTTTACATTTAAAAAAGGTTCTGAAATATACATACAAGCATGCTGGACATTCCCCACCCTCCCGCTCCCTTTAGCTCAAACAACTGTAATAATAATTCTGATTTAGGCATGATTTTTCCAAGTTAGAAATAAAAAAAACAAAACAAACAACCAAACCAAAAAAAAAAAAAAAATACCCAAAAACCAAAATACTTTCTTCACTCTGTAGGAAAGCCAGGGCTTGTACATTTCAGATTAATTCAGTAAAAAACTCACAAGTAAAATAATGCATATTTAAGAGAAATATTATACAGAACTTTTCACACTGAAGTACATAAGATTTTTCTTTAAAATCTATTGCCATTCATTTATTTTGCACAAAAACGTATAAATATGTCACCAGCTTCTCTTAACTTAAAAAAATTAAATAAAAGACACCAGATGAAAACTACTCCTTGCTGCCCTTTTTTTAATTTCTAATTTTTGCTTAGAACCAGGTTTGTGGGGAAGAAACGCCCCTGGATAAAAACGGCCCATTTAAAAACAATAAGCAAAATAATAATCCAAAGTTCAGATGAATCCTGGGAACAAATAACCCCCAAATGGTAAAAGATTACAAATGTCTACTTTACATTTTTTTCCTCCCCAAGTTAAATTTTTTTATACAAGTTTACAATCTTCATCTTTTTATGCTCTTCAAAAGGCCTTGAGAATTTTCTTTTCTGATTAAGAAAAAATAGTACTGCAATATTTTTAAAGTCAATTTTACACTGTACACATTAGATACAAATGGTTTGATATCAGATTTTTTTTTTTAACCTATACATTGCAAAGAGGACACCCACACAGAGGGGTGGAGCAGGGAAGGAAATAATCCATTTACAGGTTCCTCTCCTGCCTTCACCTTCTCATTAACACAAGCAATTCTTTTTTTTTTTTTCTTTTATTATTTTATATAATTTGTTTTAAATGTTACATTATCTCAAGAAAAATACTTTTTAAAATCATAGAATTTCATTTTTTTTAACCAGAACATGAAAGTCTTTTGGAAGAACTCTAAACTTGGTAGTTTTTCTCCACAGCCAAGGGAGGGGTCACCCAGCCTGATCCAAGTGCCTGACCCTGGCCCCCTCTGCTGCCCAGTGCACCCCCAGAAATGAGGGAATGGGGCTGGAATAGGACCCCCTTGGAGCCTGGAATGAAGGAGTCATAAAAATACTTCAATTAGCCATTAACCTTCCCAATGGCAATCATTTCACTAAACAAAGTAACTTTGCCACCACAGTGGTGTAACTTCAAGTACTAATTTAATGATATAATTTTTAAAAATTATTTCTTTGAAATAATATTCCTATAGTCAGAAAAAATACACCAGATTTGTGACTGATTTAGTGTAAACAAAAACCATATTTTTGGATATGTACATGGACGAGTCTACCCAGAATTAAAGGGTGACTTGGCTTTCAGTAAATACTTTTCTAGCATCACTAAATTTACTGGAAATATATTTCAATCATAGCTCTACAATAGATTAATTTACCACTTTCCACTTGCCCTGACACTGGGCTTTAAAGTATTTTTCCTCCCTACCTCCCTCTCACTCTTCTCCCTTAGGTAGTGTTATCCTTCATTAAACACTGGTCATTCCTTGCTTTAACCAGGCTAAACACAGGGGAGAACTCTTTAAAATACAGAATACCTATACCAGAACACGCTTTCCTTCCCAGATTTTGATTGTTACGAGCTTCACTTTTGATTTCCAGGTCAGAAGAGTGAGAGGTCTGTAGATAAATAACCCTACAGTGGAACGGAGCTGGATTTTTAAGGTATTTCTACTGTTCCTGGTCCTTTATAATTTAATCCCTCCCCTCCCCAAACCTAAAAATAAATAAAGTATCTCCAGACCATTCATATCTACATGGACAGGTAACAAATGCATGCATTCATCCCAATCCACTCTGACAGGAACTCCAGGTAGACAGAAAACTCCAATATTTATACGAGACTATGACTGTGTGGTTTTGTATTTGTGTTTTTTTCCTCCTGCAAAGTCCCGGTTTACGACGATCAAACAACGAAACACCCGAACTGGTCACTACAAGGTGGTTTTTACTTGCAGGGCTGACACTGCTCGTGGGTCTTTATCAGTTCCTAATGCAAAAAGATTCTGTAGTCTTCCTTAAAAAAATAAAATATTAAAAAAAATAATCACACTGACCAGTAGTTACTGAGCCACCAAACTAACACTGGCTTGAGGTTACTCCGTGTTCACTGTTCTTGGATGTTCCCAGATTTTGGACTGAAGCTGCCAGAGATGTTAATGGGTAGTTTAGTTTTGAACACTGCGGAATTCACATGTGCTTTTGGAGGAACAGAAGCACAGCACAGGACTGGTCTGAAGAGAAGCAAACGGAGCTCTTGCAGGTCGTGGCACGTTCCCGGGCAGAGGGGAGAAGCAGCCAGAAGAACAAGTGCTTGTGTGTGTCCTACAGGATGTTCATGATGGCGTTGTAGAGCTGGGTGAGCACCACGAAGTGCACGGGCAGGCAGGAGCTGCGGTCCTGCGTGGCCGGGTTACACGTGAGCCAGGACAGGGCGTTGTACTGCTCCAGCACGAACCTGCACAGCAAGGCAGAGACATCACAGCCTGCCCAGGGAGGGCTGTAAATGGGCTCTCCTGGTCCTACACACCCTGACAGAGCTGCCAGGGTGCTGGCAAAGGAGGAACCTCACTGAAAAGCTGGAGGGTTTAGCTTTACGACATCTGAACTATTTGCATGAAGGCCCTTCCAAACACACAGACTCTGGACTCACAGTGGTTCAAATGCCACTGCTGTCAAAGCTTTGGGGATTGAACACCTCTGCCTCTCCGGGCACCCTGTGCCAGTATTTGCTCACACTGCTCCTGTGGTCCTGCATCTAATTGCAATTTCTCATCTTACAACTTGTGTCTGTTTTATCTCATCCTTTCCCTATCCACTGCATTCTCATTTTACTCAATACCTGGGACACCCATGAGAGCTCAATCCTCCAAGAGAATGCAAATTCAGATCTTCTAGAATAGTAGACCCCGCAATTTCCTTAGATTAGGCATTGTTGTTTCCCTGCTGATGTTTGTTTGTTCACTGAGGTGTCCCACACAGCGTGCTCTCATCACACAGATCTGTGTCCAGTCCCCAAAGGTGGGATGGAGGCAAACCGGCCTCACATCATCCTGAACAATAAAACACACACCCTGCATGCATTCAGGAGCAGTGCCTCCTTTATACCCCAATCCTAGCACAGAGGTATCAGGGAGTGCTTTTATTTCCTCCTACACATCCATTCGGTTCAGTGAGGTAAGACAATGAGTGGCACAGCTCAGATTAGATGCCAGGGGAAAAGAGCAGTCTGGGTGGGGGGCAAACCATGATGTCCCCCTGGCAAGGCTGAACTGTTCTGAGTTTCCCCAGCATCCTTGTGCATAGCAGAGGGAAACCCACAGAATTCCCCCTCAGGGCCCTGTTCTGGCATCTTTGAGGAGGAAATGCCCTGGACACATAGGGCACAGCAGGGCTAAAAACTGCTGATAAAACTGGTACGTAATTGTGATAGGTTGGAAAGGTTACTCTGAAATTTGGAGCTCAATCCCCAAATGTTTAGGGCAAAAATGAACACCTAAAGGGTGTTACCTCAAGACATCTGATGTAGTTTTAGAGTCCAGGGGGTGAGGAACTCGCTGAGAATTTCTGGCAGGTAGAAGCTCGTCCGTCTGCGCTACAGAGATGTGGTGATGGAGAGAGGCCTGCACAGAGGGAAACAGCAAAAATTAACTCCTCATACAGCAGGTACTGCTACAGATTCCCAAGAAACATCCATTGTGAATCACCTCAGGACAGCATGGGAAGTTGGCAGTTGTGTTGAACCCCCCATGACCACATGTCTTTCCAAATACCATTTTTGAATAAACCAAACTGGAGTTGTGCAGTTCTGGAGTGGGAGGTCTCAGGTTCACTCTGACACCAGACTCCAACTGCAGCTTTTACAGGCATGGACACAGCAATGGATAATGAATGCTCCATGACAGACCTTCAGGAAGAGGGGGCACTGGTTCTGCGCCTGAGGACAGGAGGACCAGAACCACTGTGGGAGGTTCTCCGCTTTGGCAGTCGACACAAAGTATCCCAGAGCCAGAGGCTGCTGCTTCAGCTCTTCGGGGGCTTCCCTGGAGAGGAGACGTTCACCTTGGCTCTGCAAGACAGGGAAAAGGCAGCTCAGAGGGTGTTTGCAATCCAGCCCAGTCTTGGGAAGATGAATTCTTTTGCTAATTACTGTCCTGTGGCAAATGAGCCCTCCTTTAATCAGTCAGGAATCTTAGTCAAAGTTATCCAGGTCCTGCCTTATTCCCCTGTAGCTGGGTTCTCCAGGCTTATGTTGCAGAAGCACTGCAGATTCCCAAACAGCTGGGAGAGCAGTTCACTTCTTCCATACATATCAATAAGTTTAAAAAAAATATTCCACTGGACAGAAAGCAGCTCAGTTACAAATCTCTCCCCTCACCAATCCCTTCCAGGGGGTCTGGACAGGAATCCAAGGCAGGGAAAAAGCCTGGAGCAGGCAGCATTGGAAGCCCAGCACACGGGGCCAGTACCCAACCATCAATTATTGCCATGACCCCAGGCCCACAGGGGGATGATCACACACTGCTGCTCTGCTAAAGCCAAACATTACACTGCAATTACCAGACCTGGCTTAATGGTTAATGGGAATTACTCAGGTTCAGCTGGAAAGGGCTTGTCCAGGGCTCTGGGCTCAGGCCATGAACCTCCCAGGGCTATTCCCAATGGATTCATTTCCACTGAAAGCAAGCTCTGCATAGCAGTGGGCCAGAATGGATTGCTGAGGGAACTGGGGAGAGAGTGAGGAGTTGTGATTTATGGCTTCAGGGTTTGGCAGCAGAATTTAGAAGTTTCCATTTTCCCACACCAGTCTGGAATAAGTGGGACATCAATGTGCTGTTATCAAGCCTTTGATGGGAGAGACGCACCATCCACACAAGATGGTTGTGAACTGAGCTCACAATATACAGGATTAAGATTTCTGAGGCAGGAGGCATTTCTCCCTCACTGACTCTATTGAAGCTGCACCGAGGCATTTTGGCAGTTTGCAAGGAAAAGAATAGCTAGGACTTTCAACTTCCAGGGATGAAACTACCACCATTTAGTCACATTCAGGAGTTAGAATTCGGATCTTGAGACATCTCACTGACATATCAAAAAGGGTATAAAAGTTTCTCTCATAAACATTATTTAGAAAAGAAGTAATATGCTACTACTTTAAATGTAATACTTTTAGAACAAAACTTCACAGAAATTTGTGAAGTATAAAACTTCTACCTGATTTTGATGGAAAAACCATTTTAAGAGAACAGCTCAGTCTTACATGATAAAATGTGGGAGTGGAAGAGTTCCATCAAACCTGATCCAAGCTATGCCAATTCAAGAAAGTAACTTGAATTACCAAAAATAATTTGCATTTTAAGTAATCACTGATGTTGGAACTGACTTTATAAAAACCACTTCAAACAAAAATAACTCCCAAGTGCTGTGTGCTCTGGGCTAAATATTCCTAAGAAAACAACATTTACATAACCATCCAGCACCTGTGGAGTTTCCATGGGCAGAGTTTCATCACTGGGAGAATTCTCTCCCTCTTGCCTCCCCTGAAATCCACAGGAACAGGGCTGTCACAGCTTCCCTTCTCTCAAATACTCTCACTTGGTGCAAGGGACATTCCATAGGATTTTCCAGGAAAGAATGGATGAGCAATGGCTGTGCCACACAAAAATAAAGCTGCTCTCCTCCTGCTCTCTCCCCCTCAGTTATCCATCCACCAACAATTAACTTGGAGGGTGCAAACAGCCAATGCAGAGACACCTCCAGCAGTATTGTGACCTTCAACTTTAACCTAATTTTTGCTTGCTGTTGACCTAATTATGTGTCAGGATCTAAAGGAAAAAGATTTTGTTGGAGGATTTGGGCCTTTCTTTGTATTTATTTTAAGCAGTGTGTGCCCTATGGTGCTCCAGCCTTACCCTACTGTGATGGTAGTGAGATCCCACTCCAGTGCCAGATGGTGACCCAGGGGAAGGAACTGGGGAGGAATTTGGCGAAGAGTGAAGATTCCCTGTTATCAAAATTCTAATGTCATTGTCCATGTCATCTGGGAACGGGAGGTCAAACATATCATCTGAAAAGGAAAAGAAAGGAAAATCACTTCCAATGTGCTATACTCTTTTCTCCGATAATTTTTCATAATTTATTACCTTTCCCTTTAATTTAGTATCATTCCCTTTCTTCTTTTACATACTCCAAGATAGATGAAAGCAGAGATAAAGACTTTACTGTTTAATCCCCTTTAGAACTCTTGACTGCAACCACAGACATGAAAGGGAGAGTTGGCAGGCAGCTATTGGGATAATGAATTTTAGCACAGACTGAGCAGAATTCCCATTGTAGCAGCTCCATAAAATCCAGACTGAATTTTGTAACAGAACAACTGACACCTCTGTGCAGTTGGTCTACAGAGGCCCCTTAACAAAACACCTGGAATGATCACACACAGTTCCATGTGCTGCTGCCACAGGTGCTGCTCCTCAGGCTCCCAGAGCTGCACAGCAGCTCCAACCTCTGGGAACGGCCCTGGCAGCTCCCCCCAGAATCCCTGAGGGCAGCAAGGTCCTCGTGATCCTTTCAGACACTGCACCAGGATCCCCAACAATGCCACCTTCATATCCCACTTTCACCTCAGGAGTGCCACACCGCTCATTAGCATAATTGGCTGGAATAATTTGGTTTATGTTAATATGTGGGGAGGGCTAAAGATACAGGGAAGATGTGTTTGCCTTGTGCATTCCATTACTCATCATCTGCACACAGGTTACAATAGCCTAGGTTACGGGAGAGAAGGATAAGGCACCATCAACACAGAGCCAAAAATTACAGCATCACAATATGGTTTAGAGGGGGGTTTTTCTTATCCAGATTTCTCAGCAGGCAAAGAAATCCAAGAGTATAATGACATTTAAAGTACATTTTAGTGGGTAGACAGGGACAGTGGGAGCTGTCTGAATTAACTGCATTAATTAGAATTGCAACCAAATTTATACTAAAACACAAAGCTCTAAATGAAAGTCAAGCATCCTACATATAATAAACAACAATTTCTCTTGAAAAAGATGAATTTACTTCATATAAAATGGAAAAGTATGTGTGTCCTGAACTAATTTCACCTGAAACGCCAGTATTGAAGCAGGCAGGTAGTTGTTTTCTTTCATCTCCCAAAGAGAACCTCTGGATTGCTGGAGCAATGCTTTAACTGAAGTTTATTAACTTGTGTCCTACAGCCTCAGTAAACAAACCAGAGCTAATATCATGCTCTGTTTGGCCCCCAGAGCAGAAATGAGCTGGCTAATGGCATAGGAAGCAGCTTAATCATTAAGTAGAGCAGAGTTAAGAAAATTAAATTTAACACCATTTTGGAAAAGGCTATTCTTGTACCTGACTCTAATTAACATCTGCAGCACCAACGGGCAGGTTAATGCAGGTTAATGTTTGTCGTGCTTGGGAAGGATCCCAGTGCCTCCTGGGACAGGGATTGAGAGGGGCAACTTCCCTCCAGAGGCCCTGGGACATTCCAGGAGGGACAATCAAAGCCTTAAAAGCAGTAGCCTGCCTTCCTCTCTAGCCCAACTGCCCTCCTCATTAATACAGCCACCATACGTGTCTGTAGCTACTCTTGGTTTAAATTGCTTTGCACTCATTTAAAGGATTTGGGACAAAGCAGGAAAATGCTTATTTGGATATAAAGCATTAACCACAGTCTTGCTGACTCAAACTGCAGGTTCAGTGTAAAAGCACTCTGAGGGCATCAGCAAATCACAGGTTGAGATATTTTCCCTACTCCACAAGTGCCTCCTTCCTCTCAGCTCTGTACACAACATGGCCCGATGTGAAACTCAACTCAAAAACAGCGACTGGCCTAAGCAAGTCACAGCACAAAGGACATTCTGGTCTGTGCCACTTGGTGCATTGGCTGGTCCTTGTCCCTTTGGGAATAAACCAGTGTGACTGTGAAAACACACTGAGGGAAAGCACAGAGCCTCCCCCTGTAGCTAAAGCCCTGCATGGCTCCCTTGCCAGGGTGGTGTGGGGTGAGTGAAGAACCCCATCCCCCTCAGGGGTTCATTCCTGCCCAGCTCAGCTCTGCTGATGCCCTTGAAAGGCCCCAAGAGATTTCCCCCTCACTCACCGTTGGTGGGGCTGAAGCCATCCTCGTTGGGGTAATTTGCAGGTGCCACCTGGATGGTGGCAGAGGTGGGGAACACCAGGATGTGTGTGCAGGAGGCGTCCTGGGGGGTGTTGAGCTGGGACGACTGCAGGTTCAGCGCCGTGCTGCGCCCGAACACCGAGCCCATCGTCACTGCATCTGCAGGGACAGACACAAGAGCACTGCATCGCATCCCAAACACCTGCTCTGTCTAAGGGACACCTCTGCCCATCCCACCTGCTCTGCAAACTCACAGACACAGCTGAAGGGCCATCAGAAGATTACACTGCTGCAAGAGTTGACACTGAGATCACCAGCCCCACCTCTCCTGTCATTCTGCTGCCCCTTAATCCAATATTTACTCGTTAAATGAGCGAGTTAAATTGATTTTTCACACACATCTCTGTAGAATTATGAAATACACCCCACTTTGCTCAATATGAACACAAACATAAAGCCACACAACAATAAAGCTTCTCTCTCCTCTATTCTTCTCAACTATCCACCAACAATTAACTTGGAAGGTGGAAATAGTCAATGCAGACATATCTTCTTTGGCAGTATTTAACCAGCACCTACAATTTTAATTTAATTTTTGCTTGCTGTTGACCTAATTTTGTGTCAGAATCTAAAGGAAAAAATATTCTGTTGAAGGATTTGGGTCTTTCTTTGTGTTTTACTGTGATATGAAAAAAGCCTCATTTGCCATCTGTTTTCTCACATTACAAAGTCTCTGCTTTGAAAATATTCAACATGATAAGTAATTTTCAGGCTCAATTAATTCTGCTCTGTATCAGTCTTTTCTTTCTAAACTTAAAAAACCCCAGAGTGGTTTGTAAGGATATGTTAAGGATGTGTCACCACATACATTAAAAAGTATGTGCTTGGGTAAAATAACAAAGGGAAACTCAGCATTAAATTTTACTTCAACTTAAACCCATAGACTGCTGCTTGTAAGTGAACTCTAAATAACTTCAGCATGTGAGAAGGCAAGTGAGCTTATTCTTACTCCCATTTCCACAGGCTCCTACTCATTCCCACTGCAGCCTTCTCCATGCACGAGGGTGTCTGTGACACCACTTCCAGCCCATGGCCTTCCCAGGGAAGAGATCAGCACTTTGGCAGTGGCCCACAGTCACCTTCCCTCAGGAGACTGATCTCCCCACGTAGCATCTCTCCATGGTACTCTGGGGAATTCTGCTGGCTAAACCTATTTTCTGACACACCATTAGCCATGCTAGTCAAGCTCTTCGCAGAAATTCCAAGATTATTGTGCCTAAGTGTGAAATGTGATGATCAATTTTGCTGGTATTGCCATAGCTGGCTCAAACATACCTGGCATCACCACGAATGATCCCTGTGGCTCCATGGCAACGAGGCAGGCACTGAGGATGGAGGGGGAATCTGCTGCGGAGATGCCACACATGCGGCAAACCTCCTTCAGCTGTTTGCTGATTGTCTGCAGGGAGCACTCCCCAAGCAGGATACTCCAGTCTGCAAGGGAAAAGCACCATGGGAGGACAGAGCTAGCTAAAGCAGAGCTGGCAGAGCCAGCACTCACCTGGAAACAGCAAAACATTCCCAAAACCTGGCATTTCCCTAATCCCAAACTCTCCAGGACTGACTGTGCACACGAGGGGTCTTGCCCCTACAAACTGGGTGCTCAAGGAGTTCCTGTGCAATGTTTTATTCCATGGCAGTCTGTTGGCTTTCCTTTGTTCAATACATTTTTTTCCATTTTTTCCCTTTTTGTTTGTTTAGTGATGTTGAAGTTGAGGAATCACAACCAAATCCTGTCTCTATTATTGTGTCAAGATAACTTCATTCAGAAATTTCTCTAACACATGAAAAGGCCTCCAACTTCCCGTGAAAGGACAGTGTGCAAATCCTGCACAACATGAAGGAGTACCATCAGACCCAGGGAAAAACAAGGAAAGGTTTATGGAAACCAATACAGGAATTCAGTGCCAGGTAGGACTGCAGCCAGCTCTCCTGTAACCCATGCTGTCATGGCCCAGGAAATTCCAGCGTGGAGGATTCTGGTGATTTCTCTGCCAGGTACTTTACACTCAGATCCACCTGGTCAAGTGGACATCAGTATCAAGACAACGATGGGGGCAAAGGGAGAGAAAGGGCTTCAGCAGCTCTGGTGCTGATTATAAACTCCTAAGGAGCCTTGCCTGGGAAGCCTGGATATCTGGTTTCCCATCCATATTTGCCTTCCCTAAACTCTGGCAAAATAAACAACAGTCTATCCTGTCTGTGATAGAATTTGGCACACCTTGTTTACCTTTTGTAAGGTCATGGTTCTAGGAAGCAGACAGGACCTGGGAAGGTTAAGCCAAATTCACCCCATCTAATGCCACTGTGTGGTGGCAGAGTGCACCCTCAACAAGTCTGCAGGTGATGCAAAACTGAGAGGAATGGCTGTGTCCCCATCCCTGGAAGTATTCAAAAGCTGTGTGGATGTGGCACTTGGGGACATAGATCAGTGGTGGCCTCAGCAGTGCTGGGAACAGTTGGACTTGATGGGTTCAGAGGGCTTTTCCAGCCTAGACAACTCTGTGGTTATGTGATTATCACTCTCAAACCCTTTTTGAAAGGTTTGTGATCAGGTCTGAGCCATCCTGCCTTGCACCCTGGGTCCCTGTCCCACCCCACCCTGTAGGAGTGGCAGCCCTGACAAGTGCACACCTTTCAGCTCCCCGTGGCCCAGCCGGCCCAGGCGCCCGATGACGACTCTCCACGGCAGGGATGTCATCTGGACAATGCCAATGCACCATTCCCAGAGCTTCTGCAGCCCAATCTTCCGGGCAGACAACTTGCTCCTCCTTGACCTGCAGGGGAAGGAATTAAAATAAGAGTGAAAGGAGAATCAAGGACAATATTCAGATTTCTGTTCTCTCCAATTATGCCACTGTTTACCCTCTAAAGAGTTCTGGGCAGTCCCTAACTCATCTTTTACTACTACTAACAAGAAAAACTATGTGTCTGCTTTCAGTTCTATTACTACAGTGCCATCAAACTACCGAGCAACACACCAGGTGTTCCTCAAGGTAAGATTTGTAAGCAAAACAGCTGTTTAACAAATTGTAAAACAAGTGTAACTCAGTCCCTTTTCCCTGTGCAGAGCTGAAAATCTAGAAGTGCCAACTGAAAGGCTCTCATTGTAACACCAGCATGATCTCCTGAGCAGGAAAGGGGATGGAAGGGATGTGCAAGGAGCTGGTGAGGGATGACTCCAGACATGGATCCATGGGAGAAGCCAAGGGCAGTGAGTACCTGCTGGGCAGGTCGATGTTGACAATGCAGGTCTCCAGCAGCTCCCCATGCAGGTCAGTGCAGGATGCCAGGAGCCAGCGCTGGTCATGGGACAGGCAGTACCCGACAAAGAGCACGTTGTATTTCTGACTGGCCTCTCCAAATGTCTCTCCCAGCTCTGTCTGCTTGTCTTTGATGGGGGCCAGGATGAAAGGAGGTGAATACAGCTGGATTGGGCTGGGCCTCTGCAAGAGTCAGCACAACCATCAGCAGATAGATCAGAAACTAGTGAACACAAGGAACACACACACACTGGCAACAACTACAGAGGCAGGCAAGCTTGAAACAATGAGTAAATTCAAAGCATTCCTAGTCAGGAGGGAGATTGAGAAAAGGGGGGTTATAGACAATTCACTGCTGCCAGTTAAAGCTGATGCGCTTCAAACCCTATCTGAAGATTTCTTTTTATTTACAACCCAGGGTGTGAAAGCAGTCTTTGGACCAGTCTCTGACACAGGCAGGAGTTTAAACCCCCTCAGCTGTTAGATCCTCCTGTCCATTAATCATCTTTAGGCCCTTGGCTGGATTTGCTCCAGTGCATGTGAGCTTTTTGTTCTGAGGAGCCCAGAAGGGAGGAGGACAAGCAGCACCCTGGCTGTGCTGCTGCACCTTCCCAAGGCAGCCCAACTGCTGCTCCTTAGGAGCACCATCATGTCCAACAGGACCTCAGGTCATCTTCTGCAAAGCTGCTTCCCACATGGGCAGCCCAAACCCATCTTTGCCTTGGAACTCCTCTCTGCAGAACACACAGGAGAGGCCTCACCAGACATGTTCCATAATTAAAAAATGGTCAGGGTATTTTTTTAATTCTTCAGCAAAGTTTGGGAGTCTGCAGTGCAGACTGAGAGCAAATGGGTAAAATGCAATAAACGGAAATTAATTAAATGCAATAAATAAATGCTAATAAATAGGTTTGGCTTTGCAAGTAGGTTTTTAAACCCTCCCAAGCAGCTCTTTATGCCAAGGTAAGTGTTTAAGTGTTTTGCTGGTCCATTAGATCTGAATAAAATATTCATAGTTATCTTTCAAAGAATGCAAAACATTCATAGAAAGTAGAATGAATTAGTCTTCCTTTGAAATCCCTGAAATTCCAGAATCAGGGCTTTAATATTTACAGTTTAAAATAGATAAAAGATAAGCCCATTGAAGAGGGGGATTTCTCCATTACCCCAGGGAATTAATGTAACATCTGCAATTAGGCACAGGAACTTATTTCATATATATGCATATATATGTGAATAGAAATAAAGGTTGAGTTTAAACTCAGGTTGGAGCACTACAGACTGAAACCACAAAATGACTCAGAATCCCAACTAACGATGTTCATTTTCTCTTCTTTCACACTTCAACCTTTTGCTTTATGATTCAAAACCAGAAACTTAAAATGTTTTGAAAGCAAGTTAGCCTGATGTTTTTGTTACTATTTTCTATTCCATATTAGCTTGCCTTTTCCCTTTATATCATCATTGTCTTCTATACCTTGAAAAAAAATGCCCCAACAAGTATTTTCGCTACTCTTTGATATTTGAGGAAAGTGGTTACAGTTTATTAACAGACTTTGATTTTTCTTGCCACCAGTACCAACCTCAGGATTTTTGAGGGTCATCTCAATGCTGGCAGCTGGCCCAAAGCCTGTGAGGGACTTGATGTGGATCTGTGTGGGCAGGGGCCTCCTGCACTGGCAGTACACAGAGAACGCCAGAGACTTCAAGTGCTGAATGTAGAAAACCTGTTCATCCTTCATTGTCTGCAGCATGTACTGGCAAGGCACAATCTGTGGAATTCAGACACACAATAAAACAGCTGAGAGGCTTCCAGGAGCTGCTCATTAATATCCTACCAGATCCACACAGTCATTAGTCACTGAACACCCAGCACATTTCAGGATGCTCCACAATTTGCATTACAGGTCCCTTGGCAGGAGTGGCTGCAGCAGGCAGGGACTGCTTTCTCTGGGACAAAACTGCTTCCATCACAAGAGTGAATTTTAATCCATAAAATCCAAACACCTGTATTCAAACACCCCGATTTTTTTAGAAGATTTTTTCTGGGCAACACCTTCACTTGCAGGTGGCCTGAACCACACAATCCCTGCACGTTGTGTTTGGGCGGGTTTGGCTCCCTGGCTCATGGTCAGGGTTGGGAATTGTTTGCTGTCCTTGTGGGAATTGGCACTATGGTGTCATCCTACAGAGGGGTGTAGAGGGCACAATTAAGTTCTGTTACAATGATCTGTGTGGTTGTTTCCCCATTTCAATTTAGTTCCCAGTGGAAGCTCAGCAGCCTCTGCTGCTGTCGGTTTCATTTGTTTCAGAAAGTCATGGGAAACAGCCCACAAGGATTCACAGGTTCAACCAGCAAGAACCAGAGCTATGGGGAGATTTGCCTGGGACATGACTTTGGGGTTAAGACCCAACTACACAACAAGAGCAGGAAGGAGAAATGAAACAACACTTCTTCAGAAGGAAACAAAGCATGACAAAAACCCAGTTTTCAGATCAAACCTCTTTTAAAATTAGAATTAAATACCTGTAACCTCACTGTTTTTATCTACTGTTTTTATTGTACAAGCCCCACTCGTGGCTGTTAAAGTTTCTTTTACAGTGAGATCTTCAGAGCAGAAGCTGCCAGTATAAAACATTTACATTGTAGCCAACACTACAAGACCCAAACAGATTCTTTCAACAAATATTTTCAGTAGAAATAAAAGTGATACGTCACAGAACTTTTAATATTTTATGGTTCTTGCTTGAACCTTCAGAAACTTGGCAGCACATTGTGCTTACTAAATGTGCCTGTGTGTGTTTTAAGAGCCATCTTTACCAAAGGATTTCAGGGACTGAGCCTTCCCCATCAGTACAGGAATGGTAATAAAGCTGCAAACATTTGGGTTTGATTTATTTTATAGTAACTGTATGTTGTGTGTGAGAATACAGTGCTGGAACTGGATCATGTTTCCCTTGACTTAGAGAAAATTGAAGTTTTGACTTCAACTGGCAAAATATATTCTGAGGAACAGTGAATGTGGAACCAAACAGCACTGAGAAAAAAGGTCAGTGTGCTACAGCCTCAGCTCCAATGGCAGTGCAGAGGTTACACAGTTCTCATGTTTCAGACACCATGGTATCAGTGGCTGCTTTGGTTTTAGTGTCTTCAGGTCTGGATCAATCAGTTGCCTACAGCCTACCACAATATGAAGTTGTGGATCTGACTTTCAGTTCATCCCCAAGCGTGAAATATTTTGGTAAGAGTTTCCCCCATCCTTTCAGGGGACAATGAGGTCAAAACTATCAAAAACAACAGTTTTCTGTGCCCAACTTGAGGCATCACAAGAACTTCCAATTTATTTTTTTTAACTAATTTGAAATACCTTTAAACCAAGGTGAGCAGACATGGATAAGGTGCACAGAAATCCTTCCCACACTGTTCCTGCCTGTGCCCTCTGGCCTCCCATTCCCCCCACATTTATTGAGGCTCAGCCTCTGTGACAGAAGGCCTGGCAAAATGCAGCCAGCCTGGGCAAGAGGCCAAGAGCTGCCTCTGGCTGCACAAATTCAATTCTTCAGCAATTCCATAGTAAGTAACTGTTTTTATATGCCAAGTTACACGGTAAATTATTTTTAAGAAGCAGATAATAACAATACAGTAGTTATACATTAAATGTCTGGCTTGACATACTTTTTTTGGATTAAATAGTATAAATCAAGGGAATATAAACAGCAAACAACTTGACATGTAAAGAAATCAAAGGAGCAACTGGCCAGTTTTGGCAATGTCAGCTCAAGTTACAACTTAATTGAAATCCCTCTCCAGGAAGCATTGAGCAGATAGGATTGCTGGGACCACAGGACAGATTCAATGCAGGGATTCTGTGGCTGCTCTAATTAATTTTCTCATCAAAACAAACACAAGGGATTGTTTTAATATACAGACTTGTACTGTCAACAAAATAATTTGTAAATGCCACCTACATTTCATGCATTATCTCCCATTTATCTCTTTTAGCACAGTCCATGTCACAGGTGTGCTGTGACAGACTCAGTGTGAGGATACAGAGGAAGGCAGAACTACCTGGAGAATGAAAGAATTCCTCATATTCTCAGGAAGGTTGTCCAACATTTCTGTGTAGCATCTCATGAGGCTCAGGAGCCAGAAGTTGGTGGAGGCAGACTCCTCATCAGCAGTGTAGGTGAAGGGGTCCACCATGTAGATGACCACGGCGGGGGGGTAGGCGTTGCTGTCCGCAGCGTCCGGCTCCGTGGGGATCCCGATCCGCTCCCGCTCCGACGTGCTGGGGACAGAGCCACAGGTGAGTACTGCTTGTGTCTGGGGCCAGGCTGAGCCAGGGGGAAGGAAAGCATGAGGAATTCTGATGTCCAGAAGCAAACTAAAATCCATGAGGATAGGTATTGAGATGAGCTGTGCTCACAACAGATCCTAATCTAAAATACCTGGGTTAATTAGTCATCAAAGGGACCACAGAGTCTAACAGCATCTCACTGAATGCTATCAGACCAGATTATACCTGAAGAATATGGAAAAGTTGACTCAGCTGTGTGTCTTTTCATGTCAGGGCATGTCTGGGTTTTGGTGCAGTTTAGAGTATGCTTTTGGGAGAGGTGGGAGGGGGAGAGCAGGAATTTAGAAGTGCCAAAGCAATTCATGGAGCCTGGAGTCCTGCTCAGGTCCAGGGAAGGCTCCACTGGTAACAGAACGAGCAATTGAGAATTTCTTATTTGGTAAAATGCTCCTCCTGTGTCTCAGCCAGGAGAGAGAGGCTCAACATCTGTAAATGATCAAAGCAGCTCAGCCTCTGTCAGAAGCCCCTGCAGCTGCTCAAAGGGTGTTTTGCACAGATCAGGGAACAGATGTGTCAAGGAAAAGCCCAGCTACAGCAGGATGTGGGCGTTTCCTTCTCTGTAACACACACCAGGACTATCAGCAATGTGTATTATTATGAGAGTAATGAAAAACATGCTGCCTCAGGAAGTTACATATAATGCTACAAAACCATTTCTTAATTTTTATGTGATGGATGGCTATTCATAATGAAATCTTTAAAAAAGTTGTGGTGTCCAAATTTATTTTAAAGTAACAGGACTAAAATTGTGTCTCCTGTGTGTGCCTGTGTGTCTCCAAGTGTACCTGTTTGCAAAACAACACCTGCAGTGCAAAAAATTAGGGAAAAGAAAATCCATGGCTTGTACTTTGCATCTGTTAATGGTGCAGGTGTGATGGAGCAAGAGGCACTCAGCTCCATGGGGTGCCAAGCCACGTGTGTGGCACAGGACCTGACAGGACCCATGTGCTCCTGGTGCTGCAAGGACAGGGCAGGTGAAGGGTCCTAAGGCAGCTCCACATGCATGCAGCTGAATCAGGCTGGGATTCTTGTGATGAAAAAGGGGTGCTTTTTCCAGCTCCCCTTTGTCAGCAACTGCTTCACACAGAAACAGGCCCTGCTCCACTCCCACCTGCTCAGCTGTGCTGCACCTGTCAGAAGGGCCTCTCCTTTGAAGGGTTTCCCTATGGCTTAGAGGCTGTCTGAGCACAGGACAGGGGATTAGTGAGCAGCCCTTGGAGCCCTGCGAGCGCATCACTTACCCTTCCTGGCCCTCTTGCTGCTGCTGCGGCAGGCTGGGGCCGGGCTCGCTGTCTGTCCCGGGGCCCGCGCTGCCCTGCGGGCGCTCGGCCGTGCCTCCCGCGGCGCTGCCGCTCTGCCCCGAGCCGGCGTTGCCGCTGAAGCCCGGCGTGGAGGAGGTGCCGGTGCCCATCTGGCTGGCGCCGGGCGTGGCAGAGGACGCCGACAGCTGCGGCACCGAGGAGCCCGAGGAGGAGGCGCTCCCTGCCGGAAGGCTCGTGGTGCCCGCGCTGGGCGTGGAGCTGAAGGAGCTGCCCGTGGCAGGGGCCCCGGCGGCGGCCGAGAGACACGAGGAGGAGCTGGAGGGAGCGGGTGCCGAGCTCCCGGGAGCTGCCTGCGGCTGGCTCGGAGCCGGCGTTTGGTACTTGGGGGGCAGCAGGAGGCTGCTGTCCAGCTGCAGGGTGGCCAAGTAAGGTGCTGGAATGGCACGGAAAGAGGGATTAATGACAGATCAAAGGAACTGGCAACTCGGATGACATTCCCTGCACTTTTACAAAATTCTAAGAGTATACAAATGCTAAGAGCATTGAACCTCCATTTCTCAGTTTGAACTGATATGAATCAATTGTCTTTAAAACCAAGACTGACTTTGCAGTGCTTTGTGACTTTAAGCTGGTACTGACACGTTCTGCTCTCTGGCCAAACTGTGGCAGTAACAGCATTGTACAGTGCTCACTTTAGCAGTCTGACAGGTTATCTCTATCAGGCTGGAAACTTTAGAGTCGTTTATATCTGAGCTACAATCATGGCAAACTTTAATGTAGTTATTTTTGCTGTGAGATACCATGGTGATAAATGAATATTTATTATTTATTTGCTCCCCAAGGTGGTGTAAATCACCAGTGGAGAAGTTTCCAGTGCTGGCCCTGCCAGACACCTCAGGTGTAAACTGAGCAGCCCAGTTCCTCACCTGGCTGTGCACATGTTGCCTCTTTCTGTGGGGAAGCCTGAGGTACCTCAGTAGTGTTGTAATAATTCCTCAGCTTGCCATAATTCCTGTGTCTCATGCTAAGATTCCAATTCTCAGTCACATATAATATATGTTGACTCTGGATTCTGGGAGGAAACAGCCATGCCTGTCCCCAGCTGAAACCAGGTGACTCCAGGGACCCAGCCAGGAGAAGTCAGCTGATCCTACCCCAGGAGATGTTATACCCTTCCACACTCTCAGGTTCTACAGTCCCTCACCAAACAAGTGCTCCTGATGTTGGTGAAATACAGAATAGGGCAGGATGCCGTAACAAAAACAACCAGAACGATCTGTTAAAAGTGTCACTTTTTCAGGGGGGAATAAGGCAGCGTGAGGTCCAGAGGAGAAAGTGCCTTCAGGGTCATGTATTTCCAAGGATCCACACACAGCAGACTGATGCCCCAGGCACACATCAGCACTGTCTCTTCTGCCCCTGTGTTAACTCATCGCCTTTGCAGGGTCTCAGTACCTCCCCTCTCCTATAAACACACCTTTACACTGGAGGCCACCGTGACACAGCTCTGTCACACAGGTGTGATGAGATGTGTCAGCAGCAATAAACCAGAACCATGGACACCTTCAGTCTTGTGTGGAACACCTGCCTCATCCCGGGAAGTATTCAGGGCCAGGTTGCAGAGGACTTGGAGCATCCTGGTCTGGTGTGGAATGCTTCCCAGGAGGTGGAACAGGATGAGTTTTATGGTCCCTTCCAACCAGACCAGACTATCATTCTGTGATCTTTGTGACACAAAAACATTTTATACCAAACTGACTTTTCTAAAAAGATAAGAATTTGAATCACTGACACAATCCCCAGAGTGACAACCACAGCTTTCTGAAGTAGGCAAATTTAACACGGAAGAACTTAAGATAAAGCCTTGCAAAATCTTTTACATTTTTAAACAGACCACAGTCTGCACCTCTAGAAAACCCATGCTGTGGGTTTGCATATGCTCCCTTACAGTCCCCAGAGCCATGGGGTGTCACTCACCGAGGTGATGGCGGCAGACCTGCGCGTAGAGCTTGAGCCTGGAATGATTGTCACAGTCCTCAGAGCCCCAGGGCTGGCTGAACCACTCGCTCACCAGCTCGTCCGTCAGCTTCTGCGCCACGCTCTTGCCCACCCGCATGATCCCGTCCCGCAGCACTTTGCAGATGGGCTTGTGCTGCCCAAGTCTGCACATCTGCCAGGGAAGGAAGGATAAACACCTGTAAGGAGATGCCAACCACCCCAGCAAGTTACAGAGACTGGCTTGTGGCTTAAGCCCCTCATTCTCAGCACACAGCTAGGGGCTTCTCAATAAATACCTAAAAAAAAGGGTTACATTTATCTGTTGGATTAAACTGCACTCACAGCAAAACTAAGGTTACAAAGGAATTTGACGTATTGGAGAGTACAGGCTAAAGAAATAAATGCTTTTATCCTCAGCCTAGCAACTGTGAGAAAGCAACAGCTTCTTTAATGTGCTCCTTAGGTTTGGTTGGGCTATCACTGGGAGGCTGCAGCTCTGTTAGTGCCACTGCTGCCACCTCTGTGAAATGACTGTGTGCTGGCAAGACAGCAACAAACACCCCAAAATCCACAGAATCCCAGTGTCACTCAGCATTCCCGGACTCTGAAAGTACATAAAGCCCTCAAAAGGAAAACAAAACCCTTCTTCAAATAGCTGTTACTTTAAACCCCACGGAGTTTTCCCAGTGGACATGCACTGAAGCAGCAATGACATGTAAGAAGCAATAATTCAGTGTGGTTCCTATTTCCAACCTCGTATACAGCACTCAAGTCCCTGAAGAAAGTTTTGGCTCCGTCGAGCAAGGCCTCATTTTCTGGACACACCACGATGTAGGCGACATCCCGATGGCCCCCGTAGGGGTCCAGCAGGAGCCTCTCCCAGAAGGGCAGGGAGAACGGAGAGATTGTCAGGAAGTCCTTGTCATAGCCCACCAGCAGCGTCGGGATCGGGAGAGGCTCAGGAGATTCCTCAGAGCCTTCACAGGAGAACAAACAAACAAAGAAAAATTGTTAAAACACCTGGTTTAACTGCAGTGGGACTCTGATGGCCCAGGAAGTGGGTTCTTTTACAGGAATATTGGAAATCACTCATCCCTTGCTGTTCTGAGTGTCCTACAGGTTTATCATGGAGTGGAAATGGTTATCAAGGCTGTGCCATGCCTGATAAACCATGTGCTCCCAGCCTTTCTTCTTGGAAAAGATATTTAATAAAGGAGAGGGAAGATTTATATCATACTTAAAAGAATGTCATATAATCAAAGTTGTTGGCCAAAGTGGAGGGAGCTGATCCAAGCACCAGTTAAACTTTCCTAGAAAGCTGCAATAAAACTTCTCCCAGTGAACTCCAAGCTCATGTACTGCCCTTCCCAAAGCTTCATCTCCTGGTTTTCCTTTGTCATGTCCATAACCACAGCCCAGGAGTCCCTGTTCAATCACAAGTAATAACAGGAACACAAAATCTGACCTTACAGTTCTTCATCCACCTCCACCTGGTTATGCAAAATTACTGATGTTTAGAGAAATTCATTCCCAGGTATATAATACTATACAAAGTTATTATAATTCTAAAAATTGCCTCCTGCTCCTCTCCCATAGGATGTGCTCCAAGCACTGCTGTCCCCACAGAGAGGATTATTATCCAGTGTAACAGGGTGTCTCCCAGATACTGCCTCAGAAGAAGAAATATTGCTGAAAATGTCAAGCTAAAACATACCCAGTAGTTCCTGCAGAATATAATTCAACTTTATTAAAAAGCCAGCATCCAGTGAAATTCACTGACTTTCCATCAAAGGTTGTGCTCTGCACTCTATGGGAATTTTGGTGCTATTGTCTGGTAACAATTGGCAAATCCTAACTTTTCAAATTACAAATATTGGAAAAATAAGTGCTCCTGGTGGGGCACAGCAGCTTTAGACAGGAACTAGAGTTACCCCCAGTGGTCCCAGCCCCAAGGAAAGCAGCAATATATCAAATACCAATAGAGAGCAAAGTATGGTGGAGCTGCAGGAAAAACAATAAACCAGACTGCACTGGTTAAGCCTGAAATAAATGGCAAGAAATACAGACTGAAATATCAGTCATTATTCTGCAAACCTGCACAGACAAAATCTGGTTTGTTACTTCACATTTTACAGAAGCACTACTTACAGCCAGGAGATACTGAAACTTCTCATAAAGGCTACAAGAACCCGTGTGGAGAAAGCATTCCCAGGTTTTCTGGATTTGCAGAGCTCACACAGGCCCTGTTCCCATTATGATGTTATGATTTCAGCAGCTCCCTCTGCTCCCATTATGTCTGCACCAGTTTGTCTTGGTCTCAGCCAGCCGCCCTTTCAGGTGGGGGGGGCGAGCCTCACCCACAGTTTCTGCTCCCTGTAAATGTACATCACCTGGAGGGGTAAAACCTTCACCAGGGTGTCACAAAGGCCTTTTGAGGCACTTTAAAGCTCTTTGAAGAGCCCCTCCCATGACCCCAAGCTGTATGAACAGCCCCTTCCTAACATTTCCAGGAGAAAGTGCCCATTTCTAGGAAGCTGCGCTCTAGCTTGGCACAGAGCCCAGTGTAGGTACCATAGGTCCCTCGTCCTGCCATCTTATGGAATTGCTGCCAGGTGAGTGGTCCCTGCACGTGCTGGATGTTCTCCCAGGTCCTTCCCGTCCGCTTCTTCTGGATGGCATCCTGGAGAAAGGGCTGCAGGGAGAGCAGCATGCGCACCACGTCCTGGGAGGAGAGCATGCTGATGTCCAGCACTGCAAGGGACAAGGAGCAGCAATCACTTCAGGGAGGGACAGCGATCCCTCAGACACAGCAACAGCTTTTATGGATTGTTCCTTGAATTGCTCTGCACACTGCCCATGGAATTTGGACAGCTCTAACTAGCTGGTTAGCACTCAATATTGCATTTTCAAAAACGCTGCTGTCACCACAGGCCTTTATACACACGTTTCAGTACCAATAGTGTCCAGCTCAGGTCACAAGACATCAGAGCATCTTCAGTATACAAACAAGTAATACTTAATTACAATTTTTTCCCCTCCGTGGTACTTTTTCCCCCCCAACTCAAATAGAGGAATTCTTTTCTGCTGACTACTTATACCCTTCTCCAAAATAAAAAAGAGCCCCTAATATTGCCTTCCCCCAAATTTGCTTCAGATTTGTGAACTTCCAGAGACTCATTCCCAGTTTAGGCCACAAAGTCTGAGGACAACTAGATTATTGGTACATCAGATGTAACTTAAAAGTTTTCAGAAATCTACTTTAGCATATTATTAGTCCTGTCACTTCCCACATAAAGATTATATGGCTCACAACTAAACAAATTTACAGAGATCACAAAGCATTCAGAGACAAAAGGCTCGGCTGTGCTCGTACCGTTACTGTGAGGCCAGGAATGGACAGTGGCACTTCGGACAAGGGCTTCGTCCACCTTGCCCCCTGTGGGGTTGTCCACATACTGCCTGCCCTGCTCCAGGGCATTGAAACATTCCACCCAGGAGTCATTGCTGTCAGCCTGCAGCCGGTCGTAGCTCAAGTTGACACAGGGCAGCGTCTGGCGGTTGTTGGAGGCCATGTAATCCAGGCAGCTCAGCGAGGTGAAGGGCTGCGTGTGCTGGTTCTGCAGCAGCAGCAGGAGACTCATGGGGGGCTCCTGGCTCCTCCTGGCTCCCTCTCCCATCTGTGAGATCAAGTTGCTCTGGCAGATCATCAGTCGCCTTTCTGCAGCCTGGCCAATGTCTGAGGTCTTGCCAAAAATATCCAGCTCGTCCTCGATGAAGAGCCCGGAGTTGTAGCCGAGCTTGCGGTTCATGATGGCGCTGAAGCCGCAGGTGCAGCGGTACTGATCCTCATTGGAGGAGTCGGGGATGTACAGCCCCACATCGGCGCCCTTGATGTTCATGTTGCAGGCGCAGATGCAGCAGCTGTCGAAGTTCCTGTCCTTGAAGATGTTGAGCACGGAGTCGGAGAGGATCAGGGTCACGTACAGGCTGTGCGCCTCCGGGATGGGCTGCACCGTGCCCGGCTCCACCGAGTTGAGCGGCCGCGTGGTGGAGGGGGTGGAGGCGGGGGAGCCCTGGTCCGTGCTGTCGTACTTGACGGAGCCCTGGCCGCTGGCGGTGCCCCCGCCTCGGGGAGTCCTGGGCGTGCGCGGCGTGCGCGGCGTGGGCACGGAGAAGCGTGGCGTGGCCGGGGACGGCAGCACCCCCGCGCCGCTGTTGCTGGCAGGGGCCGCGCTGTTGAGCGTCACCGGAGTGCTCATCTGGGGCGTGCTCATCTGCAGGTAGTCCTGGTCCGCCAGGCTGCCCACGCTGGGCACGTTGCTGCGGGGAAGGGATGGGAACAGAGACCCCTTCTGTCAAAGTTCATTTTTAAATACAAGGAGGTAGCGGAACCTGAAGGGACACACGGCAACTGCAGTAGAGAACACACTGCTCATAACCTTGACTCATCGCTCTCAACAGAACTTGGAATTCCCACCACGAGCGCCACTGTTTCTTATCATTATGGTAAAAAGTATCACTTCGTCCTCTTAAATATTATTCTCACGGCCTAAAATTCAACCACTCTCGAGAACAATCTCTAGATAAATGATCGAGTCAAGATTTAGAATGTTTACGACTTTTTTAGGGAAAAAAGAAAGAATAGTAGCTTTTATTTTAAACACCACTATCTGTGAAAAGATACAGATTAGTAGAAATGAATGTACTTCAGAGAGATAGAAATCTTTATTTTAGAAATGATCACTTGAAATAGCTGCCACAAGTCATACGTGTGGCTCTGATACACAGTGGCACCTCATGGACACACTCTGTATGTCTGATTCTATAAATTCAAATCCTCATTTCAGATTACACAGTCTGTGGCACAATGGGATATGTTCCATTACAAACTCTTAGTCCAGTAAAGCTAAGAATCATATTTTTGGGTCATCTCCATTCATGACTAGGTTTTACTACTCTGTTTTTGTCATTTCCTGCCAAATTCAAGTGACCACAGAACAGTCTGTACATTCCCATGAGATCTGTCTTCCATCTGCAAGGACTCATTTCAAGAAACAGGTAATAAGGGGCCAATCAAAGAAAAATATCTTCCTTTTATCTTTCCACATCACTTCTAACCTGCTTGCTTTTCTAGTAATGTGTTAATTACATATTAGAATGAGGAAAGAGTGTTAGAACTCAATGAGTCTCTGGATAAGGAACAGGATTTTTCCATGTTTGTATGTCCTCACAGTGTATTTTGTGTATTATTGGAAAGGACTATCATTTGAATGCTCACCTATCATTAGTGACTTGAAAAGGAAAACTCTGAAGACCTCTTTCCTTACAATCATTTTATTACCTTGAACTGATGTGTGTCCAACTCAAAGCGGGAGAGGGGAAAATAATGAAGCGGGGTTTGAAGGAGTTGTGGAGCTGCAGCCGAGTGAGTGCCTCAGACTAATACGAAAAGGTGACCTAGAAACCCTGATTGGCAATCACCACTCTGTCGGAAGCCTGCAGTAATAATCCTCCCTCTAATTGGATTAGATTGAAAATGAAAGGGTTTTTCCCCCCAACAAATACCTGAAATTAATAACCAGCTCAGGCCCGGTGCATCAGTTACTATTATGAGAAAACCTGAGAATTAAATTGCTCCCTAGGCACTATATCAAGGGTTTACAATTTCTTCTTTGCAATTCTTTTGAGAACACTGAAGGACCCTTTGGGGCTGCAGAAGGACTGATTTAAAGGATTTACAGACTGATTTAAAGATACAGACTGCTTCCTTTAGAAATGAAGCAGTGCAGCAGGAGACCTTTGTACTATTACTATGCTTTTAAAGAGGTTTTATTAATTTAATGGTGCAAATTCTTGCTAGCTTTCAAAACCTCCAGCAACGAATTTCCTCCATAAACATTGCTAATTTCTGAGACCTGAGTGAGGAATCCAAGCTTTGAAAATGAATGTCAGTGGTTCCCTGGAGGTCACAGCACTCTCCTCTTGGTATCAGGAAGGGTGGGACAAGACAGGATATGGGCCAACATCTGTCTGATCAGCAGCTCCCCATGGCCCCACTCAGGGACACCACAGGAGCTCCCAGGAGCTCCCGTGGGAACAGACTGGGGAGCTCTCACAGGCCCACTCAACATTTCCAGAGTCCTCAAAGGCCAAATGGAATAACCAGGACTAAAGAGCACCAGGCTGGAGCTCAAAGCGACACAAGGGAGCCTGGCTGGAGGCTGGACACGGAGATGGGAGGGCAGAGATGTGATGGGTTCAATGCATTCATTTTGTTCCCTAACACTCATGGTTTCTGTTGAATTACAATATTTTCCTGTCAGAAATGAGTATTAATTCAGACACTGCATGTTCCTGTTCTTCTAGAAGTGCTGGGGGTAGACACACACTGTAATACCCCTGACTGCCAAAGTCAGGGTTAAATGTTCCTGCTATCAGAACTGTTTTCATCTCAGTCAATGACAAACCTAGCAGGTTTAAAACACATTTGCAGGTTAAAGCACTTTCAATGCAAACAATCATCTAAGTTATCCAGCTTTAGGCATGGGCTAGACAGACCCATTTCCTCCAAGGCTGTACTTACTTGTAGCCATCTCTGATGAAAGAGGCTGCAGGTGGCAATGGAAGTTGTTCAATTTTCGGAGGAACAGCCCAAGAAGGCCTGAAGATGCAGGCATCTGGTATCTTCAGAGGTAGGAGGCACTGGCTAGGCAGGATCTTCAGTGGAGCAAAGAGGGAGGAGCCCACAAAAGGTTGAAATGATGGAACTTTGTGCACATACGAAAAATCCTGTAACATTCAAGTGACCTTGGTTACAACAATGTGGTCAGGTTGCTCTTTAGATATTTGTTTTTAATTAAAATATACTGCACTGTTTGCACCCTCTACAATTACATCTCCCCCCCGCCCAAATGAACTATATTTATTCCTTCTACAAGGCATTCAAGAGTTGTTCCTTCAAGCAAACTCAGCTGAGGCTCCCTGTTATCCTGAGATGCTGCACAGCTTTATGGCATGAGGTTTCACAATTGGATCAGGCTCATTTCAGACAGGCTGTGCCTGAAACACGAGTTGCGCACTATGAAATTTTCACACTACCTAACTTTTAGCACCTCATTTAGGCACTTAAAAGATTGATCTTTGCAAGACTTCTATGCTGACAGTGGGGAGAGGCTGTCACAGTGTGAGGAACCCTGAGGTGCCTTGAGGCAGCCTTTCTAAATAACCCCCACCATGAGGGTTCACATCACTTTAGCAATAACAGCGCACACTTTGCACATGCCAATCATTACACAGAGTATTAAATACAAATATCTAAACAATCCAGCAAATACAGTATTAACTATCAGTGAAGTTCAGCCCAGCTGGGCTTGCAGTGACTGTCACGTTTGCTCGCAGAGAGTGATGACAAGAACTTCAGCCAGAGTTTCTAGAGCTATTCCAGCTCTTTCAGGAGAACAGAACTAGTCCTCTTGAGGCACTACTGCAAAGTAAAAATCAATGTGAAAACAGTAACAGCAGTCTCAGTATTTAACATCTCGTTAGAGCTTTGCATTTTTCCCCCTGCACTTTGTCAAGCATTGAGCGATGAAGAATGCGTGGATTTCTATCTCCAGCTGCGGAATGCTCAGCACAAGGAATCTACTTCCATGTTCTCAGAATGATCAGCAATGGGTTTAGTGCTTGTTTCCCCCACTGGTGTGTATGAGCAGGTGTGACACACACAGAAGCAAGTCAATTGTGCTGTTGGAAATGTTCTCAGGCAGAACTGAAGTAAGTATTTTAATACTCCAGGTAATGGCTGTGAGGGAGATTAAAATATCTTCGGTATCAATGATGCCCTGAAATCTGCTCCCACTCCAAAACCTTCAGCTCAACAAAATTCCAAGACAGACTTTTTTTTTCCAGGCCCAAGTTATCCTATTCTTAAACAAACGATTTACTGCACAAGCAGAGGAGAAAAACCCGCAAGGTGTGTGGCAAGGCAAAGTCTCACAAACCTTATAAAAAACTTATTTCAAACTCCTATAGAGGCATAAAAACTTGTGGATGCACCAACTCAAGATGGGCAATGGAGACTGTCCTGGAGCACACACTGAGAAGGTGCCTCTTCCCAGTGGCACCAAAACATGGGAGCACAACCCTGGAATGCTGTTCCACACGCTGTCCTGCTTCCTGCCAGGGACAGGGACTCCCTTCTCTCCTAGTGACAAAACTGGAAACTCCTGTGGACGAGGTGGGAAGAATCCCCTGTGGGATTTGCCACAGACCCCCTTGCAGTCTGCCTGAGGGATGCTATTCCTGCTGGTAGGAAAATGGCCTGGTTCACAGCTGACCATGTTATTTACACTGAACAAAGGCATCCATTGGTATCTTCACACCTACACACAGCCACTTCTTGTCCATGCAGCTGCAAGTGTGTCCCTGGCTCAGCAATGCAGACCCCTAAAAATGAGCCCTCAGCTAATTCCAACATGGGCACAAAGGAGAGGGAAGGGAGTGGTGCTGGGGAGAGAGACGGCTGCTGAAATAGAACAGGCTGTGGCACATGAGGGAGAGGGGCTAAAGGAGAAGAATTAGGCTATGCTATACAGCCAAAGCCTGGGGAATACCAGGAAGCCAGAGTTAGAGTAGGCATCTCCCTTTTTATTCCCTGTGTTCACAGCAGCTTGCTGCAGAACAACATGCTGTGCACTTCGACATAAAAAGTGCATTTTTTATTAAAAAAAAACCCCTCAGGCTGTATGCATGGAAATATGGCAACAGCACCTTCTGACAAAAGTGACAAAAGGCAGCCCCAGAAGTTCAGTAATGCAGGACACACAGGCAGAATGATTTGTGCCCTGCTCTCACCCTGTGATGGAACAATGACACAACCAATGCGTATCAGTGCTGATGCTGGGTCCCTCCATGGGATGCTATGGAGAAATGGCCACACTGGGATGTCACAAGAACCCAGAGTCCCCAGCTACAAACAGCTCTTTACTGAGACACTACAGGACTCAAGAGAGGAGGAACTAGGTGACATTACCTGACCTGTGTTATACAGAAAGTCAGATAAGAATGGTCCCATCTGGCCTTAAAACTTGTGAAGTAACATCAGCTGAAGAAGAAACAGAGCAAGTTCAACCCCTGGGCTTTCTCAGAGTTTCAACCCTAACCAAAAAAGGAACATTTCAGAGAGATAAAGGCAGCCTTTCTACATGCACCACCTTATCCCACTGTGTGCCAGCCTGGCAGCAGGGAGGGGGACACAACAAAGGTGCCACAGAGGGATTATCTAAAGAAATACATAATTTAACAGCTACTTAGCAACAAGTGTGGTGTTTTTCCATACATGTACATTCTTTCTGTTAGGCACAGGGCTCATTTCACAATGAAATGAGACAATGCTGTTTGTTTCCTGAGAACACCCAGAACCATTACAAACATAAAATTACAAAATGCCTAGAGTTAAAATCAGGGAAACAATTAAAAAGCTCTTCTACTAGAGAAGAATATTTTTCCAGCTCCAGGCTGATAGGTTCTTTACACAGGTCCAGCTCACATTTGTTAGCTGCTACACACACTACATGGGACTTGTTTATAAAAATAAGTGTGCATAGGTGAGTTTGTAAAAATCCCACATTTCTGTTACCTTGATTTCTTCAGGCTTAGGGCTACCTAATCCATCTTCCACCTCCATTTTAAACTCAGCCAGCTGTGTTGGAACCATGTTGACCATAGGACTCTCCATCATTCCCAAGGCAGTCACAGTCTCTGAACTTATTCCATCTTTGTAACTCATCACTGGAGAGAAGGCAGGGTGCTGTTCTAAAGAGGGTGGTGTTGGGAACATCCTTTGGAGATCTGCCACAGCTGAAGAGGATGAAATAACACAGTTAATCATTCAAATACAAATTCACAAGGAAATTCAATAAAACAGAAGAACTTTTTCATTCAATGCTAGCTCTTATTTCATCAGTTAAAAACCAGCAAAGCTTCTCCAGACTTACCAAGGTTCTGACAGCAGTGTAAGTCTAGACCAGAAGTTAACTCCTAGGGACAAATTCCCTAAATTCACAGGGATATACTCTGCAAGGTTATTGTTCAGCAGAAACAACAACCTGCTAGACAGACAAACAAGTGTACAGTTTACCAACAGCTAATAAATCCTTTGTAACAGGAGAGGTGAATTGACATTAATGCCAAGCTCATGCCAGAGACTGTTTCTAAGAAGTCACAAAGGAGTTTCCTCCCTTTGCCAGAGCTGACCTAGCCCTAAAGCAGGAGGCCTTTGGAATCCACGTGCCCTGAGCTGGATTTCTTCACTCAGTCACTGGAGCCTTGTCCATGGCAACACAGCTCCTGCCACAAACACAGGCAGTTCTGCCCAGGAAAAGACTGCCAGGCATCCCAAAGCTCCAGTGCCAGAGAAGGCACAGAGTTATAATTCTGCATCACAAGACATGAAGCCAGGAAGATCCCTAAATGAATTCTCAGGAAATGAATGTAATGGAATCATCCATTGTTTTGTATTTTTCTTCTTTAAGCAGAACCTAACCAACCCCAACAGAAATGCTCTACACAGTGTAATGCAATCAAACACAAATCACAGCACAGTTTTGCATGTTCTCTCCAGCTCCACTCTGATTCCTTCCAGCTACAGCTCCCATATTTATTTTGTGTCACATTCAGCATAAATGGTCTGTTCTCCTGACTTGAATTAGGACAGATCATCTCTGGACAAAGCCATCAGTGGTGAACCACTAAAATTAGAGAAGGGTGAATTCTCAGAAGTGAGAATCTCTCCTCTTAGACACTTTTTTGGACAGATTTAACGCCCAATCCCACTTCCATACCCAAGCTGATGGGACACAAGAACACACACTCTTGTACTCAATAACATCTGCAGTCTAAAGATTATGGAAAATTTATAAATAATTACAAATGGGTTTCTGACTGGTAAACACTGTGTTGTGGAAATCCAAACAGGTAAGAAGTACAATTCTCAAAAACTAACAGAAAAAGGCAGAAATAAGTGATGGGATTAGAACTATGAATACCTGCACTAATAGTACATTTGTGCAGGATGCTGCAGCCTCAGGATGTCTCCGCCCTGCCTTAACAGAGCAAACCCTGCATATGATGCCTTTGTGCTCAGAAATGACACAGCCTGGCTACTGAACTCTTTAGACAAAGGGAAACCACTCAAATAGGGGCAGTCCTCTCAAAATACAGTTCTTTCGGCAATAGCTGTCCAAGCTGGGCCCAGTCCTTCACAATCTGGAGCAGCAGAGTAAACAATGGGCTATGAATTATTCCCACTCTGTCCATATTCTTTTTTCCCCCCACTCTCTCAGCATCTGAATTTAAAAGACCTTAGTCTTGTCCTGATACAGGATATATCAAAGCTGAAAAAAAGTTCAGCAGAATGGAAGAAACTCTTTTCCACCAACATTAGTATGGAATACAGTGTTCAGGCTGGCAGCTGGATTGGCTCCCTCTGTTTCTCAGCAGAGGTGCTTTAGGCACTGGAAAGGGGACAGGGAGGAAGGTGAAAATGGAGGGTGGCCAGCAGGAATTTATGATGCTGTACAAGGCACATCAGCTCCCCACAGACACTGTTCTGCCTCGACAGCTGGTGGCAAGGCCACGGCTACAAGAGGAGCATATCTGTTTAACTTCACACTACATCATTTTCTCACCTCCAGCTCACTCCACTTAGCAAAATTCTGCAGTGCAGATTCATAAAAAACGTTTAATTACAAAAAATCCCCCAACCCTACAGCAACAGGCAACTATCATCATTCATTTTCATGTGTGTCATGCTTGAAAAAGCTTTGCATATTTTAAAAAGCTATGGATCAACTAAACCTGTCAAAATCCAATCTCTGTATACTTCAGACTTCTACATTTGAGTAAATCAGCACAGCTTTTATGGGTCCATAAAACTCTGACTCATCTCCTTCAGACTGGTTTTTTTCTTCACCTCAATTTGTTCTCATTACCAGCTGAAGTTAATGAGAAGGCATCAAAGAATGATTTGCAGAGAGATTGGATTTCTGCTTATAGTAGCCACAGAAATCAAACACTCTTCCTTCTCACCACTAAGTAATTCGTACTTTGATTCGTTACTATTATACCAAAAATTCTCACCTTCCCCCTGTCCCACAAACACAGACACATTTCTCCTTCATCTCAAGAGAAATGCCACCTGCACCAATAGAATCAGAAATCTGTTCAGGTTGGAAAAGCCCTCTGAGATCCTTGACTCCAAGCACTCCCAGCACTGCCAAGGCCACCACTGACCCCCAAGTGCCACATCCACAGAGCTGTTAAATCCCTCCAGGGTTGGGGACTCCAGCACTGCCCTGGGCAGCTGTGCCAGGGCTTTACAACCCTTTCAGTGAAGGGATTTTCCCAATATCCATCCTGAGCCTGCCCTGGCACAACTTGAGGGCATTCCCTCTCCTCCTGTGCCCTGGGAGCAGAGCCTGACCCCCCGGCTGTCCCCTCCTATCAGGTGCAAGAAATGCAGCAAAGCCCTCAAACCTCAGAGTACAAGCTACTGTTCCCAATAGCTGTTGGCACAGTCCTTAGAAAAAAAGTTCTATTGTTTTAATCTAATTTCATACAATTTCATAAGTTTCCTGCACTCCCATAACCTCCCTTGTCCATGTACAGAGCCTGCGTAAGTATCACTATCACAACCACCCACAAATGTCCACACCATGCTTCCAGTTAGAACCCAGCACTTTGATTTTGATCATGCACTTCCACATCCAGATTAAACCCTGAAAGTGATTTCAGTTTTAATTTGTCAAATGTTCAGTGCAATTTTCTTCCCAGACAGGTTGCACCATCATGGGCAGGTGGTAAGCCGTGGTTTTAGATTCTTTGATTTCATTAAGTAGAAGGATTTATACTTAAAGAGGGATTTGGTAATGGTGGATGTGGCCAATAGTGAGCAGAGAGGGGAAAGCTTCCAAAGGAAGATTTATAACAAACCCCTCCCATAGCTCCAGACTAAGACAGCAATGTCAACAGCAGAGTACCTGATATCTCAGTAGGCTCATTAAAAATCCATGTCTCCATTACCACTGCCCTCATTAAAACCCAGCAATTCCAGCACCAGGTGCAAGCTGAGTGAGCCCCCCTGCAGGGCTGTGCAGAGAGGCTGTGAGCTGTGCCAGTGAAGCCCTGGTACTCACTGGGAGGGTAGGGAACCGCGGTCCGGCCGTCCTTGCCCAGCGGCCGCTCCTCGGAGCCCGCAGCCGGCAGCTTGGAGGAGCGCAGGGCTGGGGACACGGCCTGCAAAGCCAAACACTGCAGTTAGCACAGACTGACACCTCTCAGTGGCACTGCACAGCAAAGAGAATGGCTGCTTTCCTTCTCTCCCACCCACACCCCACAAGGAGTCTGGATTTTTTCCCCTCCTTCAACACTGAAACCAGAAAGAAATATTTGCCTGTCTATACATCCCCCCCCGTAAATTGATGCATATGTATAACTGTGTATTTTTATATTTCTACATGCACACAAATTATAGTCAAAATGTTATCACAAGCCCTGAGCTTGAAATGCATGTGACTGCTCTGTTTGTTTCCATGTCTGGATTACTCCAAGGAAGTAATGGGAATATGACACTGACAGTAAGCCAAACACATGCAAGTGTTAAGACAGGAAGAACATTAGGGCTGTCCAGGACAACTTCAGAGAAGAAAGTAATATTTTATTTTGACAGAACAGTCCTCTGGTAGATTTGCATATTAACTGTGGCATCTAAAGTGCAGTTTGTGTGGAACCACAGTAAGAAAATTGGTGCACTTATAAAGTCCTGCCAGGAACAAGGCAGTTATCTACTAACAGTCACTTTAGGACCACCTTCTGTATCATTATGGCTGTAGTAGATTATGATTAAAGACAGCGACTATCCAAATTTTGGCCTTCCCAGACAACTTTTCCCCCCTCATCACTGATATAAATCTGCATTTCCTTCTGTATATCCTAACATGAAGCAACTATTTCTCTTTGCACTGAAATCAAGTGCTTGGAGAAATATGAGAGAACATGACTCAGAGAATTACTGGAATCCTGTAAGGTTCAATTTATTTTTCTTTGGGCAGGTTCTCAGACAAGGTAAAAAAGAACCCATCACCAATTCATAAAACTTGGATCTTTTCCACCTTAATTCTCAAACACAAAACTCTGACAGGTCCGGGACACAGAACTAGATATAATGGATTTATAACGCAACTGCATGGCTCTCCCTGTAGAAGCTCCCTCCTGATGGATCTCCAGCAGGATCTCTCTCTTTGCCAGCAATCCTTCCTAGCTAAAATCCAAGCCTCCCTACCTGGAAACTCTCTCTCCCCCCCATCTATTAGGGATAATCATTCCCACTAGAATCCCTGGTTGTTGGCCTGGAGAACACTCATCCCCTCAAAGACTCACCCCAAGCTCATCCTCGTCGGAGTTGTCGAAGATGTTGTCGAGGTCGTGCAGGGACGGGGCCAGGTCGGTGACCTGGGTGAGGCTGCCGGAGCCGGCCCTGCCGGCAGCGCCGTCCTGCCGGGGGTCTGCCACCGCCGGGGAGAGCAGGGGAACAACGGGAGCACGGTCAGGGAAACGGGAGCACAGGCAGCAGCACAACAACAACACCTTCCCCACAGCACTGAGCCCCTCTGCTGCCCTGGAGCCTTGCAGGCTGCTCAGCAACCACCGACGGTCAGTTGGGAAACAAGGAAGGAGCTGCTGCTCATTTAATATTCTAAAAAATGTATAATTGTTTTTACTGAAAGGACAAGGAAAATCGAGATTTTTCCAGCTTGGGAGCTGTCTGTAGCTCTGACGTTACAGACAAAAGTTCAGATGTGATTCTTCCCTCCAGATGTTCTGGCATATGGATATTTTTGCTTTGCAAACCAAACCAAAGAGCTTTAACTCACCAGTCTTAGGAGCAGAACTGAAAATGGACATGGCATCTTTTCCATCAGGAACTGGTGTGGAATGGCCCGTTGGAGGAATTTCCTTGGAACCAATCCCATCTTCTGACTGTACAAAAAATCCAAGAGATTTCATGGATATGAATTTAGACTATGTAAGAACAAATGCTTTCCTATGTCCAGCCAGGCTCAGGGGTCTGAGTTAAATACAAGATTTACAAAGGATTCCATGGACAACATTCAGCTCTGACAGCCAGTCCAGGTAATTAACCACCTCAAATTCTCCAGGAAAAAACATCTTTCAGAATGTTTCCTTGCACAGACAGACACCAAAACAGATCCATAAAGGATAAGATACGTAAAGAACGTTGTGTGGGTGACAATATAATAAAAAAAAATAAATCCATGTCTAATTTTGTTCTGTGGAACAGACTTGTGTCTTCCAGAGAGCTGTAGAGCAAACACTGTGCTACAGGATAAATCCACCTAGAACATTAATGCCAAAGACTGAATTTACACCTTACCTTGCTCTTTTTCAAAGGATCTTTTTCAGCCCCAAGTTTGCATTTTTTATTGACAGTGAAACTATACTTGATGTCTCCATCTTCAAAGGTGTAAGGATCACTGGTGTCTCCCCAGCCCTCTCCAGGAGGTTGTAGTAGAGGCAAGGGGTCAAGATAGTTCAGGGTCTGCACTGGTTTCTGCTCTTCCAAAATTTTAAACCGTTTATTAGGTTGTGCTAAGAGCCTGAAGTGAAAATGAACAAGCAAAGCCTCCATGAAATAAAACCAGCATGACCTGCAGCTGTCACACAAACACAGCCCATGGCTCACTCCATCCTCCTTAATCAAGCAGAAATGTTTTTTTCCTCAAATAATAATAACATATATGTAATAATAAATGTACTGGATATATTTAGTACTAAATACCTTACTATATTAAGACCTACTTTGGGACAATGAAAGAAGAATCAATTTTGTCACTGTATAAATGAAAACACTTTGGAGTCCAGCCTTTCCAGGCTGTGTTTTTCAGGCTGAAACCCCTTTCAGCCTAGCAAACTACATTGGAATTACCAAACCCAACAGTCATTTAACTCAATAACTCTTCCTCAATTAATTTTTCCTAAACATTTTCATTAACCATTCTCTCTGGTACATTTTTAAAAATGCATTACCAGAATGCTACAGTAATTTTTAGGATAGCATAAAATACAAAATAGGTTACAAAGAGATTGATCAGTTCTTGTAGTGTGTAACAGAAAGCCAGATATGAAAAAGGCAAGCATCCTGCAACAGAGTGCTTCTATTTAAGTATTTGGTGCTCTCTGCAACATCTGTGATGGTGATGCCATAGCCTTTCTCAGTTGAAAAGTAAAAATTAGAGTTCTATGATGATTTAAACTGCCCAGCCCCCTGCCCAGTGTGCACACTCACCTTTTCAGTGCAGTGCTGTCGGGGTTGATCTCCATCCTACCATCATACCTCTCGCACGGCAGCTCTGGCGGCCGGAACTCGGGGTCGTCACTCGAAGGGACGCTGTAGGTCCTCCACACGTCCACGGCCTCGTTGCTCTGAGTTATGCCACAGTACAAGGCTGTCTCACTGACCTCTGCCATCAGAGGTAACCTCTGTCCCACCAGGACTGTCCTGTCATCTAAGCTGGGCAGTGGCTGCAGCTCCAGCCCGCTGCCGTAGAGTGCTGGGTTCACAGGAACGGAAGGGGGGTCCAGGTTCTCCGCCTCCTGACCTCTGGGCTGGGGGCTCAGGGTGGGAGGCAGAGGGGAAGTGGGGGAATGGGGTGAATCCATAGGATTCATATTAATTTGCTTGCTTGGATTTCTAGCAGGTAGTGAGAGTGGCTTCTCATATTTCCTGGAATTCGGGACTTCCAGAGCAGAATCCATCCCAGCCAGTCCCAGCTTCTGCCCGGATGTGTCCTGCTCCATGCATAGCTCTTCAGTCACCGAGGGCCGATGGTGAAATGGCATCAGGGGCCTTTTTTGCAATTTCTCTCCCTTGTCCTGCCTCTCGGTGGTTTTGTGCTTTGAGGAGGCAGGAGGGGGCAGTGCCGAGGCCGCCGCCGTCCCCACTCCGAAGCCGGGCTGGGGCAGCGTGGGGGGCCGGCCCGAGGCACCGGCACAGCGCTGCTTGAACACCTTGTGCCTGGAAAAGGAGAAAGTGCTCACTGCATGCCCTGGGCAGTTACTCCACCCCAGGCAAAGCCAAACCCAAAGAACAGCACTGAGAAAGCTCCTGTCTGCTCCTGATCTTGTAACAGACTTAATTTCTGCCTGATGGAGGAAGTTCAAATACATATTTTGAAATATTCGACACCAAAAAAATGCAGTAACATACAGTCTTGTTATTCAAGATATAATCTTGGCTTCATATGGCTTTTTTGACTTTACATCCAGTATCTTTGAGACTGGTAAGCACAGAACTGAATTTCAGGTCCTGCTAAGAAGTATTTTCATCATCCTGAGAATGATTCCCAAGGATGTGACAACAGGGATATAACTCTGCCTGCACTTTTACTGGTCTTCTTTGTTGTTCAGGGCTTTTTGTTTAGCTGTTTATTTGATTTTATTAAGCTAAACAGAAATTGAAAGATGTGTTTTGCTTAACAATGAAACCTGTTTAAAAATAAATGCTACTTCAAAATGAATCATTCCATCCCTATTTTATGAACAACAACAGGACAACAAAAACCCATTTCAAAACAAGTAATGTGCTTTTTACTTAAGAATCTAACCTACATGATCACAAGTGAAGTGGACTAGATTGGAGACACCCAACCCTGTTTACAGGTGCAAACACAACATCTTGTGCTTGCTGCCCTGATCCCTGGAAGCATCCAGGCTGTGGGGTTATCCCAGCTTTCCACAGGGCTTTGCTGTTCCCAGGCCACGCTGCAGATTCCCTGCAGCAGCAGATGGTCTGGGGCTGCAATCACCCTAATGTGCAGTTAATGCCCTGGTAACTGGAGATTTGCCTTAAGCATGTTCTTGTAACATTTCATTGCCTTAATTCTCCATCATTCACCATATTTTAACTGGCTGCGAAGAATTATTTCAGACATTCTGCTCCTCACACAGCAAGCTGGGTCTGCAGGAGACTGAATCTGATGCTGAGTACCAGACAGCCCTTTGAGACTCCAGATCTAAGATTATATCCTGACATTTTTCCAGTACATGGAATGGGCACAGAAATTACTAAAAAAATTCTGTATGTCAGTAGCTGCTCAGGTTCTGCAGCTACACAGAAAGTACTTATTGCTGTTTGAAATCAGGTACTGCCTTAATTTTAAGGATAATGTTTCCATTTCCCAGCTGTTGTGTTTACCAACTCCAGCATGATGCAGTTATCACTGGAAGGATGAACAGACAGTGTGAAATTGCAAGTGCAGCTGAACCTATCCATAGAAGCAGGCTCCCACTGCCCACTATTGATTCCCATGTTTTCCAGGCAAAGCTGGACCTCAGTTTTCCACAGGAAACCCTTGGCATTCTAACAAAACATTTCTCTGTTCCACATTCTTGAGTATATAAATACAAACAATGTGATTAACCCGAGGGAAGAGCTGCAGAAAGCATCCTCTCACTTGGGATAGAGCAGGGGGTCTCCAGGTTGAACATTCCACCCCTGTAGGATGCACACCTTCATCATTTCCTTTGACTACCCAAGGAAGAACTGCATGCTTAAGGAAAAACTTCTGGTAAAGGTGCTTTTATCATTTATCTCACAAGTAGATGGTGACCTTGGGAATTAAGAATTTCAGTAGAAGTGTTTCACAGGACTATTTCACTGCAAACTGGGTTTTTTTCCTAGCCCTGTAACATCTCTCTGATAGTTTTGAATGGTTAAGCATATTGGTGATGATGGTTTGCCTTTTCTGAGTGCATAGTTATGCAATTCTAACCACCCAAAGATAACAGATAACTTTAATAACCCCCATAAGTTTTAGTGTGAGTTGTGAATTCTTTTTGATCCAGTGACAGTGGGTGACCAGGCTGCAAAGGTGTAATATTCTCTTGGGTGGGTTTTGGTGCTGTGGCAGATTCACCAGAGGCATGTGAAATGATTTGTAGGGATGTTTTCCCTCTTCCTCCAAATATCAGGATACTCACAAACTTAGGTTTGCCTAAGATCTTGCCCTCTTTGCCACAAGCCTTAACCACTTAACCAAAGGTTACAGCTCTGAAAAGCTGCAGGATGAGTTCCTTATGAATGGGAACTGTTGGAGTGATCCTGGCTCCAACACCATCATTTTTCCACTTGGATTGGCTTCCTCAAGGGACAGTGGGCTGAGATGCACATTCATCCCCCAAATGTGATCACAGGTTTGATATTATAATTTCCTCTTGTCTCAGCTAAAGCATAACTCTCTTCTGTAAGTGTACCTCTGTCTGAATTAAACAGGGCTCTCACAAAACGACAAATGTTTGTTCTCTTCAAAGCTCACCTGGAACAAGAACAACTGACTCTTTGGACTGGATCCACAAAATCCCATGACACACTATTGTTAGAAACTTCCTCTTCCAAATTTGCAGCTGTAATTTGATTCCTCCTGAAGAAGAGGAAATTATTTTAGTAATCACCACCTTCTGAAGAACAAAATTTTTAAAATGTATATGCATAAATTCACATATGTTCCCCTCAGAGAAATTCCTTCCTTCTATCTGACCTCTGAAACTAACAGCAGATCCCTGTACTGCTCCTTAAATTTACAGTTTGATTTATGTAGCAGGAAGGTCCCAGCTCTGCGTCAAATAATTCTGTCTGGAGTCTGAGCACAAGAAACAAGGGGAAAGACATTTAAACTGTTTCTGGAAATTAGTCTGACATACCCAATGAGGAAATTGCATGGACATAGGAAAAAATAAATATTTCAGGGCTCATCATGCTGTGATACATTTTAGATCTCCAGAACTAAAGGTCTGTGATACCAACATCAATTTATACACCCTTGTCAATTGAAATTTTAGTCCAAATCATGTAATGCTTTACAAATACTCCCCTTAGAGCCCTAAATATCAAATATATACAATCTGTTCTGCAGTCACCCAGCTTTCAGTGTAGTAACTACAAATGGAGATAGAAGCTGCCATCACTAGATCTCAGAGCACTTGGCTGAAGCACATCCTATGGATGTGTGGCCTCAAGGACTGTCACAATTAGGGTACACAACTGCAAACACAATGGGAAGTGTCAGAACACAGGGCAAAATTTTCTTTGACAATACAACATTTTCTTTGATAATGCTGTTTGTTATCATTAGCTCTGATTGGTGACAAAATAATCCTTTAAGGAATAACATTAATTTGTGTTAATAAAAATTAACATAACATATATAATCTCAATCTTAATAATGTTATTCCTGTAAGGAGTAGCATTAAGGCAAATTATGACAATTTTAGCTGTATATTATGTGTTATAAACAAAGCATGAGGACTGCTGCCATACTTGGACTGTGCCCTGTTGAGGATGCATTCTTTCCACACACGGTGAACAATACGGTTGTGAAATTTGGGAGTAATCTTGCTTGATTTCTTTGGACTGTGGACACTGACTGTCCCCTCCTGCACAGCTGGATGGCTGATACTGCTCTGAGAGCAACCACTTTCTCCTGCAAGAGAAATAAAGCATTAATGTCAGAACTGCTCTCCATATTGTCACTAGCTATGTTTTCCTGGAAGTCTCTTAGCAGGCTGCTGGCTACACTGATGTTCACATTCACTGGGGAATGCTCTGAGCATCCTTACGAAACACATTTCAAAGCAACACTTCCTTAGAGGTAACAAAGATGGCACTGGGTTGTACCACAGACACAGGCAACAGAGCTGTGTACATACCACACCTCATGTGATGTGTTACATTCTGTATATTCTATATCTGTATGTATCTATAAAGAAATACACTCCCTAATAAATGGAGGTACTTCAGATAGCCCCTACAGCCCTGGATTGAATCACTAAGAAGTAGTGCAGATAGAGCTTTTTCATTATTATCCTGGATCTTGAATTTATATAGTCTCTAGTGAGTTGCTTTAAAGATGAAATTTACTGTAATATGGATGGTCCTAAAAGCATCTATTAAGAAAACTAATCATTTATGTAGACTATTTCAAAGCAAGGATAAATTCTTTATACTCCATATTAAACCTCATTGAGGAAATGAATGGATCACTGATGCTTTCCTACAGGCACAGGCTGGGAGAGCTGGGAGTGCTCAGCATGGGGAAGAGAAGGCTCCAGGGACACCTGAGAGCTCCTTCCGAGGCCTAAAGGGTCTCCAGGAGAGCTGGAGAGAGTCTTGGGACAAGGGATGGAGGGACAGGACACAGAAATGGCTTCCACTGCCAGAGGGCAGGGATGGATGGGATACTGGGAAGGAATTGTCCCCTGTGAGGGTGGGCAGGCAGGCCCTGGCACAGGGTGCCCAGAGAAGCTGGGGCTGCCCCTGGATCCCTGGAAGTGTCCAAGGCCGGGCTGGCCAGGGCTTGGAGCAGCCTGGGACGGTGGAAGGTGTCCTGCCATGGCAAGGGGTACAATGAGTTTAACTTTAAGGTCCTTTCCAATCCAAATCACTCTAGGATTCTGTGCCATTTCTTAATAATATGCTTGAATTGAAATACTAGAATCAAAACTGGCTTTGGTGAGACTTTCCAGCTGAGATCTACACTACTACAGAAATTTCCAACAGCTTATCACCAGTACATACAATGTTAACACAGCATATGATATTCTCAGTATGTATTTTCTATATGATTATCAAAGAGATAAAATATGAAGATATTACTTCAGCATGTCTGAGAGCATGAAAACTCTCTGCACTCCATTCCTTCCTGTGATGCAGAAGCCTTTACCAGCTATTGTACAAGCAGAGGCTTCTTTTTCTGCCCTGCAGTGTGTTTCTGTTTAGCTGAACCGAGCAGCACATCCATCTTGCCACACCCCAGCTGCAGCAGCAGAGGGAGCTTTGGGTCCACCGGCCTGGGCACCGAGTCCCTGCTCTGGGCTGGGGCTGGAACAGCAAGGAGGGATGTGCTGCATTTTCACAAGGTCACACCAGGGTACAGAACACTTCGTCCTCCTGCTGACGCAGTCCAAGCAGCCTCAAGTGTGAAGTGCTGAAGGGACTCGGTGCTGCACATCACTGCGGCTAACAGGGAATCCTGCTGCTTGCCACCAGGTGACTTGCAAAACACAACTTCTGAAATGGTGCACAAGCTGCCTAACCCTGCATCTTCTTCTATTCTTCACATTACGTATTTCTTTCTCCAGTTAGATCTTCCCTGATTATCATTTTGTAAAGCCAAACATGGAAATCCCTGGCCAGACTGAGACTTGTGCCCCTAACCATGTATTTCACTGGCTTCCAAATGCTCTCCAGCAAGTGGAGAACTTAACAGATGATCAAAAAACAAACAGGTCAGAACTTCAGAACTGGCAAATGTGCCCACCTTTGGAGAAGGGGAAAAGGAATGTGTGTACAGACACACATCACATGCACACAGAGGCATCATGTATCAACAGCAGGAGGAAAACAAGGAAAAGTCTGATAGGAAGGCAAGGATAGGAGGCACAAGAGGATAACCAAGGAACTACCAGGGCTTTCAAGTTACATTGGAGTGCATTAATTATTGCTTTCTGTAATTATGTAATATTTTCATACCATACAGTAAATCAATAGACAGCATAACAGGATACAGAAATTCACAGCAGGCAAAAACACTTTGTTCTCACACGCTGACACTAATTTTTATCCATGAACACCCCTGACACAGTCCTGGAACACAGATACCTATGGCAGGTAATGGTACAGAGTGGAGGACACAGCAGCCCCTCACCAGAGGCCACCACACAACCCCTGCTGTCCAAACTGGTCCCACTGGTGAAAAACACCATTCCCCAGTTCCAGCAACAATTTGTTTTGTTACATACTTTAGACACAACCATGCAAAATATGATTAAAAGAGAACAGATCATCTAGTCCAGCCCTTGCTTGAAAGCTGGATCAACAAATTTAACTAATCTGTTTCTTAAAAACAACCTTACAAAATGCCCTCACCAAACCTCCCAAAACCCATCACCCCTCTGCTAATGGAACTTCTGTAGCTTCCCAACAGCCAATTTATTCCAACATTTCATTATTCTTCCTCAGAGCAAGTTTGTCCTCCTGTTTAACCTAGTTTTGCTTTGCTCCAATTTAGATTCATTACATATTGGTGGCAAAGAAAAGCCTGTTCTTTTTCTCCTTGAAATTCCACTTTCTCTAGAGTAAACCACCTCAATCCTGTCCATCTTTTCCTGGAGGTCCTGTTTGAAAAATCCAGGATCACTCTCACTGTACTTTTGTGGACTCCAGACAGTTTAACCACATCTTTAGATGCTACAAACTGGACATGGCACTAAAGGCACATTTCAAACAGTATGGGGCAGAACTGAAGTATGATTACATGCCTCACAGTAATCCAGTTTATGGGTCCCATTGTTGATTCTGGACTGCATGACATGCTTTTCCCAATCCATTTCTCCAGTTTTCAAAGGACTTTTAAAATGTTTTTTGATAAAAAATAATCATGTCATTGTTTTCTGGAGAGGCACCCCTCTGATACAAATTCATACCGCCCTCAAACAATAGCAGAGATCAAACACAAGCTGTGACTGCCAGATTGGACAACATGAACACTTCTATACAAATGATAGTTTATAAATATTCAAAAATAGAATCCCCCTTTTGATACTGTACAAGTGTAAAGTGTTCCGAAAATTTTAAAAATACAATAGCACATTAAAATATGCATCAATACTTGTCTAGAGATTGTTATTTAAACAGTGATTGTCTTGCTTCAGTTGGTTATTAATTACCTTCTTGCTTATTTTAATTTTCAGTTCCTTTGAAGAACACTGTTCCAAGTGAATTTGCATCTCATATTCTGACTTATTAGCAGCCAACACTAAATACTTTTATTGTCATCTATAGGCTCTAATCGTGGACAAGTGAATCCAGCCCTGTTTTCTTTGGCTTTGCATCAAGGTTCAAAGGTTGGACTGATGACATTAAAGGACTTTTCCAACCTCAATGCCTCTGTTTTTCCAGGACTGACCCTGTTGATGTGACAGAACTATCCCATAAAGGCTAAGCTCAGGAGCTCCTCAGTGAGGGTATAACAAGGATTCTTTAGCCCCGTCTGGCTGCACGGTCTCACAGAACTTGTAGGGCCTGTGTGTCTGACACTTCTATTCCTTTGTGAAATTTAATAAGTACTGCCCAACAGGTTAAAAAATTCCCCAAGTTCAGGCAGAAGGTTGCCCAGTGGTGAGTGGTTTCTGTGTTGCTTTGCAGCACTGCACACAGATGTACCTAAAGGAAAGGGAGCTGAACTGAATTCACTCCGTTTTGTGTAATGGGATGTTCACAGCAGTGGCTTTCCTTTACCACAACCTACAAAGTCCTCCCCCAACACTCCTCCACTGCCTGCCCCTGCTCACACAGGCACTCCCCAGGAGCTAAGCAAAACCCAGAGTCTGACTCCACGTCCCCAGCCCCCTGCTTACCCGTAACAGCCTGCTCTGGAGAGGTGGGGGGAGTCAGGGGCATCCCACAGGTACTGACAGGATCCTTCACGCTTCCGAGCCCCTGCTGGCCCACATTTATATGGCCTGCAGCACTGGCAGCGTTCTGTGACACTGGGATGTCACTCTGGGAGATGAGAACAAAGGCTGAAGGATACACCATCCTCACACCCCCTGCAGAGAGAGATGGAAAACCACAAATCTTAGACACACCTGATAATATCCAGAAACCACAGCTACTTCCACTTGTTTTCAATGTCAATTTGACAAAACTTATTATCTGAAATACAAAGAGCTAAGGAATTTCCATGCTAATATATATCCAGCCCTCTGTAACCAGTACAGAGCTGGAACAAGTAGCTCAATCCAGTGAATAATGGCATGTGGGATACAGGGAGTACAAAAGCTTGAGGCAACAGAACTACTCAGATGTTCTGGTGTCAAGAGAGCTACGAGAGAATATAGAAAAATTATAATGGCTCTTTCTGATTAATTAGATGACTTTTTTTTTTTTTTTAAATCATGGGAAGGAAACTAATCCTTCAGGCAGAATATTGAAACTTACCAACAATGACTTCAACTGCCACAGGGAAATCGTTGTCATATCCCAGCTCTTCCTCCTCTTTCATGCCTTCCTTTTTCTTCAGCACCATGGGGTAGAAGTACTGCCACTCCTCCATCAGCTTCCGAGTGGCAGGGTCTGACATCTTGTAGGACTGGCCCGTGAGGGTCCCGTTCAAGCCGTAAGGACTCACCAGCACTGTAACACAACAAACAGCAGCCCTGAAGGACTCAGCAGCGCTGCAGGAGAACAAAGAATGGTCCCACCATTCAGCAGGGCTGCTCCTGCCAGAGCCACTCTTCCATCCCGTGAGGACTGAAGGGTGCAGGGAAAGCCACTGCAAAACCCAGTACAGGTGTGAATCCAAACCTACAGAGCACTGAGGCCTCCTGAGCTAACTCAGCACCCCATGGAAGTTTGGGTTCATAATTTCCACACCAAATGAAATTCCAGCAACCCCAGTGTAGTGAAACAGCACTCAGGGATGAGCACTCAGGGAAAGAAGAGAGCACAGGAATATGAGACTTTTCAGCATTAAAAAGGATAAATAATACACAAAGAAGAGTCACAACAAATAAGAAAAACTACTTGCTTAACAACAGGTATTTCCATTCTGACTCAGTTTTGCTTTTAGTTGTATTTGATCTGAGACATGAATTCAGCTCACTGAAATAAAATGTATGATTGAAGTGCCTGAGCCTCTGTCAAAGCTTTACATGTAGACACAAAATGTTTTCAATAAAGCTTCTATAAATTAACATCTCTATAAATGATTATTTCATGTGTCTCTGGGTGTTTTTTTACTCTATGTTGAACTTTACTAAGATTTCTTGCTTTAATTGCTTTGAAATTATAACTTCAGACTGTTGTAAAGACAGCATAATGCAATGACTCAAAATTCTAAAGCATTTTTTTTAGAGCATCACATGAAAATTGCATTATGAATTACTAAGCCATTAACTTAATTCTGTAAAATTCTAATTTCTTAAACTGGCAAATAAATAGTCAAGTTTTATAATAGATACATCAAGTTTTTCATTGTTTCTGCTACATTTTCACACCCACCCACCTCTTGTTTTTAAAATAAAATAGTAAATAGTTGCCAGAGTATGAATGAAAAGCAGTCCTGAACCAGATCAGCTCAGTATTTGAATCCACATAGGATTCACAGAGACACCATGTCAGAAAATCACATGGGTGCACTGACTTTCTTAAACACTGAGTTTTTTTTCAACTGAAACAATTGATTTGTTTGGCATGTAAGGTTACCAAGAATGTGAATGGATAGAAAGTTCTGGAGAACAATCCCCACATGGCTGATGTCCAGGCAGCTCAGTACCTTGGAAGGGCGAGGGGGAGGACTGGGCCATCTGGATGTGCTCCTCGGTGATCAGGTAGATGGGCTGGTGCTGCGCGATCTCCACGCTCGTGCACACGTTGCTCTCCCCGTGCAGGAAGAACGTGAAGGCACACGACAAGTGCTCGCTGAAGGAGAGAGGAGACAAAAGAAAACATTTAATGCTGTTTAATGGGCTCCAGGAGGGAAATTCAGAGCCTTGGAGGCCAGGCACACACCCTCCTGTCCTGTTCTGAGGCTCACTGCCTGCTGATAATCACATGACAGAGGAATCTATCATCAGACAAATAATCAACAGTGTTGGCAGCTGTCTCATCAATGTGTTTTCCTACTTGTTTGATTACAAATAAATGCAATTTTAACCAGAATCCAAGCAGTAAAATGATGGGTCTTTAGAAATTCTTTGAAGGTCACCCCACAATGAGGTCCAGCTTAAAAGGAATAACAAAGGAATAGGAAAGACGTTTGCCTAACACCTCATGAGAATCTTGATTAAAAAATATAAAAGCACATGAACATAACAAAGTTGTCAACAACCTAAGGTGAACCATGGATTTGCCATTGCTGACCAAATTTAACTTGAAATAAATGGCACTGAAAATGTTTTCACTCCATTCTACCCACAGAGTGGCTTCCACCATAGCAAACTAGTTGCTTAAATATTCCTTGCTACAAAACCAGAAGAAAAAGCACATTTCATGTTTTTAATAATCATTTTAATAAACTAAAAAATGTACAGAGCTGCAGTAAGTGTGAGAGATTTTTCTGTCCAATTCAAGAGCTGCACACAGTTTTATGGGTGTTGGCTTTGGCACAGGGCCAGCCCTAAACTGTGTTTTACACTCAGCTCTCACTACCTGCACCAAGAAGAAAAACCAGAGGCAACTATAACCATTTCATTTTAGTGTTTCAAGTCAGCTAACTGCTCTGCTATTGCTGCCAGTTGTTTCTAAATAATGACACTGATGGTCTAGAATTGGGAGCTGCTCTAACCTCACTAAATCTCTGAGTCCACACATTGGGCAGAGTAACCTGTCATCCTGTAGCTCAAGTTCCTCTTCTGTAAGCCTCAAATCCTACCACAAAAGAGACCAGAAAAAAATGTTCAGCTGAGAAAAATCTGGAGAGAAAAGGTTACTGAAATAAGAGGTAACAGCTACACTTCCCTAGTGCTGCCATCCGTGATTCTGAAGTACTTTGCAACAATAATTCCTCTAAATAAAAGGTTTCGTTATATTTCAATTTTCACAAAGGAAAGCAATTTCACTATCCTCGGTGATGAAGTGATAAATTGAGCATTAAGTTACATGAGGGGGAAGGGAGGGAACAGGACATGGGACAAAATGGGTCGGACTACAGGTATTTCTATCCTGCCCCAAGAGGAGAAGCAAATAAATTCATGTAATAAAACCTCCTGAACAATTTTTGCACATATAAGGAATACAAAATTACAGCAAAGTCCAATTATTTCATCAAAACCCATTTGTTTCCTTACACAGGGTGAATGCCTTTAATATAAAGGTTTTAATGAATAAAACCCTCATGAGAGATCTGGTGTAAGATCAAGTGGGGATAATGTCTGCAGAGGGTTCATGCGCAGCAGGTCAGCACTTCCAAAGCAGAGAGCAAAGCTGTTATTTTCAGCTCCTGCCTTTAGGATATACACAGAAACACTTTGGATTCTGCAAGCTTCCCGCAGGATTTAACTGTGGGTCTTGTGTGTGGCTGCTATTGAACTGAAGGGAAAAAACTGGGACCAGCAAGGGACCCTCTCAAGTGTCTTGCAAAGTGCTCTGGCATGAACAAATCATGTGGAATCTTCTGCAACACTCACAGCTACCCACAAACACTGTGAGGATAAGGAATACACCAAATCAGAGCTTGAAAGACAAAAGATTTGTTTCGTTTTGGTGGGAAGGCAATGCATGCCACTAACTTTCAACTGAGAATCAACAAACACCAGAATTAGCAACTGAGATCACAGAATTAGATACCTTCAGACAGAGTACAGACAATTAATTATGGGGGAAAGAGGTGTACAAATACAGTATCAGCCCATCTCCCTTCCCTGAATGCCAGATTAAGGAATAACAGTAATGAATGTTACTGCTCGCACCCAGCAATAAGGACTTCATCAGTGAAAGATGGATCATTTCTAGCACTGGATCCAAATTAAACCATGCCCAGCTCTAGGAAGAGAGCAATAAAGCTTGCCCAGTCCAGCAGTGCTTTCCCTCAGACCAGACTTGGTGGAGCTATTGGCACAAGCCCCTTTGCCCAGCAGGTCCAACTCCAGGACCCCGTGCCCTGCCCTGCTTCCCTCCCTGACTCCCCATCCACTCTGCCAGGGGAGAGGCACTGACACACAAGTGAAGCTCCCTCTGGTGCCAGTCACCACCAGAAGCTCAGCTTTCAAGACCAGAAATAATAAAGATCAAGGCCTGGGGACTTCCTGCAGTCCCCATGACCCTGAGTGAAAGTTTCCTTTAGTAACAAATAAGAATTTGAGCACACACTGCTGGGCTGTGTCCCGCTCTGGCAAGTGCTCCCAGCCTCCTGACATTCCTGCATGCAGTACAGCTCACACCATTCCTGAAATACCAGCCCAAAGAAATCACTCTGACTACAAATGTGAGCCAGATCTTGGAATAAAATCCAAGTGGAGAAACCTCACACAGCCCCAGCACCAGGCTTCACCTGATCCACCACTGAGCTCCACTGTACATTCAACCTATTCACATCACATAAAGTTCCAAAACACACAAATTGTTCAGGTCCTCACTAGAGTCCACCAACAATACCAATATCCAGTTTTTCTACCAGATCCACTTCTCTTTGCACCAACAAAAAACTGAACACAAAATGCAGATCAGCCCAGGGTTCCTAAAAACATTCAACACCATGTTCAGACTGAGTTTTTATTTTATTTACATTTATTTCAACCCAGTTCAAAAACTGAAGCTGACAGGCTTTTGAGAAGCCACTCCACTATCTCTGTGGGTTTTTAATCACCCTCCTTTCTCTACTCTTTTCTGATCAGATGATAAAACCATCAGAAACCACCAGAAAGGCACATGAAATGGCTTCCAAATGATCTCCCTACTCCCCAAAGTCTGTTGGAATACCTCGAGCTGCCAGCTCAGGACAAGCACAATAATACAAATGTTGCTAATTTTGCACAGCTGTACTATACATTCACTTTGCACACACTAACACAGGAACAGAGGGCAAAAAGTCAGAGGCACAATTTTACTCCTCCTCTGACTGCTAATGAATTTACTTTATAATTTTAAATTTGAGCCTGTTTCACCCTTAAAGTGTTTTCTCCCAGTCCTTATCTCAACTCACGAGCCTGTTGGGTTTTTTTTTCCTTCCTCTTCCCATTTGTAGCAGAGGAGAGTGAGCAGTTTTTATGGGTACCTGACATTTCAACCAGCATGAAACCACAACAGAGAGCAAAACTGTGACAGCACTCTGGTCACACTACACAGGAATTCTTTTTTACAGGTACTTTTTCAGAAACCTTTCTTTCCTTTCCCAGTGCCTGACAGCTGCCGTGGTTAGGATGTGATCTCCCCCAGTGGAATGTATAGAACATATACAGAATATATGTTATTTCCAACTCTGGCTGCACTAAGGCTGAGGTGGGAAAAACGTTGAGCACTGGTCTGCAGCCAGCAGAACACTTTGGCACACACCTTCAACAATATTTCCACTACATTCACTGAGACTTGTGTGCTAAAATTAAAATAGCTACTTAAATAAAAGGCATCTATTAACAGAAATACAAAGAAATAGTGATGTCAAATAACCTTTTGTAACAAAAGATCTGTGTCCTCTTAAGTATTGCAGGTACTTTTTCTCCATAACACAGAAAAATCAAGCCTTCACTTTGGTACCTAATCACCTGCAGCTGGCATTATCTGTCTTTCAGTGTTTCCTCTGGGACCTTAATTACCTCAAATAACTTTTGAGATGCCTAAAAATGTAGCTGAATGCCTTGGCAATGTAATATTTAGGACTTCCCATAAACTTTATGAATGCCAATTCCTCAGTTACTATAAATGACTTAAAGAAAATAACATTACATTTACTTACATATAAAAATCAGATGAGGATTATGAAAACCTGACTACATTTAAACTCCACAACATTGGCAGAGAAAGGAAAACAACTGATGGATTCAGGTGTTGTTTCCATTTTTTTGGGAGGTTTGGATAAATACTGACTGGAACCCTGTCTGTTCTGCATTCAAACTGTACAGGAAAAAAATGCCAAGATACTACAATTCCTAACCAAGTTTGGAATGTATATACTAATGTAAATCTTGTATAAAGTCAAAACTGCCCCCTACAGATTCCAAAATACACCACAAACGTGGAAGTCAAACTACCAGTAACAATTACTGAGGGATTTGGGGAAGAAGATGCTACAAAAAAACTAATTGAACACAACCAATTTTTTTCCTTATTCGAGGAATATTAAAACAATAGTTTCATGGTATCAATTTTATCATCATTATTTTAAGGACTTGAAACCATTCCCTGAAAACCCCTTGCTGCCATGCAGTGCACAGTGTCTAAGCTTGCTTCGTCCCAAACACTGCAACCTCCTGACACACCTGGAAAGGGCAGTTGGGAACCTCATGCTAGGACTGACACTAAAGGTTCCTTAGAAAAACACACTGAAAATTTAAGAATCCTGTATTTGTACATATCCAGCCTATTTTTAGAACAATTTCAGGGCTGAGCATTTTTTAAATACTTATTTCTCCACAGAGCAGTTTGAGCTCCCATGACTCGCCCTCCAGGCTGCAGGCAACCTCTTGCTTCTCCTTTATTTTATCAGCAATTGTCTACAAAGCCACTGACTGTGTATGATTAATTGTATTTAATTAATACAATTTCTTGCTTGGACCAAGAAATTGTACGGCTGCTTTAATTCTCCTCAAAGTTAAGACTGGGATCTGAAAGCCCTCAAGTCACTGTTACCCCAAAACAGATTCATCATGTCTGATGTCAGAAAAGAGGCAGCAGCAAGGCACAGGCATTAGGAAAAGAGCCAAATCATTTGTTTAATGTGGACTACAAAAAAGAGGGCATCGAAAGACAAATCTGAAACAGAAAAGTAAGTGAGAGCAAAATAAAATAATTTACTTTAAAGCTGCTAAAGCAACAGGACAAGAGCAGGTCACAGCAGGGTCTGGGCAGGAGATGGCAGCACCTGGACACCCCTACAGTCAGTAACACTCCAACACCACAGAAATTAACAGTCCAGTATGTAAATCAGCTCTTCTTCAATATTCTGGAAATAAATATCCCCAGGGAATCCTGAACTTGAGCAAACTCCCACTAAAGGAAGGGAGGAAAGGCTGCCTGCATTGATTTTAGAGAAGACAGAGCCTCAGTTTCAGTGCAGAGTGGCCTTAAATGTGCCAGTGCCCAGCTGAGGGGAGGGATGCACTCCCAGAGTGCCCAGATCCCCCAGGACACACCATGGTCCAGGCAGGAGCCCCAGGGCTCTGCCAGGCCACTGTGCTAGCAGAGAAAGCTTCCTCACATACACCAAGAGAGCAGAGGAGCACCTAGAGCAGCAAACAAAAAAGGCCAGGCCATTTTCTGGCACTTAAGGGCAACTGCAAGTTCAAAACCACAATTAAAGCTAAAAGGAAAGTATTTCCAGGCATGAGGCAATTTCAGAGTTTTCTGGACACCACAGCCTCCCAACAACACCCAGCCCCCTTTTCTGCACCAGACATGGGACCCCCACAGCCAGGTCCTCTACACTGTGGCCCCAGACACAGGTCCACACTGAAATATGGAAACACCAACCTGGAACCTGCTTGGGACTCTGTCACTCCACACACCAGCCCCTGGGAAGTGAGGACTCCCTACCCAACTGGATCCAGCATTCTCTGGGGGCTGACACTTCCCAGCAGCTGGAGCTTGTCCCAAGGCTAATGAACACCCAGCTGAAACCAGGTGGAGCAATTATTTCACTGTATCACAGCACCTGAAACACCTTTTCTTCAGGTGAACACACTGCTGCCTCATGAACAATGGAAACTGATGTCTGGTTATACAACTCTGCTCAGTCACTAGTTTTTGTATGGCACAGAATAAGAATACAGGAGGCCAAGCTGCAGATTAAATCATATTGCTTTTGCAAAGACTCCTTGCCTCTTGATCTTGTTATCTCTTTCTCTTCCCCAACTCAAAGAAATAAAAAGCAGGGAACAGAACATCAGTTCCCAGAACTATCAGATCTTTAATAATGGTATCAGTAAGTCCATTTGTTGTCTCACATATTCTGTTGGATTTTTTAAAAATGTATGAGATGCACAGACAGAAACTTTGTATATGAATGAATTGCCTTTAATTAATTTGTACACATATTAATTGCCTTTTGCCAGTAGTGAAGTAAAAGCACTAAGATAACAGTTTCACAATGCAGCAAGCATTTAGATAACATTATCTAAACACTTGCTGTGTTACAGACTTATTATCTCAACACTGCCTCGGTTGTCACCAGCAAAGCCCTTGCCAAGGCCAACACACACCTCCCTAACGGGATTCCCTCCCTGATCCCATCTCCAGCATCCTCCCACCCTCCCCTGAGTATAAACATACACACAGGCTGAGCTGCCAGCCTGGGGGACACGGGGGGGTATTCTTCCAATGGATCCATCAATCTGCAGTGGGACAGGGTAAGAACAGCAGCACCTGCACGAGTCCAGGGGAAATGCTGCACATCCCATCAGCCTGTTCTGAGCAGTAATTCAATTGTAGGACCACTTGGAACAAGACCCACATCAAGACTGTACTGGAGACAAGGTCATGTCCTTTGATGGAAAAATGGGAGAAACTGCTCCCATTTCCTCCATTGTTTATCCCAATGTCTGAAGGCTGGGAGAGCTCCAGGTTTGGGTTTTTTGGAGATGGACTGGACTGCTTACAGAACAGAGAATAGGCTTGGCTGTGAGTAAGTAACAGGGACAGTGCTCCTGCTGTGAGGAGCAGGTTCTGCAGCAACAGCCATCCATGCTTGCCTGGGAAACTACACATAGAAATAAGCATATTTTTACACTGTATTGAAGCAGTGTTCAATATTTGGTTCCATTTTTATTAATGAATAATTTAAATGTATAAGAAGCTCCTCCAGTGTGCTGGCATTGAGAGATTCCCTTCCATGTACAACGGGAGTAGCTTTATTCCTGTGATCCTCAGCGAAGTATTACAGTATAATAGGTGAAAATGTCCCATAAATATGCACTATAGACCCTTATTTTTCTGTATCAAGTAAGTTTTGTGTGTTGAACATCAAGGTTTATTGATTTATTATTAGCTTTATTTATTTATTACCTGCACATGTGCATAAAATGTGATTTGTCAAAATATGGTGGTCTAAAATTGTTTCCCACAATTTTTAAGACGATGAACTGAATTCATTCTCAGACCACTGATGATTACTGAAGAAATAATCCAAAATAATACCCTGAATAACTAAATCAGGCAGCAGGGCTGCCACAACCACTGCAATGTATTTCTTTTCTTTACTTTCATACATACATACATACAAACCCTGCTCTTGATATCAGTTAATACCAAAGGCAACCTGGAGCAAAAAGGAAGGAAGTCCCTGGATCAAGGACAGCATTTATCTTTATCCCATATATTCAGAAATGTGGGACAATGACAGATGGCACAAAAGGTTGGTCGATACATTTGCCAGTATGAAAATAAACACATTAAAGTCAGAGCACAGCTATGCAGGATTTTAGTTTTCATGCTGAAAGCTTGACCAGCTCGAAAGAACAGCAGAGGATTCCTGCTCTGGAAATGGGCTGGGATCCATCTCCAGTAGGATTGTAACCAGCAGATCAAAGCACAGCAATCCAACAGTGCTGCTCAACAGGTGAGGAGCTTGTGCATCCTCCCACCAATGCTCCAAAATCAGGAGTATTGAAGGCATGTCAGGTTAGAAAAATCCTACCTGCAGTAGACAAGCAGAGGTTGTAGGGTAGAGACACAGAACAGATCAACATAAGCAGTTTTCCCTGTATCAGAAATTCAGATCTCTAAAAATTTTATGTGCTAAATTATAATTTTTTAATACAATCTGATTTTTACTAAATGTAATCAATACCAGATAAAGCTGGCCAAACCCAAAGGACCTCCTGGATCTCTGAAATAAAATTCCTGCAGTGAAATCCCAGTGAACATTGCTCCCTTGGCAGAGGGATGATGAGTGATGCAGTCAGGACTGTACCACACCATGTAGCTCGAGGCACTGAGGATTATCGAGTCTATTATTTGTTACATTTGTGCCACACTTCAGAGCAGTGCTGATTTAGAACTACAACTCTTCTGAATTATTTAAGATGCCAGTACCAAAAAGTGATTCTGCAAGTTTATTATATTCATTTTGAATTAAAATTCATCGTGATGAGACACTGGATCCTGCCCTATTTAGAAAACACAGAAGTTGCTGTGACCATATTTCTACTGTACTACAGGATATAGACTTTAAAGTACTATATAAATGCATACCAAAAAAGAAGCATGGAGGTTATTAAAGTTATTTTCAGGTTAATGCCAAAACAAACATGTATTTTTCACTGGAAATTCTGAGCTTTTTAATTTATGTCCTTAGGAATCAGGAACTTGCTTATATCTGTACTAGCATCACCAGGTATTTAAAAACAATAGTACCAGTGAAAACTATGAAATGGATTATAATTAACTAGAAGATTTTCAGAATGGATACAGTATTTGTTGCTTTAGCATACTCAAAATACCATCACATCAGAAAAAACTGCATATAAATCTCCTAAAATCCCTGCTCTTATCACCCTCCTGCCATGTCTCCCTGTCTGAAGCACTGTTTCCACACAGGGTCTGAAATGGGTCCTTAGGAAGATTCATTTACAAGAAAGATCTGATACCCTTTCAAACAAGAATGCAGGCAGATAAGCTCATATATTCAATGTGCCCCATAAGTTATTCATGACACATGAATAAGTTACATGTTAGTTACATGTGGAATCTTCCAAAAAGCCCTCTTTTTGTGCTGTTAGTCTCAGCATTTCTTAAATACCATCCAGGCCTCAGAACTGTCATGAGCAGTTGTGCTCTGGAGATCAGGACTGGAAAAATTCTTTTGAATATTAATAACCCCAAACTCCAGCACAAGCCTGACGAGCGCTGATGGAGGTTCGCCAACCAGCTATTGCCATTTTTTTTTTCAGCCTAAGGCATAAACTGACCTTTCCTTAACAGCTCGGCCCTGCAAAGTTTAAATGCTGGGTTCCCTTAAATTGAAGCTTTCTGTGGCAGTTTTATCACAGATAACACAGCTATCAGTTACTCTGGCTCACTGCTCCAGCTGGATGGTTGACTGGCACAGTCAAAATGATTTGTCTGTGGTCACGGATCCAAACAGAGCTGAAGCTTCGGAAAAAGGCTTCCCTCTACCCCTGATAAAGGGGTAAAAATATTATCCTTTCTATTAAGATTTGTGTTACACACTGGCCATTGGTGGGCAGTTAACTTTATCCAAATGAAGTCAGGCTAGTTTTCAGTCTCACACCTGAATTGCAGGAGTTGTGTGTGAAGTCAGTGATGAAATCACGTTCAGCAGAGAAACAAAATTAGTATTTAACACTCGGGTATGGGGGAGTATCAAACCACATTTATATTGGGAGCTTCATTTTCATAAATTAATGCTGCTCTAGGAGTAAAGTCACAAGTCATCAGTGAACCCTTAGTAATTGCTTTAGACAATTCCTTACTTGACTATGTCCTTGTAGCACAGATTCACTCAAAGCTACAGCTGAGCTTGTCACCAATATTTGCTCTGTGCTCTGCTGGATTCAAAACTGCACATTTAAGAAGAGCATCAACATGGGATACCACAGAAATTGATTTGTAACAAATTAACTAAAAATACCTAATTCTGTATTAATTTATATCACAATTAAATCTGAAATATAGAAATTTAAGGCATCTGATAGCCTCTTTTGGCTTGAAATGGCTTTGATCTCAACAGCCATTAGTTAGAAATGACTACTCTAAAACCCCTGTAACCTGAATGAACACTGTGACGTGGATAAGCATTGCTGTGTGTTTTATAGGGCTACTCTGTTATTATGGAGGCAGAGTCTGAAAGGTCACATTATTTGTTTATGTAACACACGTGGTGTTCTTACAAATAACAGCCCTGAGTTCTGCAGTAACCAGACATTCCCTCACCTGGGAGCACCAAGCTGGAACAACCACCCAGTGCTGTGCAGATCCAGATAGAGAGACCTAAAAAAATTAAAAATATGGGAACAAAACCAGCTGTCAATGAACCTGACTAGCTGACAAGAACCCTGACTAGCAGGTATAAGGTACAAGGGGAAATAATACGTGAATATCACATCATTTTCAGACTGCTCGTAGCATGGGGAAGAAAGCGAAGCAGCCGCTGCCACTTACTCCTGCTTGCACCACATGTTTAAATTAGGGAGGGGTTGTGTGAAGCTTTAAAATTATTATATCCAAATTCTTTCAAGATAATCAGATAGTTAAACAAATCCTAAACATGAAGCTCAAAAATAATGAAAACTAAAATCCCATAAAAGAAAAGACACGTGTTTCTTACAATCAAATACCTAATTTTCTCACAAGCAGCCAGGCGTCTCTCCCTGCTTTGTAAGTTAAGCAGCACTGGCATGGTAACACAGGGCCCAGTAATTCACAAGTTAACAGACACAACAATTCATCTGCTCTCTCCCAATTTAAATTCCTGCAGTCTCAGTCACAGGGATGCTCCCCAGACATGCACACAGGCTCTGTCACCACAGCCAGCAGCCAGAGCACAACCAGGGTGGGTCTTTTCCATGTCTGAGCTATAAAAATAAAGCCCAGCTCGTCAGAGGCTCCTCCTCTGCCTGCAAGACCGGCACTGCCTTGTTTTTCCTGCCTGCTAATGTAGGTTAATGCACCCTTCTCCCCTTCACCCCATGGAGGCTGAGCAATTATCCAAAGTAGCATTATATTAGATTAAGGCCATTCTGAAAAGAGATTCCTGGGAAAAAAACCCAGCAAAGCAAAGGGGAAGAAGGGCCACACGTCCATTTCTTGTTGTCATTAAGTTCACTCCACTTAAAATTAAATTTATCAGTTTCATTCAAAAAGCAAGTACATCAACAGGGGGAATTGTGGTTACCCAGGTTGTTCAACACAGAAATAATAAGAATATTGTTCTCAAAATCTCAAAACTATTAATGCGGTTTTGATTAGTGCTGCTTACTGTGGGCTCCCCAAGAGAAAAGGAGAAGTAAAGCATTATATTGTGAGTTGTATGTCACAGATTCACACAATCTTAAAAAGAAATTCAGATTCTACAGGCATTAAATCCCAGTACCCACTCTCCAGAGTGAGGAAAGTTGTTTTTCTGGCAGGTGAGCACCAGCACTGGGAGCTCTCCAGTGAGGAAGCAGCCCTGCTCTCAGAACGTGGGAGCTGGGGACCTTCTGACCATCTCACATCCGTTTAGAAGTGGCAACTGGAAACAAAATTTGTAAGGGCTGCAAGACTTGATCCCCCTCTAAATTAATTTCTTCCCCACAAACCAAATCTTCTGATATCTTTACATGATTATAAATCTATAATAGTAACTCAGTATTTTCAATTACAGAACACGAAGAGAGATGAATCCTGATGGAAAGCTTTAATATTCCCAGGACTCACAGCTGAACTCTTAAATGTGACAGCACAACAGCACTACTGAATGGAAAGGAAAATGGAAGGAAATAACACTCAACCATACCTTGGTAAAATGAAACAAAAAACCAAATCCCCGCCCCCCAAATGACAAAGCAAAACCAAGTGCCTGAATCTCTCCCCATTTTCTTGCACAGCACACCTTGCTCAAGCACCAAGCACTAAGGACATAAAATGCCCTTCACACTCCTACTGAAGAGCACAAGGTTTAATGAGCTACACAGGACAGAGAGAAAGTTTTAAGAGATCTGAACCTCATTTTACAGCATGGTCTCAGAGAAAATTTGTTCTCCTTTGCTGTATGGTGTGTAAAAAAGCCTGCAAGGCTGCAAACACCTCCTAATACACACTGAAATTTGAGCTGTAAGCCTGCTGCCAGCTGTCCTTTAGGAGGATGGCTGCACAAAATTATTTCACATGCGTCCATTATGCAGCATGATCACAATTAATGAAATAAATTTTATGATTCAAAACAAATTAAGCAACATGTAGAAAATTCTAAAACCATGAAAAATGCATTAATTTATTCATTGCCATGCATTTGTGATCTTTCCACTTTCGGAGTACGGTTTAATTGACTAGTTTAGAGACCAATTAATCCCTTTACATTTAAGTCAATCACTGAATCCTCTCCAAATAATTTAGCTCCTACATGCTGCCTCCCATTTGATGTCCCTGGAGAGTGACTGCAGTTGAAACAGGTAGCACACAAATCACATTTAGGAATGGAGAAAGAACTGCACTAGCAGGGATACAAAGCATTAAAGATGCACAATTCAGCCAACCATGTTCACTCCCTGATCTTCACTAGTCCAGCTCCCAATCATGACCTGAATGTTTGGTGGGGTTTAAATAACAATTGCAGGTCACAGATAATTATTTTAAATTTTGTTGCTTTCTTGTCCTCACCTACCTACTGTTCCTCTCTTCGTTTTTTTACAAGGCACATGGAAGTAACTCAGTGCCAAAGATAGGGAGAGGTGGATTTGTCACCAAGGAAATTATTCCTCAGGTGGGGAACAGAGGTATTGGACACTAAACCAGTAACCTCCAGCATCACAATCCTAAGAGAAGGGAAAAATCCCAATATATTGAGGGTTTTGCCTATTAAAACCACTTGCAATTTCAAGGGTATTGGAATGGGACAGGACATTTTATTTTCCCACAAAATAACACCTTAAAAGGTATCAGAATGAAGGTAGAATTTCTCTAGTTAAACAATAAAGTAAATCTAAAAATGAGCCAAGGACTTCACCCCTTCTATAAGGTGCTCAACCAAGAAAAGAAAAATTATTTCAAATAAGCTAAAAACAGCTGAAACCACATGAGGCTTAAGTAGAAATGAAAGTAGTATTTTTGCACATCAGTCCAAGGCTTGTTGCATTTTAAAAATTTACACAGACACATGATAAACAAATGAACTGAAATCTAGAGAAAGTATGCTCCAAGAAAAAAATTTAAGAACGAATAATAAGAATAAGAAGGAAAAATAATTATTCTCATATCAAATGCAAGATTTAGTGTTTTCAGTTCCACCAAGTAATTTTATAATATAAATTCTTTTCTCCCTCATTTTCCTCTTGAATTAAGAACAAGTTTCTGTCAGAAAATGAAAAGAAAAAACCCCAACCCCACCACTGCAGAAAAACATTTCTGCAGTGAGAAGTATTTTATAGAAATGCCTGAAATACCAATTCTGTGTCTTGGCAGGACTGAAACTCCACCCAAATGAGTGAAGCAGACAGAGCTCTGGTGACCAGCACCCACCCACCGTGGGACACTGACACAGAGTGACCCCCAGAGAAAGGGAAACCAGGATCTTCATCCACCCTCCACCTCCAGCAGCTCCCGATTTCTCCATCCTGAGACCTGTGGGAGCTTTGTGCCGCCCTCAGTGGGCTCAGCCCCTGCCAGCCCAGTGCCTGTGCCCTGGCCTGTGCTGCCAGCTGCTGACTCAGGATCTCTGCCAGGCCAAACAATTCCTGAGGCAGGAATGTGCTGCAGCCGTCGCTTTGTGCTGAATTCTCACCCACGGACAGAAACAAAATGCTTCTAAACTTTCAGGCTTGTTCTGTGCTGCTGCCTGTGGTGGTGGCACAGCTTTGTTTGCTGTTCAGAACGACTTCAACCCAAACATGGAAATAAAATGAAAGAAATTGCTCTAAAAGCTGGATTAGCCCATTAATTACCAGGCAGAAATGATTCTGTCATGTGTACACAGCTCTCCACATGTGTAATGCTGAGTGTCAGTGCACAGTGCAAAGCCACATACAGACAGCATGCAGGGAAAAAAAGATGCAGCTTGCCCTGAGCTTCCAACCGGACCTCTTCTCAGCAGACCCAGCACTGGAAGGGAATGTACCCACAAGGGAAAGCCACTGAGCTCCATGAACTCAGCTGTTAAAAGGTAAAGCAGCCATGCTTACATGGACTCCACAGTGTTCAAACCGTACAAGTTCGCAAAACTTCCCTGACAACCCCTACAACATCATTATTTCTAACAGGTCACCAAGATGTGGCAGGATTTTCCTCAAGGTCAGAAATATTCTCTTCAGGCTTTCATTTAAATACTGTTAATTTTTGACTGAATTGTATGGTGAAGGAAAAGCAAATAAACACTTCCTAATTCTGTTTTTTCCTCCCTCAACCTGGTCACTTGACAGGCTGCCAAAACTTCTGAACATTCAAACTCCAGTGTGCACTACAGCTATGACTGGTACCATTATGATCTGGTGAAGCAAAAGATCACACACCATATCCCAAGCACAAACCACCAGAAGCAGCAGTGCAGCAGCCTGAAGTTATTAAATGTTATTGTGCTTCAATCATCAGCAACAAAATTTGACAGGAATCACTCAAACCACAAAAAGAAAGGCCCCCATGCCCAACACAACTCCTCAGATACACTAACCAGAGGCAAGAGGGATTTCACACCCTCTTGATACTCTAACAGCCTAAAGATCCAAGTACCTACATTCCTTATGCATTCTGTGAACTACATCTTCTCTCTTTAACACACATGTTAGTTAAGACATTTTCAAGACAGGCCTTCAGAGGAAAAAAAATTCCCTGAAAGTACCAAAACCCACAATCCTTATATAAAAATTAAGTGTAAAATTATCATTCATTAACATTAAAACCCACCAAGTGAGAAGTTTTGTCACACTGGCCAATACACAAGTGACAGAAGTTGTGAACATTTTCTGTTCAGCCAGCCAGCAATTTGCAGCAGGTATCAGCAATGAGACAATTTGTTTCTGTCAGTGTGTCTGGATCATACAGAAATTGCTAACATCACACAAAAAGCTACACTTTTGTATTTTACATAAATGGAACTTTCAACAGGTATCTGCTAGAGGAAGACACAGTTCCATGACAGAAATGAAATTATGTGTTTGTGAAAATATATGACATGTTCATATGGATGAATTACTTTTGTCATACCATCAGCTTCAAAGGGCAATCTGCATCCAAAATCCAGCAGGAGTTTCCTGTTGTTTTACCCAAGCAGGACATAAAATCTGTAATGGCTGCAAATTGTCAGCTAAATGTGCTGATCCTTCTACAAGGAAGTTTGAGTGCACAGCGATGGAACATGATATTCTTATTTCAATCACATAACCAGTCCTGAACCAAGCTTCCAGAGAAGCTGTTCTTTCTGGGACTCATAATTAATATCCAGAGTGACTTAGATTCACAAGCAGCTCCTCTCATTCCAGACTTCTTGTCACTTCTGACTTATTTTGCTGATTTCTTCTTGAGTAAAAAGCCCCACAAAAACATCAAGAGAACAATGACCCAGCTTAAGCTGAGATGAGCATGGAACATGAGAGGCTTTTCAGGTGTAAAAACCCTAAGAAAGCACAGCCAACCCTTGAGAACATTTAATGATGTAAGGAGCAGAGCTCCAAGACATCTCCTCACAGACATAAGGATGCTGGCAAAAGCCCCACTGGAAATCAATCTGTATAACCCAAGAGTTTCCCTCTTATGTTAACAAAGCTTCTCAAGACCTGCTTTAAACAGTTAGAACACAGTATTTTTTGCAAATTTAAGCTACACCAGCATCAGACAGGTTCAGTGGTTTTCATTTCTTCATAAACTCTAAGTAGAGAGAGATTCCTCAGTAGTGCTACTTGTTGGGTCATTAAGTCACCATCTGAGGTGGGACAGGTGAAGTGCTGCTGAAAACAAGACATCTGTCTTAGGGTTCTAAACACCTTGTCTGTAAGAATATACATTCACTGATCCCACAGAGTCCAGGTGAACTGTAAGGATAAGGTCAGCCAAGTGAGAAAACTGGATTCCATACAGCTTAATTTTTTCTTAACCAAACAATATCAAGGTTCTCAAAGTATCTAAAAACATGTGTCTCATGAGAACTTTGCAGTTAACTGTGGTTTTCCTCACAATTTTCCCTTCTATAACATAAAGGCTGATGATAAGTAGTGCAATAGCAAACTAAGCTAGTCTTGAAATTTCCATTGCTAAACCTCTCTCCATAAAGCCAAAAGGATTTCAATTTTCCAGCAGCCATGGGAATTCAGAGGAGCAGAAAGGGGGGAAAATCATTCCCCCCTTTCTGATAGAAAGATAGATGCCAAATTTTATCACACATGGAAGTCTGAATGAAATCTAAATCTAGGAAAATTATTTAGAAAGAAGACACAGTATGTTTTTGTATAAAACTACACGGATTTAATACCAAGGTAAGACACTGCCAGCAAATGGATTTAGCAGGTTCTGTTTTCCTTGTGTTGGGATCAATTCATGAGCTGAGCGAGGGAAGACTTCCTTCAGGGTTGAAAGGGTAATTTAGTTTCTATGGTCCATTAATTTCTTGGCTTCTTTCCCCAGCCTGCTCATTAGTGTGAAGTGTGGTGACGAGGTTTAGAATATGGAAGTTGAAACAGCACCTACAAAATTCCTTCATACAATGATTGCAACACATCTATCAGAATCAGCAGAGCTTTGAGATTTTTTGACCTAGAATTCAGACTGGTGGCCTGCATCAATAATCATTTCTAACTCCAAAGGAGGTACAAAGTCAGTTAATGACATTATTAAAGGCTCCTCACAATTTTCCATCAGTGTTTGCTCCAACAGCCTCCAAACAGACAAACTACTTTTACTTCAGCTGAATTAGTAACAGATGGAGGAGATGCATTACCCTCAATCACAAGGTTAAACAGATAATTATGAAAAAACACCCGCAAGTCTCTGATATTATCTGATCCTATTAATGTTGCAGGCAACGGAGTAACACAGAGCTGAGCAGAGGAAGCAGGAGAATTATTTAGGTCACTTGAAGAAACAGATTTCTCTCTGATTTCTCTCTTTCTTTCCAGAAGTACAGACTGCAAGTGAAGCAGCCAAATTTGGCAGCATGGAGGCAGATAGAAAACCTGGGTGTGAGTTCTAGACTCCTTGGAAAAGCTCCCCCTCACAAGTAGCACTTCCCTGGATTAAACACCAACAGGATGTGACCCTTCCCTTCCAGAGGGCAGGATGAAGAGGTTTATGTTTCATTCTTCTGGCCTGTGTAAGCCAATCCTGCCCTACACCTCTGCATTCTCCATCTGTAACACACAAACAACTGTCATCCTTTCTCATGGAACTAAGTGGTTAAAAAAAGTATAACAAAATTAAAGCACAACCAGAAAAAAATAGAATTCTCCCTCATGCTATTCCCCCCTTGTACTTCAGGCCAAGGTTGTTAATCTTCTTTTTGAAACCTGCAGTAAAAAAAAAAAGGTTAACCTCAGAAACTAATAATTCTTTTATTAGAGCCCACCTTAGATCTCAATATTTAAAGTAGATTCTCAGCAGAATAAAGGAAAAGTTTGAGTAAAACCAGACATATATTAAAAAAAAATTGAATTCATCCACTTCCATTGGCTTGGCTGCTTCACTGACAGCACTTGATGAAAAAACAAACTTCACTAATTCCTGCAACCCAAGATGTCCTGCAAGAAGCACCATTCCTGATTCCAGGCACCTGGGTGGGTACATAGCCCACCCCACTCCCCAAGAATGTGTCTGTTCCCTGCACTGGAACAGAACTGTGCCTGTGCTTTCCTCAGGAGAGGTTTCTGTGACTGCCTGGGGGCCAATTCTGTGTCACTGCTCCACACAACACTTCAGTGCACCTGACTGTGGATAGACAGATATTAAATAAAAACTCTGCACTGGAATAATTTATTTCTTTGGAAAAGAATCAGACTAGGTAGTTCCTTTCTTACTTTCAACAACAAACACTCTCAGTATTAAAATGGCCTGGGTAGAATAGCTCAGCTCACATTTTTCAACCATTAGTGAATGCTTTCCTAATGCTCCTGTTGAAAGACAAAATTTAATAAAATCTGTTAAGATTCTTCAGATGCTACTATCTGTTAAGAAGACTAGGTCAGAGCAAGTAACAGGTAAGAAAAATCTAAATATTGACTTAAAACTATGTTACCTGGCCATAAAATTGACACATAAAATTAAGCTCCTAAAAATACAACCAAATATTTGAAGTGTTCCTTGAAATGCAAGGAACACTCTGCCAGCAAAGTAATCCCATGGACTCAATTAGAAAAAACAAAAACAACACAACTGTGAGGAGACCATGGCATTTCTAAATATACATCCAGAGCTACATACACAGCCATCTCAAATAAGCACCAGGACAAAATCTAAAGGTCGCCAGGGGAGAAGGGAGGAAACAGCAAACTCCCTTCATCCTGTGAGGAAACCCAGCCAAATAAATACACCATGTACTTTGGAACCTCCTGTCATGGTGGGAAGTTTCGAGTTTGCAGAGGTGCATGGCTGGTATCAGATAAATGAATCCCAAAACCATGTGAATGTAAGTATTTAGCACAAGACACAAGGACAGGAATACACAGTTCCTATTTCTAAATGTGTTGGTACAGCAGGAGGGGTTTTATTAATACCCATTCAGGATTGCTAAAGTGCTTTGCAAATGGAAAGTCCAGCAGTGAATTATGCAGCTTAGATGCTGATTAAGCCCTCCCATTGCACAGTCTTCTATCCCAAACATAGCTAACACCTTCCTGAGGATGCAGGCCAAAAGTCACCCAATGTTAAACAGAGCCACATTGGTTCCACATTCAGGTCAGAAAGCTGGAGGATCCCTGGCAGCAGCCCGGGCCAGGAAAATAATCTCTTTGAAGCTGCTCATGAGTTTGGAATGTACAAATGAAGACTGTACCCTAATTCAGCCAGACAGGGAAGGCAGGACAGAGCTTTAAACAATCATGTGGTTACAATGGCTTCACTGGAATGTGATAGTCTGAAATTATGTGCAGCTCAAGTGTTTTTTAAATAAGAACCTGAAGGAACCCAACCGCAGGGGAGGAGGCAGAGCACTATTAAACCAGCAGGCATCACACACAATCCTCTGTACCTGATGGTGCAGCTGAGCACTCACTGCAGTTCCCAGCTCCTGCCTTTCCCCAGCTCACAGCTCCCTGCACTGATGGTGCTGCTCCCTGGGAGGAGTTCATCCCAACCCTGGCTCCTGAGCACTGCTCTCACCAGCTCACTTCACTTGGCATTACTCACAAGGTTTCCCTCAAACCTACAGCAACATTTTCATATTTCTAAGAAACTTGCTTGAAAGACAAAAACCTTAAGTGGTTAAGTATTCCTTTGTTCTCTGATTTTTAATATTTTAGCACAAGCCTTCTGGTGCGTCTGGGGTTTGTTTGTAGCTGAAAATATCCAGTTTTAGGGTGTACTGGTACAGTAGGTCTGTGGTTGGGGTTTTCCAGCCCCAATCCACACAAGCGTAATTTAATTTTTCAAACATACCTAAATAAGGTTTTATAAGTAACCCCAATGGAACTGTTGTCATGCAAAATGAACTAAGAGTGATGTGTTCACCACATATTGATCTTAATGTAATTCCATTAGGCTTAGGAAATTTAAATTAATTCTAATTGCTGTTGTTTTGGTTTTTATAGAAAAAAAAATCTACAGAAAAAATATTCATTTATTCAACTACAAAACAGAAAAGTGGCTCTGTACAAGCATTTCAGTTTTCGACTAAAAATATCTGATAATTCTCCTTAACAAAAAATGTAGTTAAAAACAAGAGCAGCAACACATATCTATCTATAGCTGTGCACAGATGATGTAATGTGTGTGCATATGCAGCAAGGATCTACAGGCACAGTCCAGCATTCATAGGCATCACATTTTTGGACTGCTTTTACAGTTCATTTCAGTATAAAGGGCCTCTAAAGTAATAAACAAAGCAAAAAAACAAGGGGTTGTTAAAAAGATAATCATATGCAGATATGCCATTTGTATTAAGGCAGAATTTGAATCTCATTTGATCAGAGCCATTCTTTGGAGCATGGAAGGAACCACCTCCTAGCTAGAAAAGCCATTATCACAGGAAATCCTTTGACTTCACTGACAACACAGATAAAAGCACCTCATCGAGGGTCAGATTTGCATGGTCAGCAAAAAAGAAAGTAAAACCAGCTTTCTACTCCCCCTTCTCCTGGGAAGGCTGAATATTAGGCTATTAGGTAGTCAGATACATTATTTTATAGCTTGCAAAGCCCTTGGGTAATAAAGAATGAGTGCAACTGCCACAGGCAGCTTTACAGGAAATTGTGTGAAACAATGACAGATGCTCCAGAATTGTTTCAAAACAAGAAAGCCAGGAAGAGCAGTGTGTCAGCTCAGGGGTTTTGCCCACAAACCATATTCTCTAACATGCTGACAGAAACTGTGTGCATAAAAATTGTGCTTGGGATTATGTGCACATGCACACAAACAGCCCCATGAATGCAGAGTTAAATAATTCTATCCATAATAAAACATTTCAACAAAGATGTATTTCTATTGCCACTCCCAGAAACAGGTGGATACACCTCACTCATTTAACAAGAATTACTTGAGAATCTACAAAGAAAAGTAAACAGGAGTGACAAAATTAAAGCTTTCATATTGTACTTTCAAAAAAAGTTGAATTACTGGTCAAAAAACCCACTCAAGCATTTAAAATATTGAATATCACAAACCCTCAGTTGGATTTAATATGCTTTACTCACTGAACACAGGACTTACATCACAAACCAACTTCAGAGCTAGATTTTAAAAGCAATTGGTTGCTGTTAGATGGAGAAAGAAAACAAGCAGGATCTTGAAGAAACAAATAATGCCCAATTCCCCCTGACAGAAACATGAAGTAGGTACCTAATGGCACCAGCAAATCCTACAAGCAGCTACCTGCACATTAAATCACAGAGATGCTCTTAACTGCCTCCAAAACCAAGACTTTTAACTACAACATAAAAATCTCTTACAGATTTTGGAACGGTAGCACAGGGATGATTCTTTCACCCAGCCCCGGTGGCAATCTGCTGCTTTTGGCAGAATGACACTGATATTATTTTGCAGTGCCATCTGACTGTTTAATAAATAGGGCTGCTTCTCTGTGATCTACTGGTTGGTTTGTGCATGTAACTAACCACATCTTTGTCTTGCTTAATTCGTGTTTATATTTCCAGTGTGCTTTTACTATAAACTGTTTTAAACTATTTATTTGGTTTAACATGTTACCAAATCAGTATGTAAAAATTCACTTGACTGGCTTTTATAGAGACTTTTAGAAAAAGTAATAATATTTAAAAGCTTAACAGTAAAATCACATCAATAAAGTCAGCTCAGTACTTTTTCCAACAAAGCAGTGGAATTCCATTGCAGGATGCATCAGCAAAGAGTAAAGACAGGTGAAATTACTGAAACATTGCCAACTGCATAAGTACTTGACTTCAGTTGTGATTCCCATTGTTTATTATATTTACAGAAAATATTGTTATTTTTATAAGACCTTGGTCCAAATGATTTCTTCAAATAATCAGTGTCTTCATTTAAAGAATATTGCTGAACCTTCTCAAAAGACGTCGGAAATTCCTGAAGTGTGAACCAACTGCATCCCCAAAGCTCTTGTAACCCAGCACGGTGAGGACAGAACAACATCCCCTGGCTCCAGAGGTGGTGGAAGTCAAGTCTTCCTTGTTTAATCTCTGGATTTTTACAGCGAGGAAATTGTGTGCTCAGCTCTATTAGAGCAGTTCAGAACAAAACAGAGAGCAAATTGCAAAAATCCACCTCCAAGTAGCAGACAGGTCACACGAGCACGTCAGTGACACAAAGCACACTGCCAGAAAAGCAGAGAGGCATCAGGACAGCCTAAAATAAAGCACTGCTATTTTTAGTTCTTTGTTACTGTTGATTGCACTGTACCAGAAATAGACTCTAAAATAAGTATGGAGGTTTGGTGGATACTTTATGGGTCCGTCTGCTCTCCAGGAGACTTGGATTTTTCTGCAATACCACACAAATGACAAAGCTGCAATACATGAAGATGCCCTTAAATATAAATACATCATCAAAAGAATTTTCAGGTAAACACACAATAAACCAAAGTCAGTCCAGTCTCAAAACAGTGGTTTGCAGTTTGCGACTTGAACAAAACAAAACCCCACCAAACTAACACTCTTATTTCAAGATCTCTATTGTGACAGTGTATTGTAAAAGGATTGACTGGTTTATTTTTTAACTCAAAGTAAATCATCTCCACTCATGCAAAACCATCATTCAAAATTGGAACATTAAATAGAATTCTCTTTTTATACTCTTCAACTGGTAATTTACATCCAAAATGCAACTTCGAAGATCATAAATGGTACATAAAGGGAAATGGAAATGCAGTTGAAATTACCAGTGTGTGTGTGTGTGTGCCACAAATGGAAACAATCGTGGATTTGTGAGAAGAGTGGCCTTAAGAATAATGAAGTACAACAGCAAATCCAGCTACACTGCACCCTATATTACAAAGAACAGCCACTTTAACAGAAGAGAAGATAGATTTGGTGTCACTGACAGTGTTAGCTCCTGTAAATAAAATGAACATGTGATGAGGGAATGTACAGTTAAACTCACTGGCTAGCAGAATTTCTCAATCAACTGGTTCACAGTATTTAATATTTTAATTTAGAACAACTTTCTTTGTGCTAACTTCCATCAGTGAGATATTTTTTTCTCTGTAATTTTTACCATCAGTACAAGTGCTACAAGTTTGGACTGAGCTGTATTAAACAGGTCTGTGTGGGCAGTTCATAAAGCGCTCCAGCTTACTTTAATTAGTTCTTTTAATTCTCTCACTTATACAAACACTACAGCTACTTAAGTGCCTCTCCTGAGATCACTTAGCGCTCTTTGATTTTTTTCAGCATTGAGACACGGTCCTTGACTTTACTTTGCATTTAAAAGAGATGTCACAACTATTAAGGCTAAATAATGAGAATTAAAAGAAGAAGGCAAACAGCACAGAAACAAATTCTGCTCTGATTATTATACTGGAAAAATATGAAAACTAGAATTCAAGGCAAAGAACTGTAGTACAACTCTAGAGAAATCAGAAACTGGATGAGGGAAAAGAAAAAAAACAAACAACACCAACAGGGAAAAAAACCCCACCAAAAAAACCCCGAATTAAATTCAAAAGCATAAAGAAAAGGAACAGGACACAATAATGATAATAATTCCATACAAAGAATGTAAGGAGTTTTCATTGTGAAGATGAACTGAACAGAGAGAGAGCAGATGTGTACTAAAATCAAAAGGCTTGAGACAAAAAAGGACATAGATTGTTACATTCTCTCCTTCACACAGGAAAGTAGGAGCCCTAAAGTAAATTAATGAAGGAAAAAATTAAAGCAAAAATCCCAGCCTTTTTTCCACCCACTGCATAGATGAGCTATGGTATTAATTACCAACAAGTATTTACGCAGGCTGAAATTCTGTGTGGATTCAAAATCAATTAAATGCACAAAAGAAAAAATCATCAACAGTTGTTAAACATAAAAATATGTCAAGTTGTATTGTCAAACCCAGCAGGAACCTGACCGAGTGTACAGAAAAATAACTGAATTCTTGACATGATCTGAAGACTCTTCCCTGAGCTGTCCCACTTCTGACCACTGCTGGAGACAATTTTTATGGTAAGGGATTATTTAGGATCTGGGTATATTCCTTTTTAAGAAATTAGAAGCACATAATCATAGGCAGCTTCCTGAAATGCCCAGAGTAACTGTGTTACACTGATTTTTATCTGACTTGGCCAAAGGCTCTATCTGTCTCATGGCTGGGGCCAAACTAGGCAGAATCTGATACTCTTCAGGCAGTATTTCCACTCCTTCTTAAATTAAATCTTTTTCTAGGAATTGGGCAGGGCAGTAAATAATTTCTCTGTATGTGTCTGTCCTAGGGAGCTGCTCTCCAAAATGTCAGATCTGAACGTGGTTTCAGCAACACTGTGTGCACACATACGCGTTTCTACATAATCTGAAAACTAGTAAAGAGATAATTCTGTACATTAGACATGCAGTTCCGTATTTTAGACTGTTGGATCCTTCAACAAGGAAAAAAAATATTAATGTTCTTCCTTCAGCTCTTCTCCATCAGCTTTCCAGTCAGCAGATGGAAATTATATAATTAGATGTACTGACATCATCATCCAAAAAACACTTGCAGTTCCCCGTGTCTTTAACAGCTGGCAACATGAAGAGATTATAAAGAGATGAGATCCCTCAAAGTAATTTTTGCAGCTTGCTTTCCTCAGGAGACAGAAAATCCCTTTGGCTGGTGGGAAATTCAATCTACCCCTGCATTACCGCCTTGTCCCTCAAGATTCTTCTCCCCACAGTCCTGCCATGCCTGCAGACATCCAGCCATCAGCGTTAGTCTCTCACCCTGCCATATCACATCATCAATCGTGGGACTGTATTTTGGAAGTCCTTGGATCCTTCACATAGGCACCCACAGCTCCCACTTCTCTCAGAATGCCTTCCCCCTCCCACTCCTCCAGGGAGGAAACTCCAAAAATTGTCACCATGACATTCAGACTGACAGGAATCAGGGGAAGGCAACATGCCTCCAAGCAAGTTTCAACTTTCCCAAATATTCTGTCTAGTTGCACTTAAAGATGGCCATCATTACACAATGCACAGGAAGAAAATTATTTTTCAGTCCAAATCTGGACAGGTTCTCAGATATTCAGATAAAACTTGAACAACAAGGCAAGAAGAAAGGGTGGAGGGAAAAGGGGAAGTCTACTCCTGCAGGAAGAAAATATTTTCAAAGTCTCATACAGGTAAGCTTCACATAGGCATTGCTAAATCCAGTGATATATGAGGAATTCCTGTTGGGTTTTTCTTTATAGATCACCAAGGATTTAAAGGCACTGCCACAGACATGACCTGGGATCACAGGATACTTCATCTGCAATTCCCTGGGCAGGTGAATCCTGACCAAAATACTCACTGAGGCAGCTGCACACACACAGTGTCAGGATTTAGAGCCTTTTCCTTGTGTAATGCAAATTCTCTGTCACTCACATGAGCTACTCCAGAAGTAGCACTTCCCATCCTGAAGAATAGTATCCACATCCAAGCCTTGTAACAGCAAATCTGCAGAGGTGTCATTACAGCAAAGGAGTCTGGACCACACGTGTTGCCACAGAGAAAAGCCATGGTTTGATCCCTGCTGCATCACCAGACCTGGTGGCAGTAGATGGCAGCATCAAGCACAGGACTGGCAAAGATTAGTTTGGCAATGCTGGAAGAGTATTTTGCTGGGCACCTGGAAAAACAGTCTGCTCCTTAGGAATTACCCACTCTCATCATTATTAATAGGGTAGAGTTGAGAGAGTAAATGCAGTCTGATCTCTTACAACAACATTTTATGCTTATTGATTTTTCAGAAAGAAAACTTGACATAAATACACTGTGTGCCATGACTGTGAAGCAGAGGGCTTCACATGTGGGTGCAGACAAGTGGGTCTATCCTACCTTGAGGGACTCCAGACAGCCCAGAACCACACACTGCTAGAAAATCCAATTCTTGTTTCCAAAATGTTATCCAGTCACTTGTCCAGAAATTCTCAACTTCCAAAGTGTAGGCACTCAGAACATGGAAAGTCAGTTCTCTGCCCAACTGAGAGCTCTTGAGAGTTGCCCAGCACTTAGGATTGAGAAAGGACCTGTTCCATACTTGCTCCTCATCCTGCCTCCAGCTCAGGCCACATAAAACTTGAGCAGAGTTCACACTGAAGGAACAAGGTCTGCCCTGCAATCCCCAGCAGGAGGAGAAGAGGCTTTTTCCTGAGGATTTGCCCTTCAAAGAGCAAAATGTTTCAACAATTCACCCCAAAATCCCAGTTTGAGGGAGAATCATACATCTGTTGCCAAAACCTCTCCCTGCTTCCCCCTCCTGCCCACTCTTCTCAATAGAAAAGTCCTTTTTAACCATACAAGATTTCTCAAAGAGGAAAAGTAAAAGCCCTGTCACCAGTCAGTACCTCTTGATACAGCAAGCAGCTCAGACAGCATCCAAGAATAACAACCAGCAGCTTCTTAATGCACTTTACTAATCCAACTCTACCCAGTTTGTCCCACCAAACATCACTGCACCAACTGCAGCTCCTCCCTTTCTAGACAAATGTAAAAATAAATATTGCTGAGCTCAGGACAGAGTTTGGTTAGAGTGATTATGCAGGAGAATGAGCCATTGGAAGCAAACAGAAGGGAGAAGCAGTGAGTATTGCTTCTGTCCTCTCACCGACTGACTGGAGGCATAACTCAGGGTTTTTACTTTCTCAGTTGCCAACAGGGTTCACAAATGGTGATGCATTTTAAGATGAATCTGCTGTGTAATTGTTTCTATCAGCAGATTGGTCCTCTGCAATGTCCACTTCAGCCTTGGAAAGACTGGCCTACAGCTCCTTGGTAATTGTTCAGATATGGGCTTGTGTTATAGGTCCACCCAGAGGAACTGCTTTATACAGCCTTATTTATGTTATATAGGATATACCAAGTGTTCATTCAAGCTGACTTCTAAACCAACAGTAAATTTCTACCAAAGCTACTTTAAAGCTGTGCCATTATCCTGAACTTGACCATTTAGTAAGTTAAAACACTACAGGCATTCAGAAGACTAATACAGCTTTTGCTCAACTTTATAAATGGTTACAGACAATTAGTGTTTAAAAATAAGCATTTCCATAACATTTTTTGCTGCACAGCAGTCACAAAATAGTCCATTTATATTCCTATCATTTGAGGATTTCTTAAACAAGGGACTTGGTTGCACAACACCTAATGGATCATGTGGTATTGCACCAAAATCACATTATTTTGCAGTATTTAAAGGACTAGTTCCACTCTCTGCCATGGGCAGGGACACCTTCCACAATCCCAGGTTGCTCCAAGGCCGGGGGAAGCCAAAGTTTTTCTGGGCAACTTCCACCAGGGCTTCCCCACTCTCACAGGAGAGAATTTCTTCCTAACATTTAATTTAAACCTATTCTCTTTTAGATTAAAACCATTCCCCTGTCACCACCATTTTAGTCTGAGTCTTCAGAAGATAAGGGTTTGCAAAAATTTTTAAGGGAATGTAAGTCTCAGAAAACAGACTTTGAGAATAAATAACCTACATAACTATTACTAAACAAAGCTTTACTTCCAGATTAAGTTATTCTAAAGAGATATAAAAGTGTCAGAAAAGAATGAAAAAGGTATTATTGATGACAAAAATAATTCAGTGGAATTGCTTTCAACTGAAGTTTTCTAGTTTTGGGGAGAGAATGAAGATTTTTTTTTGGCTTTGGACCCCAATTTTATTTGTGAATATAAGAAAGTGTATTTACTTCTGAATTTGAGTGAAAACAAATCCCACAGAGGTACTGTTTTTGCAGAACTCACAAGACCATATACAAGGATTTTAAATCAGTCTAAGGCCCAAATGTAGCCCGATTTTCAGAAACCCAGGCAAGCCATTCTCTCCTGTTCCTGGGGGTTCCTGCCGCATAGGGAACAGAGCTGCACTGCACCTACAATCAGAGTTGCAACAGATTTAAATATTCCAAACTAAGGCCCTCTAAATATCTACAGAAGCCCTTAAGTCAATTCATTACTGATACAGTAAGTGACAACACTTGTGTTTGGCAGACAGTGCAACTGGGAGCCCTGACAAATCTCATTAACAGCACATCAGGGGCACTTAGTTTATCCTTTACACACAGTGCCAGTACTGAGTGCATAATGAGAAAAGGAGCTTAAACTTTAGGGGGACTGTGCTAATTGGTCACCAAGTCCTGATTAAGCCAGGCTTCATATATAATTACTGAAGTTCCAGTATCTGACACAAATGTATCCAAAAACACCTCATGAAGATACTCAGTCGCTTCTAAACTACAGGAATAAAAATAAGGCATGAAAAAGGAAAGAAACAGAGAAATAGGCAACTTATTTACTTGAACTACCTGCCTTTTGTATACTCCTTGTAGAAAATATTTCTATTGCTTAAATACCTCTATTTTTTCAAAGTTATAAAAGTGTGAAGATAATCTCTCAATTACATTAAATAATGCAAATATTTAGAATATATAAAGGGATTACAATAATCTTATATATATATATATAAATAACATTGCCCAGAAAAAAAAAAAACTACAAGAAAAGGTTTTACAGCTTCCAGAAGTTAAAGATTACTGGATCTGGAAACATATACCCTAGCACACATATCCTGGCTTCCTCAAAATCCTACAGGGAGGTGGTAGTTCCAAACACACACTGAGGTGTATTCCAAGTATTTCAGAAGGGAAAAGGCAATGCAAAGTCTTGGACACCTCACAAAAATCAGACTGTGACTGTGACAGCACCCTGAATGTCCTGGCTCAAACACCAGGAATACAGGGTGCCTTTGGAAGCAGTGGGCATGACAGAATTCTTCTTTCTCAGGACAGAAAGGGATGAGAATTCTGCTACCGATTCATTTCACACTGGTGGACGTTGCTCAGGAGTATCTGTCTCCTGTGCTGGAAAAGCTCCTGAGGAGACAAACACCTGGAGTTTACACAGATCCTTTTTCAAGACTGCCACACCAGATTATTATTCTGTGAGTACCAACCCTTCTGCCTCAGGCTGGGAATTCCTGTGTGACAGGAGGGACCCTGATCTGCCTGCAAGGGACACACAGGCACCCCAAACACACCAGGCAAGTGCCCCATCAGCTGCAGCAGCAGCACTGAGATAATGTTGCATCCAGACAAGGAGGTCACTCCAGTCACAGAACCTCTCTCACCAAGACAAAGATGCACCTGTGAAGAAACAATTTCAACCCCACTTCTACCACCAAAATACAAGCTCTGACATGACTGAACAGCCCCCAGCACACCCATCCACAGGCCTGCAGCATTATCTAGGGTGGCTGGCTCAGGTCCATGCCCTCAGCAAACAGCAGGGTGAGACACTGCACAGCATCACCTGAATTGGCTGAAGTGGGGATATGCAGCAAACTGGAAACACAGCTCCACTGACATCTCACCAATGACCCTATGCCTGGAGCCCTTCTATTGTTCCCAGGACTTATCCTGATTGGCAAGGGGCAAGGAATCTGAAGAATCGGCGCCTGGGGTTGCTTTGCTACTGTGTTTTTAATGGTTTTAGGCAGGAAAAGAGATGAAAAGGCCAGGCCCTGAGGCTGGGGCCAGCAGCCCTAGGCTCCAGCTGCTCGGTTCCATTCCTGAAGGACACCACACAAAGCCCAGCCCCACGCCCCGATGCACAGCTGGGCACAGCTACTGCAAACTGGGTCACACATTTCAAACAGGCAATGGGAATTTTACAGCACGTTCGAGCACCAATCTTACCAGCTTCTAGAAAATATTGGTTTATTACTTTCATTATTAAATAAAAAAAACCCCCAAACAATAAAAAACCAACTGAATATCGAATACCCCTTAATTTATAGCTTATCTAGAAGGTTACTTTGGTGATAAAGCACATGAACATTGAGACATTCAGTCCAAAATGCTTTTATCCTGCACAGTGCACTAATACTTTCAATCAAGAATTTTACATACAAGGGTCCAGAAAAACAAACACACAAAATAATCCAAGACTACTAGTAGCATATATAAGAATAGTTGTTAAAAAGGTGTTGTTTGAAGAGCATTTTCCCTAACCATCTTAATAGTATCCTTAAGTAACCCTAAGCTGCTAATAATATTTTGCTGGTTTTACCCGAAAAATGCATGTGAAAACACATATTTTAAAATCTCTGTTTTATTACTATACCTTCTGCTAAAATACAAATGCAGACTATATTACACTGGGTACATTACACAATATTTCAGAGTTAGTAAGAGTTAATTCAGCTTTAGCACACACAAGATTAGCAATTAAAGTAACACCAGCTACAGATATAACATACCAACTTGGTGTATGGTTTTACTGAAACCATAAGTAATCCTCAGAAGAAACTCAGCAAAGATGAACAAAAAATTTCAGAACTTAAACCTCAAAAATATGAAAATATTTCTCTGGGAACTAAGCCTCTTAAACTGAAATAGAAAAGCTTATTTTTACAGAGGTACAAAGAATTATAGGAAAATACACAGTATTTCTTATTACTCCGTATTTCTATCACATTTATTTTGACAAGTCAGGAATAAGAACACATTATTTAAAATTAAGTCAGATTGATTTTTATTATTTTCCTGCCTGGTCTTTCCTCATTTATAATGGTGTTGGCAATACTGTACATATATATTAAGACAGCATCACTAGACAGCATTTTCAAGACACATTTATGATCACATTACTGAATTTTGAAAGATGGCTAAAATACAAGTCCACAAATGTGCAGGATTAAAATAATTTGTAAGACTTTTTCTCAAAGTCAATGAAATAAAACCCTCCTCACTGCATCATAGCAAACTGTACATGCACAATCAGTTACTTTTTCTCAGCTGAGGAATTCAAATCTTCATAAAAAATTAAATAGAGCACTTCAACTTTTTTTACTCTGCTTTTACTGCACTATGTCACCATGTAATGAAACACCTGAGTGCCATTTGCCAGAAGACATTATATGTGCCAGGAGCAAAGCTCTATGTGGGACTCAGCCAAGGTGTTCCAGTGCTTCCACTGGTTCCCAACTGCTCCTGGCACAGCAGTTCCTCTCCAGGGCTCCCCAAACCTGATGTTTTCATATGAAGACACTCACCTGACTGGCAGGAGCTCCTGGCATGGCACAAAGCAAATGCAGCTTGCAACAATTCTCAGTGTCAACTCTGGTACACTGATTTAGGTATTCCCTGGATGAGTCCTAAAGGCTATTCCCAGGAAATTGAAGGCAATGATGATTTCAAGGATCTGAGAGAGGGAGCAGTGCTTTAAGTGTCTGCAGTCTTCAAGTTTTGATGGCACTGATTAATACCCAGTTTACACGCTCACAAAGAAGTGAACACAGTTACTGACCAAAACTGGTTGTGGATGCACTGACCGAGCTGTTACAGACAGAAAAATTCCTGGATTAGGTCTACAGGAGGAGAGCTGACATGGAATGCTCTAGATACTTATTAAGTTATCCATGCACTCATAACTCAAAGATTTCTGTGTTTCAGCACATCACATGAGGTTGTCAAGTATGGAACAGTGACAACCAGAAACCTGTTTGGGAACTGCAATCCAAGAGCTGCATGTCCCTGCAGCCTGACTGCAACCCCACTGCCCCATCCATGCTGGTTCACAGAGCGCACAGGAGCTGCCTGAACCCCTTTCCTACCTGCCAGCCCTTACAGAGTAACAGGAGAGGAACAAGCTCTAGTTCTAAATATTCTACAGATGGAGTAATTTTCTTATTAAGGCTAAAAAACCCAGCCCAGAGGGGATGACCCATAATTATTTAAGCTACAAAAAGCAATAATTATTTTTTCATATGTTCTTTACACTGAATTTAATTAAAAACAGCATAACAACTTAAGCTGCTCATACAGTTCAAAACAAACTGATTTTCCCCCAATTTCCTACACACTAAGAAAACAATCACTAAAACAATCAGCAAACATCCTTACATATGATGGTCAAGTTTTTTTATTTCTTCAGTAAGTTGTTTAACGCTTCATTGTGGTACCAAAAAAAACCCAACCCATACAGACTGTGAGAATGAATTTTCATCATACAGTAAAAGGAACTACCAATGCCTTGGACCAGACAAGTTCTGTGAACTCCAAACATACAGATCTCCTTTGAAAAGCTGTGTGAAAAAATAATCAAGTCTGCCATTTCCCATCAGTAGCGTGAAACCTATTTTAGACACACTGCTCTAGGCTGACAATAAAATGCACAGAATTATTTAGAAAGTGACACATAATACTGAAGATACTTGGGAAAGGAAACCCACAAGTTCTGCACTAAACTTCCTGTTAGAAGCATCTGGTCTGCGCTGAAAGCAAAACTAAACACAAGCATACAGGGATCTGTCTGGAACTCCCTCTGCTGTTCCCTCAGTCCTTCTGGAAGAGCAGGAAAGCCCATCCTGCACTCAGTTTCCAGCACTGCCTGAGAAGGCAGGCCAACCCCTCTGTTGTTCTTAGGCCTCCCTCTCACATCTCAGCATAAGTAGGTCACGGCCACTGCCATGCTCCACTTCATCTTTGACTTCATTCTGAAATCACAGCCCTCCCATCCTTCTCCTTTAATGCCATTCACAAAAACCACAGGCCCTGAAGGACTTTACTCCTTGAAAGCCAGCCTGTGACTTTCAACTGCTTCCCTGGTCATTTACACCCAGCCCAGGATTTCTCAGTGTATTCCTGAAATGTATTAGTAACTCTGGACATTGGAAACTTGAGATGAGCAACTCTGCTGCAAGCAAAAATGTACAAAAGCAGACTTTAAGAGATGATTCTAACTCTTTAGCAGAAAGACACCTGCTGGTTTCCACCATTCAAGGGGGGGTATATCCATACAGATCTCTTTCCACACTCAAGGAGAACAGAGCAGGTGTTTTCAACAGGGATTGCCTCTTACCAGACCCCAATCTGATCATTGTACACACATGCTATTTATTTCTATTACTTTATATAATAACACAGCTTTAAGTAATATTTTATAAAATGCCTTTTTTTTTGGTTATGAAGATTTTATGTTAAAATACCTAAACATTCTCACAGTTGGCCTCTTTTTCCTGTGACTATTCCTTATTGCTTTATCTAGAACAAGCTGCTGCTTAGAGCAAGACCTTCACAAAGAATTTATCTGGAATTAACATGAATCAATTTGTGAAGATAGCTTTTTGTGCTATGCTGAAAAAGAAAGCTTAAACGATTAAATTAAAGGTGTCTGGACAGATTAGTCCTCAAAGCCTCCTTCTACTTGTTGCTACTGTCCACAGTTGTCTCTACTGTCCAGTTTTGCAGTTTTCACTGCAAATCTTTAAGGAAGAATTGTTAATTCCATGTTATATTTATAGAGAAAAAATTAATACCCTAAAACTACACAAAACCTATTTCAAATTAGGCATAGTTATTATTGCTAAATAAACACTTTTGAGATTGTGTGTATCCAAAGGATCTATAGCGACATGAACTTTATAAAAGTAAACAGAGAAACCAACACTGCCCCAACCAACAACAAACATTATCTTCTTCAAATCAAGAGTGCACCCTCCAATCCTAAAATCCTCAGTGTCAGATTTATATATGGAATACTTTAATCACTGAGTTCAACATGAACTCGGATTTTGTGACATTTTCCAGGCCAGATTTCCTTATGTGCAGACTGCACTTCTGTTTACAAATGCAATTATCCCCTACAGAACCCTCACTGTGCAGGTTGATATGGTGTTACACACATGTAAATCAGACACAGGACTTACTAATCTGTCAGAATTCTAAGGTGATATTACCTCCCACGGCAGTGCTGCTGCTGTTTTTGACAGACATCATCTACTGTATCAGATGCTTAATTTATTAAATTGATACACACCAGAACAGGCAGGAGACTCACAAGCACATTTAATCTAAGCACTCAGGCTGCAGTGACGTGGATAAAACAAACAGCTTTTGCTGAAAGGAGCTGCCTCTCTTTTCCAGAAACTGGAATTGACCCCTACTTACGTCACTTAAGGGAATTAATCTTCCAGAAAATTAAGCTGATGTTAGTATGTTCAGAAAATCAGCAGAGAAAACACAAGGGAGAAAGGTGGTTACACAAAGCCAGGACAGGGGAAGGTATGGAAAAACCTGGGCCTTTCCATGGCTCCTTGCCATTAGATCAATGTGAAATCCAAGGTTACACACACACTGTGTCAGCCACAAAGTAAACAGAAACAAAATAGGTAACTCTAAGCTACGTTAACACTTCATGTTTTAGAAAGGAGACAAATCCATGGTTAACTCCTGCACTCTCACAAAACCAAATGCTGTTTCTAAGCCACTGGTTTACACCAAGTTTGCTACAGAAGAAATCAAATGGTCTGTAGCATTGCACTGTAACATTTCTGCAGCTAAACCTTGCAGTGAGATCATGATGAGAAGGAGAAGACAGGTCTGATGCAAAGGATGATTTCCACCTGTCCCCACCCTGCCATCAGATGCTGTGTGACTGCAGCTACACTGGACGGATGAAGAAGTTGCCACCCCACTTCATCTCCACTGCTCATTACCTTCAAATCTCCCAGCATAACTGTGTGTTTAGTCACTTCCTAACCCAGTTCTGTCAAAATGATTCCCGTTAGAAAATCTGCGTTTCAGCTTAACTCAGATTATTTTTGACAGAACTTGTTTAGCGGATGACTATAAATGCAAGTACCAGAAGATCTGAGAACATTGTAACCTTTAGAGCTCAGAGAGGAAATAGCGAGCAGTGGAGCCAGCTACCCCTGTTCCACGGCTGTGTTGCTGTGGGAGAAGTACATTAATCACTCCTATAGGTCTGATCTGTCAGCCTGCCTGAGCAGGGAAACTGTGTATTGAGGGTGGCATCTTTAAAGAAAATAAATCAAGAAATCTATCGACTACTTAATTTTACTGCTTAAAATGTCAGGTTGGGGTTTAGTGTCCAGAAATTAAAATAATTCGTTATAACTGCTTGCTTGCAATTCTGTTGTATAATGAGAGGAAAAGGCAGATGCTGTTCAAAAGATATTAATAAATGTGACATTTCTGTGGAGCTAATGGATAAATACCAACCTCGCCTTCTTATCTTAAATTATCATAACAAGGACTGAAAACTTACTTAATTGCTTTCTATGTCTTACTGATGTGAACACGGCATCTGTGTTTTCACTTGTTACATGGCAAAAAAAGTGGGAAAACTACCACCAAAATGAAGCATCCAATTACCATCACACAATCCACAACACTGACAGAAGCAGGATTTGATGTAGAGATGTCCTTACCTTTTATTAACAGGCTTTTCATCCTTGTCATAGGGCCGAATGAACCATTTCCCAATTCTTACGAAGTTTTTATCCATCAGGCATCTAGAAAACAATTACAGCAACAATTACTAATTACATCTTAAAGCGTAATTAAAAGGAGTCTTTGAATACAGTGACTCTAAGGGATTAGGCAGATGAATTTCAATCAGAATGAAATAAAAGTTTGTTCCTTTTTTTGCTTTCCCATATCAGTCATAGAAAATCCCTGTCCCATCTCATGACACTGCCACTGATGCTGAACTTCATGCATTTTCCCCTCACCTTTGCCACAATCTTTTCCACTCTGTGCTACTCTTTGTGCTGACTGATCCCTCATTCTATTTTTCACACTCCTCTTCTTGAACAAAGGCCATTCATTTGTACAAGTTCTTTTCTATCCAGTCTTTCAGATTTCAGATGATAAAGAATATGCATTTCCATATTTTTGGCATGTAAAAGGTATAGTAAAGAAATGACAGAAAATTGCATTAAGGAAATATTAAAAATGATACAATTTTCCCTTCACATGATCCCCAGCATGACTTCAGGTGCTGAAACTCCCATAATTACTGCTTCCTCTGTCAGAAAACCTCACTCCATCAAATATACTCCCACATCACCAAAAGTAGAGCAATAAATTCCATTCTCTGTGGTCCCTTACAAAGTCCACAGATTCTTTTAAGAAATTGCATATTCCTCTTTAAGCAAACCTCAACAGTGAGGACACAAAGTGATCAATACCCAATTGAAATGGACACATTAGGGAGTGCCTGGTGTCTTTTTAGGTCCACCTGTGCAGATGAATCACAGGAGCAATTTGCCAACCCTGAATATGCCTCATACATTAAACATGTACCTGAACATGCTGCCCAAGGGACCACACACAGAAATTCATAATTAAGGCGTATTTTTCAGTAAGGTAAATAATATGCTTCAAAAATTCTGTAAAACTGGTTATTTGTTGCTAGTGGTTTATACACCATTACAAGTAATATGCAAACCTTGCCCATACATTTCACATCTATTCAGTATTTTTTATTTCAATGACGGAACTAGATTTTTATACTCTTTTAAGTTTTCCAGTAGTTTATTTCTATAGCAGCTGCTAGAGATTAGCCAAAACAAAGGAGTAAAAAATTAAAAATTACATAAAACTTTCTGGGCAAGTACATTCTGCAAGGTTCAAAAAAGCTGTGTGATCTACACTTCAAAACATACCTAGAAGACACAGATAGGAAATGGACAACTGACAATGTAAATGCTAATATGCTCCCAATTTTTCTGTATAAACTTGGCAGGACTTCCCAAAGTTAAAGCTGAAGAAAATTCTACCAGCATTTTGTCAATTAAAGCAAAAATAATCCACTGCAGTTGAATAACCAATATCTGAAACTGAATATGAAAGCTAAGGCAGCAAAGATCTAAAGACATTGGTAGAGGGGGAAAAAAAGCTTCAGCAACTATTTCCCTAGGAAATATTTGCTATCAGAGAGTCTGTCAGAGCCAGCATGTTTTATACAAACAAAAGGAAGTCTGTGAAGTTTACATCAGATCCTTAAAGAAAATAATCTGTAGTAGCAAAAAAATGTAATAAACTCTTCCCATCACACACACTTCAATGCCACATTGCTGTGTCTTACCACAGCAGGTTTAACTGCCTCAAACTAATGCTGCTTTCCTAGAAAAAAAGTCTTCATGGGAAGATTTGTCCTTAAAAATCAGTCAACCCTACATGCTAAACTAAATCACGGCTTATTTAAGGAATAATCCCATATAAAATCAGAGCCATGCCTGCAGCAGTGCGGATCTCAGATGCGGCCGGGCGGGCAGTTAATGGCAGTATGGTTATTTTTGCTGTATAAGCATTAAAGGTAACTAGTCTTTCACAGTGAGCTGTAACAATGGACTTGTGTAAAAAAACCCCAATATATAGTCATAAAAAGCAGTTATTTAATGATAGAAGGACATGAAACACCCCTCAGGCCCTGGCTTCTCTCCCTCCTCAGGGCTGGGCAATGCCTCCCTCAGCTGTGCAGCTGTTCCAGCACTTCACTGGCATACCTCCTGTATTTCTGATTTTCCCATGAAAAAATGACCTGCCAAGGGCACACCAATGGTTATGAAACCATACCGTAATATTTTGAGTACTCATCCCTCAAATCTTGTAATGCTTTCTATACTGCCAATTAGCATAAACTGAACATCAGTGTGGGTACAGAGGAGACGGAAAAAAAAAAAGAAAAAGAAAAAGAAAAAAAAGAAAAAAAAAACCCACAACCAGTTGTGTAAAGGCCCTTTTTCTTGCCTTTGCCGGGGTCTGGTAAAAGCAGACGCTATTGCTTCCTCCCTGCCCCGTGTTGTCCCCACAGGTCCCTCAGGCTCCTCCATGAGGGGCCGCTCCCCCCTCACGGTTCCTCCTCTCGCCATTTCCCTCCCGCCACGGCCGATCCCCCTCAGCCTCCAGCGAAATAAACACGAAATAAACCCCAAACCCCACAAAACAGCAACCGCCGGCACCGGGCCTGGCTGATGGGCCAGAAACGCGTTCGAGCCTTCTGCTTTATTAAAGGGGCTTTTCCTAAACACAGGGCAAAATAGAGCTGTAAAGTGATATTTAATAAAGCCTGCACCCATGTTGCTATTGCTTTAAATGAAGTAATTATGATGTTAAGTTCAGATTTGGTACAGCAGGGAAAAAAAAAAAAAAGAGAGATATAAAAAGTTAATAACTTGAAGTAAATTCAACTATGAAACTGTAAAAATTAAAGTAAGCTGAGCAGCGAGAAGATGCTCATGTCCAAGTCTGGGTCTGCAGCAGGAGCTGTATCAGCTTATCATGACATGAATCATATCAGCTTATCATAACATTTATCATATCATCTTATCACAACATTAATCATATCAGCTTATCGTGACATTAATTGTTTCAGTTTATCAGGACATGAACTGAGGCTCTCAGCAAACACCTGAGGTGTGTTCACCAACTACTGCTGGAAGAAAAAGACTTTCCAGTCACAGCTGGACAGAACAGTTCCACCACTGCCAACTGATTTCAATTAAGTTATATCAAAAAAAAAAAAAGAAATTTATTTCACAAGTTTTAAGAGATCTAAAGAATAAAATTAGCCACTTTACACTTAGAAGTCAGCTGTCTGGGTACCACAGATTAATAAATACATATCAAATTTATTTTACTTTTTATACTATAAAGCTACGAAAGAACTAATGAACATTCTAAACTTGGAATTTAATTTTTATACTTTTGTTCATCCTAAGTAGCCTACAATTTTTATAAAAATCCCCTAAAGAGACTGATGGGATAGAAAACAGGGAATAAAACAACTAATCCTTTGTACCTGCAAATATGCACACAGGTAATTCAGCCACCCCATGGAAACACAGCCTCAGGAACATAATGCAAACCTCATTACCAGTAAATCTACATCAAAGCAAACAGGACACTAAATGAGACAAGATGAAAATGTTTTCCATTTGCTTAGTTTCTGAAAGGAAATATATCCAAGGCTGCATTCTACAAAATTACTGCAACACAAAGGTGCATTCTATTTTGTTGTTGTTGTTGTTATTAGTATTATTATAACCTCAGAGAAAGTGGGAATAGTCTAATGACATTTAATTCTAAGAAGCTATCCAAATTTGTAAGAACTAGGATGCAGTATAGGAAGGTGATGATGACCTGAAGAACTGCAGAAACAGAAAGAATAAAATTATATAGCCCAAGATGCCATGTCCCACTCAACAGGCCTAAGAACAAGATAATCTTCAGTAATCTTAAAAATTGATAGCTGGATTAGGAAGAAAAAGGCATAAGTGTATTAACTAATCACAGAATAACTCTGAAGTAAAGTCATACATGTATGTGGCTCATCAGAGCCAGGAACTGTTAAGCTTCACCCTGAATACTGTGCACAAATGTAGTCAAATTTTAACATGCATGTAACCAGGATAATTGAGAAAAGAGAGTTAAGAGCTTTTAAGATATGTATCATTTAACCTCATCAAGGCATTGGAGGTCAGATACAATGACATTCTCTAAGCACTTCCAGAAGGTGAAAACTTCCCCTTTTTTTGGCTTGCTTTTAAACAGCTCCTTAGGAAAAATCCGAGCAGAAATATGTATCAACATTATTGTTTGTATGAGTGTTTAGTTTGTATAGTGTTTTATGATAAACTTCCAGTGTCAATGACTTAAGAGTTCCATCTCTATCCTGCTCTCTTGGATTCAAGGTCTAACTCTAAAAAAAACGTAGTTTAAGATCCATAATAACATAATTGCTCTACACGTATCCTGTACGATTTTAAGTATCAAAGTGAAATATCTGAGAGCCCTAGAGTTTTTCTTACCTTTCCAGAAGATTATGAATGGCTTTGAAGAGCAGGGTCCTACACTCATAGGAAAGTCCATTCTCCCAGAATCCTTCTTCCACCACTACAAAAACACAAAATGTCAACATGCTCAGAATAGGGACATACAAACATTTATCCAAAACATATCTTCCACAGCTTTAATTTTCAAAGTAGCATGTTTCATTAAACTATTTCAACTATTACCTATATCACCCAAGCAGCTTTAATCTTTACTTGCCGAAGATGCAGCCTTTGAATTTAAAAAAAAAAAAAAAAAGCAAACACAAAAGCATAAAAGCAAACCCATTTGTTTGTAGCATTCAGTATTCAAGAACAGGGGTGAGGAATGCACGATCATTCTTATCCACCACTGCTGAGAGAGCCTTTAAAACTTAACCACAGATGCCGACAATCAAGAAACAAAGTGAATCATTAAAGGTGTAAAATCAATTTACATAACTGAAACAACATGAAACGACTCCTCTGAACCTCTCGCTGTCACACTCAAGTGCAATTCCTCCATTGTACTGACTTCAACTATTGCAGTTTTAGCAATACACAGCAGATTTTATACCAAAATAAAAACTGTACACTCAGTACCGAACTGCAGAGCTTCTAGAGTTTAAAAAAGTAAGTCTAATTATCTCTCATAGTAGAGTGCAGCCTGAATTAGTCACCTGACAGACAAACCTCAAAAATATCTGCTGTCCTTACTCATGGCTTTTGGGTGCTAAAACTACCAGGAGTAACACTATTTCTGGTATGCCTGTACCAGATTCTAAATCTTACTCAGGCAGAAGATGCAGAGTAAAAACAGATGATAAAACAAGTTTTTCAAGGAGTACGAATTCGTTAATTGTTCTGTCATTTCAATTTTACAGGAATAGTCAGTCGGCAGATCTTTAAAAGTGCAAACATAAAAATCTACTGCACGTTAAGCACTGAATACTTCACACCTCTCCCTGGCCAATTTGCAGGACGAGACCTCCCAGCAGCGCGTCTATCGCACAGAGATGATTATCTCAGTATAGTTTACAACCATGTTTAAAGGCAAACTTCTAAGGAGTTTGTGCACCATGGAAAATATCAATATTGCCAGCAGCCTTCAAAGCCTCGAGCCACTGTTGTGCTGCTTCTCCAGGAGCTGTAACTCACACACTCAGACAAGAAAAAGCACATTTTTTTGCATGTGCAATGTTGTGATATGCTAATGTCGGTAACAGAGCCTCTCCGTGCAGAATGGAAAAGCCAGGTTTTAGTACCTAAATCACCTTTATCGGACAGCACAGGACTTGCCGGGAGAATGGAGACACAGACCTGTGCCCCTGGGCACAAGCAGCAGCCAAGGAGCTTTTCCTTAGAAACCACTGCAAGCCCTTTAATGCTTGCAAGCCCTCCCTGACACTGAGGATGTAATGGGCCATGGCTATTTACTGCACAGAACTCCTCGGCTTTCATGGGTAAAACACTGCGCTTAAGGAACTCACAACCCCCGTGCACGGTCAGAACTATTGATGTATAAATTCTCAACAGCTCAGAACTAGTGAAGCCCCAGAAGCAGGTACAGTCTTGCACTTAAAAATTACATAATCCTCAAATATATGAAAAGTTACAGATTAGTTACACTGTGAGAGATCACACCTGCATAATAATTCAGTATTTAAATTAAAAATCAAATTTTTGGACAACATCATGAAGTCAATCTGTAAAAGTCAAAATAAATTCACTCTTACACAGCAGTGAGCTCTTGTCCAGATTCACCCTATCCTAGCCTGTACTGCCACTATTGCCCCTGCTTTAGGAGCTTCATGGAAAATAGGGGAGACAAGAATCAAGTCTTTGATTTTACAGGAAAGTTTCCACCAGCAGTTCTGAAATTCTCAGTCCTAACCCCTTACCTACTCCCAGGTAGGGAGCAGACTAATGGGACCTTGTCACATTTTGTATCCTCTCTCAGAACTATTTTCTCCAAGTATAATTTTGCCATTTCAGAAGAATTCAGATCAGATCACACTGCTTTACACCACTGAATGTAATATTCTGTAGAGTTGGGATAATTTGAATCCAAAATTATTTTTTGTCTGGACATCACCTGTATTTTTTTCCCTGCTCAGGTTCCCTAGGCTACCCCAGCCTGTTATTCCTCCACAATCCCAGACATGAAAGCACTACATATCCCAGCAGTAGGGATTGGATGAGGAAATGGAAGCTGGCAGCACTCCCCCTCCCTACCCACCACCACAACTGCATCCATGGCTGTCCTGCACTCAGCAGGCTGGGAGGAAGGTGTCCAAAATCCTAGGAAAAGCAGGGAAAAAGCAATGTTAATGCTGAAGCCAAGTCCCAAAGGTCAAGTGTGCCATGAGGTCAGACTGGCTGAGGAGCGTCAGTGGAGTGGGACAGGGAAAAGGGGAAAGTCTAGAGTGGTATCAATCCTCAATATTCTAATTTTCCAAACTGCCTTTTGTAGTATGCAGAATTCACATAAATTACATATGAAATGGAAATAAAATTACTTCCTTATTAAATTTAACTCTAAGCATATCATAAGACATTGCCATAACCATTTTCCTATAATAAATAATGCCTCTAATTCCCAGATATATTAAAGCACTATACTTACTGTAATTATCTCTAATGCTTCTTTATCCTACTAAAAAAGTACATCATACAATTAAGAGCATGTACATATGTCTGATGCCATAAAATTGAGAAGGAAAAATTAGAAGTGCAGCATTTCACTTTCTCTCTGCTCTTTGGCTTCCTGATCCAGATTCCACAAGGAAAGTGTTGAAATGACTGGAGCAAGTTACAACTTCAGGATGCATATGGTGACCAATAAAAAAGCTTGGCAAAACACTAAAAATTAGACTATTCCCTGTAAATTCCAAAGTTCTTGACACTTATAATTTAACTATATTTTAGATTTTGAAGAGTATTTTAAATTCCTTATAGCAAATTGAAGCCTAGAAAATAGTCTCTGTCTGTCTACATGATGATTTCTAATGCTTTTAACACTCCAAACGAACTCCAGCCCCCTCAGCTTTCCCATGCTCCTGATAGCATTTCCAGGCACAGCCAGCAGAACACAGGTGCTGCACAGGTTCCAAAACATGGGAGCACCTCTGGCCTGTCCTGGATGCGTTTCTGTTCCTTCAGTTGAAATATTTCTCTTTAGACACAACAGATGTGACACTGAACAACAGCTGTGAAAGGCATCTTCCAAACCAGAGAACTTCTAGGACAGATGGAATGTTTTAGTGAGGGAAGGCACAACGGAGCACAAACTACATTTTCCTCCATGGAAGTCAGAGCAGGGGACAAGAGAGGCAGCAAAGCAGAGGGGACAAACTGTGGGTCACTGCTTGCCAGGCCATGGGGTTACAAAGCCATGGCTGATGTGAGCCTTGTTTGCAGCAATCCCATCCTGGGCAGGGGTCAGGCTGGGTGACCTCCAGGAGCCCAGGCTCCTTCTCACCACAGTGACCTGGCAGGTGACTGCTCCTCCACTGGGACCAGTTTATGCACACACATAGCTGTAGCCCTGTGTGTATATACATATATTTCTGTATAAGTTAACTACCCTATCCAAGCCTCAGCACACTCTGAGAAGGATGACACCTGGGAGAAGCTTTTGCTTTAAAAGGCAGCTCATCCCCTTCTCACTGTCCTGCAACAGAGGGAGAATTTCACCATGTCATTTTTCACCAACTGCTTTCCTGTAGTTACGTTTTGTTATTTTTTAAAAAAAATTAAATCATCTCCCAAAATAAAACCAGTAAGTTTATTAATATTCTGTCTCTAAAAAAATCTGGATTCTCAGAAAAAAAATTATCAAGAACAGCAGAAAATCCAAAACAAGAAAAACGTGTATCTGACACTTATAATGGATTACAGTGGAGGTGTTAATCTCACTGCTGGTGTTCAAACAGAATGGGAATTAATCAACAGCTTTCATATATGAAGGTTTTAGGCATTTGTTATGATTTTGTTTTCATAGGTTCAAAAAATGAATAAAATGCTTGTGTTGATTTTTATGTTTATTCTTGCAGATCAGATGTTAAAAGAATGAAAGGCAACTACAAGAATTTAGACTTACATGGGAAATTTTTAATTTAAACATACATTAATGAGCAGCTTAGTTGGCTTGGGATCTTTTTTATTTTCAAGTCAGAGATATTAAGGTCTTCAAAGTGTCCAACGATTTTTATGAAGCCAGCCATGTTCTCAAAAAAAAAAGATCCATTATAAAAATTTCAAGGAGAGAAGTCACAGCAAAATATCAAAGCAAATACTTCAATAATTTTAGGTCTCCCAGCAGAGATACTGGAAAGATAATAAGATCTCTGTTCTGCTTCAGTGGCCAAACTGACATATTTTACTTAAAAGAAATATAGGAAGGAAGGAGAGGAGGCAAGTCGAGGCTGTGTCGGCACTGCAGAGACAGTTATACCTTTAAGAAATCTAGCCACCCACATTTTAATAATTCAGGTCACACTGCCTTGTGCAGTTTAAAAGCAGAATTAGTTTCAAAGAATACATATTTCCTCAGAGCTATGTTACATATTTCCTTTTAATGTATCATATTGCAGCAACAGCTGAAATGAACGTCTAGACATCAAAAACAAGGCTTTATTCCCACCTACTGCTTTTTTACCTCAGGCATCAGAGCTAATGAAACCCATTATCCAGAACACTGCCCTCAGTTACCACATTGGCCACTGCAAATATGAAAAAACACTCTGGGACAGCACCAGTTATTCAGCCATTAAAATTACTGAAAATCAATTTCTTGCTGCACACTGCAGAAATACTGATAGATTAAAGCAGGACACATGGGACAAGGAGATTACTTCCAGGGAAGATTACTATGTCAAACTGCTGAGGACGGGGACTTACTCAGCTCCTCAAGATTCACATTCAGAGCAGCACACGCTCCCTTCCTAGCCTTTGATATTTTACCCCCTTGTTGCCATGAAATATGAAGGATGTGAGGTTTTTTCCATGTTTTAAAACCATATGGCTAAACAGCTCCAACAACATCAGACATAAAATTACTAAAAGCAAGCATTTAATTTTTCATCTGTATTTTTATTAACGTGCCCTTAGAACAATATTTCAAAAACCAACGAGCATTTTGAAGCATCATTTCTCCTAAAAAATTGAGTTAAGAGAGTAACAACACAATGCAATGGTACATTAATTCTGAAAAACTATATTATACCCATAAAAATCCAATTAAAGACAACACCATTGATCGATCATTGCTATACTGCCATTGATCACCTTGTAAAATCTGCGTTTGAAGTCATTAGTGATTAAATTGACTTATTACTAAATCAGATTCAACCCACTTAGAGATCTAATTTCCTTGTGCTGGTTATGATCGTAGGGAAATTGTGCTGCTCACTCGTACAAGCCTGAGAATCCATCTTGGCTCCCTTCCCCAAGTCAGCTCATCATAAAATCAACCAAACCAGTGAAAATGTTCCCCAGAATTTTCATTTGTGTTCTCCTATTTCCAAATTGAGGGAATATTCACTGGACATGCACAGAAGCGTTTCCAATCCGCATCCTCCCAAGGTATCCTTAACAGCTTCCAGGAAAATCAGAATATTAATGGAGACCATGCCCAGAGGTTGCTGCTCAGGCACGACCCAAGTTTGCATCTCAATGCACCGCAATTTTTGATATAAAAACCAACACTTGCAAGCAGAGTTGACTATGAAACTAAAATTGTTGCACTTCAGAAGGATAAATAAAACCTTCAAAGGCAACAGCTGTTGAATATCACAGGAATACTCGGAGGCTTTAATTGTTGCGCATTGAAACAGAAATTAGCATAATAGCTATTTATTGAAAAACAGATGGTAGGTAACTATCTGCACTTAGATTGTGTTAGCACTACTTAAAGTAATACTTTTATCGCTTCCTCAATCCCAGTAGGTACAGAGTTGTTTTTTATAAAATACACATTAAATGTTACATCCTCTCCCTGGCCCACACACTCACATTCCTGTGCTCCTGCACGGCCTCTCCTGTCTTTCACCAGAGTACACCACAGCCAGATCTTCACAGGGACAGTTTCTCAGCAGCTTGGTTAACCAAAATTATTATCTATGAAATCAGAATGAGCACTTCTGTGCAATTACAGCCCGAGTCTGCTCTCTCTGTAGGAATGCAGAGGAACTGTGCAGAGCTGAGCTGCTCACTCCTGAGACAGGACAGATTCCAAATCAAACCATGGGTTTGCTGTGTGGTTTTTACTGTGAATGCTTTCTACAATCACCAAAAAGAGTAAAAGGAACAGAAATAAAACATGTGGTCTACACAGTTTCTCAAAGAAAGCAGGAAGTCGTATGCAACGGGAAACCTGCTCTCACATGCCAGAAAATCCCTCCAATCCCTGATTTACGCTGCTTCATTTGTCCCACCGTGTGTTTCTGTTAAGCAGTCTTATTTCCAAGCCACTTTATATTTCTTTGCAGAGGTATTTCCTATAAATGAAAAGCATAAGCTGACCATAAGTGAAAAGGCACTAAAGGTTTGGGAGATTCTCACCATCATTTCCTAAAATGTTCCAGGCTATGGATACCAGTAGAAAAGAAGTATTTTCTTAACTTTACTCCTGGGAGTTTCTAGAATTCCCCCTCACATTTCCAACTCTTCATTTTCCTTTACATCTTCAACTCTTTGGAATAAAGACATTAAAGGTAGTTTATCAGAACAACATAAAAGCAACCCAAAAAACTTTGAAGAGAAATTTTCAAAAGCATACTATGCTTTCCTAATCCCAGAAACAACCCGTACTCTCCAAATTTCATCTGCTCTCTTCTTCCCCCTTCCAAATCTCCCAAGTTTTCTTCACTTCCATTTCCAGTGACCACTTGCACCTTGCACCCATCGTGACCCTCAATTCCACATATCAGCTGCAACCCCCACTTCTGCCTTTTGATCTCCCCAGGTTCAAAGAATACGGAATTCCTTCAGTGGATGCACAGCAAGGACACTTTCCCCAGCACCATCGATGCAATGAGGAGGACTTTCATTTTTCCTCTCCAGACACAAGTGGTGTTTACCAGCACTGGTGGGACACTGACTGCATTCCCTGTTCCCAGAGCTCTGCTGGAGGTAACAGAACCTCGAGGTTTGAGGGCAGCGAGTCTCTCTGGAGAAATCAGAGTGACTTTGGCCATTCCCAAGTAACACGGGGCTTGTTCTGAGGAAAACTGCCGTCCCTATTAATCCCTACTTGGAAAGCGAAAGGAGCCCAGAGTCTTCCCTCACTTCCCAAATATGCAGGACGTCACTGCTGGAGCACAGCTCAGTTCAGAGAGCAGCACCCCTGCCCTTCCACACGGCTCCAGACAGGCAATTCCACTCAGACTCTGCAATCCTGTCCCTCCTCGTTCCCGTTCCCAATCCCTCCCTGTGATCCAGCCCCACATCCACAGGGAGCCACACTGGCGTGCCAGGGCGATCCCAGGAGCTTCCCCCAGCCAAGGGGACATGGACACGAGTCACTGCCATGGCCAAGGGGACATGGACACGAGTCACTGCCATGGCCAAGGGGACATGGACACGAGTCACTGCCATGGGGTCACTTCCCACCACTGTCCAAGGAGCAGCCAGGGAATGAATATCCATCCTCATCCTGCAGGAAGGCAGCTTGGGCAGCAGTCCTCACTGCTTCACGACGTGCTGCGTGCCACAGCCTTTAATTGCTATGTTAAGATGACAGCTGAAGGAAAGACAAAATCTCCAGCACATCCAAGGAGACATTCATGGAGAAATCCTGGGTGTAACATGCCCAGACTCCCCAGGCTCTGCTTCCACCCAGCTGGGCTCTGCTCTACAGAACAAGAACTGGTGATATTTCCATCTCAGCTGTATGCTGACTTAACCAAACCAACATTTGGATTTCTGTAATATAAAATTTGAGTTTACCCTTCTGCATAAAAATTAAGAATTGTGCTTATTTTATCTCAGTCCATACTTGCTTTTGGTCCTGTATGACTACTTGCAGCCCCCAGGCTCCTATTTTTTTAATTTTTTTTTCCCCAACCTAATGGTTATAGAAATAACAATTTTTATTAAAAAAATCTTTTCCTCAACTTACTATAATGTAATGATATATTGTGAGAAAACAAGATTTGGATTTAAGTAAGGGATACATGAAATACTTTTAGAACAGTTTCTGGTATTAAGTACACATCATGTGCCCCACACAAAATAGCCAAAGGTTGTACATATGAACCACAACAATAATTCCATTATATATGGAACATATTAGATAAATCCTCTTCATGTTACTATTTGAAAACACGAAAAGATGTGAATAAGTATATGTTTTTTCTAGGTTATAAATAATTTATAGTACCACTTCTAGGTTATAAATGATCAGACTTGATGCTCGTAAATAAAATACTTGAAAAAATATTTTCAAAAGAAAAGACTCTTAGTTTTGAAACCATTTTTAGTAATAAAAAAAACCCTGAAAATGCATCTTAAGTTGAGGTATGAAGAACAGCGTAAATGAAATATGTTTTTATAAATGTGCCAGTGAGAACCTTTTTCCTTATAACCTCCTCTTTTTGGGGAGGCCAGGAGCCTTCCAAAACCACAGGCACAGAACAAAAACGCAGAACAGACTTCAAAGACAAAACAAGCATATTTTTGTCATTTTGTTTGTTCTTTACTCCCCACAAAACATGCCAAAATACTTTGTGCACTTCTGTAAGAAAATGTTTACTGGAGTTTGCTGCTACTTGAACGGAAGCAAAAGCAAAATAACAGTTCTGTGTTGAGTTCCGCCAGCAAAGGGCCTGAGCTGGAGGCAGCAGAATGTCAAGCAGGTTTTTAAACAGGTTTTTAAATCTATTTTTGTCCTCTGAGGAAGCCAGCAGAGGGAGCTGGCTGGGACCCGGTCTGGGCTCTTCACCCAGGGACTGCTTTTTCAATTAAGAAAAGGATCTGAGATCACACAGGCTAAAAATAAAACTTCAGGGGAGAAAAAATCGACCACGTTCAATAATAAATATATTAGGAGAGAGAAGGTTCGGAGTGGGGACAGTGAAAGTGTCCATATGTGTCCATATGAAACAGCTTTGAAAGCAGAGAAATGTCCTTGAAAAATAATCTGGTCAAATGTGTGATCCCTTGGGAAAGGCTCGAGAAGATCCCTGAAGATCCTGATGTCCCTTACTTCCACTGGCTGAACAGATACTTGCCCCAAACAGGTCCTGAAATCTCAGTGTAGGAAAACAACCCCGCTCCCTCCCCATCCCTGTCTCTCCCAGCAGGGACTACTGCAGATGTCCTTTCAGATGGGGATAGAAAAACTATTTCTTCTGCAGCACATTCTTATTTATAATAATATGTTTGTTTACTCCTGTTTATAAACAGAAGGTATTACAGGGGAAAAATAATGAGGAAGACACAACATGGCATTGGGAATGGAAAAAACAAATTACTGAGGACTGGAAAGTTGCTCTGAAACAGAGAAGTCCTTGGAATTCCATACAGTAATAAACTAAATTACAAGATTTTACAGACTGAGACTACCAAGTACTCAGCTTTTCTCATGATCTTTAAGGCTGAACATATATACAGCACTTATTAATTTAAAGCCAGTCCTGCTCTGTAAGATCTCTCCAATAAGAATCTCTCCTGTGAGAGTTACTGCAAAGAAGAACCCAAGTGAGCAGGATTCCCTTGGGGATGAGCAGGCTCCCAGAGGAGCACCCAGGAATAGAAAGTTGTGATTTAACTTTCCATTCAGTCAAAAAAAGCACTGCAACTTCTGACTTCTCTGCACTTGGGACTCCTTCTAAAGATCACTTTTACAAAATCTGACCACTACAAAAGAATTCCCCTTCCCAGGCATCCCCTGTGCTCACTGCTGGAGTTCTTTCCCATATCCATATTTCAGCAGGAGCCGTCTCCCTCTGCAATGCAAATGCAATATGTTGTTCACTTTACAGGCTGTTGCCATGGATATTAATGTGATGTCATAAATTGTTACATCTTCATTGCAGAAACAAAATGAAAGGGCTTGGAAGCAGGAGAAGAATAAGAACTCATCTAACCAAGCATATTTAAGAATAAGCAACTGTTGTACAAATCACAAAGAAAAGAGAGGCACATAAATATGTATTTTAATTTAGTGTTGAATGTTTCTCAATATAAGTGCTTCCTAAAAGATTCCAAATTTCCTATTGAATTTTTTACTGGACTTTTACCTGCACAGTGGGACCTCCTCAGCAACAGATGGAACAGCACTTCTAAAATTCAGCTTTTCTCCATGGTTGGAAATAAAGTTTTCTGTTGGAAACATCAGTTTCTTAACTCTACTTTAAATTAGCAGGCAGTGGCCAACCATCCCAGCAATGCCAAAAATGCTTTTCCTTTCATTTCAGCTACCTTTTGACTGACCAATTCCATTCATGGCCTATGGGCCACAGCAAATACTTAATTTTTGAAAAATCAGAGCGGTGGGCTGCCCTTAAAAATTATTACTGAAAAGTATTCCTGAAGTTATTTTCCTCTCCAAGGATTCCAGGAATCAACAAAATGTTCCTTTGCCTTATTAAAACAGTAGCTAAGATTACAACAAGTTAATCTACTTTATCTGTAAGTATACACACAGAAAAAAGAATGTTTTAGCTTAGAGAAAAGCAGAATACAGTACAAAGCACACCCAGTGTTCACAGTCACAGAGGATTTCCCTCATTTTCAATTAGTCAAACTGTCTGGTTTAATCTTTTTCCCAAACAGTTTAGCTTTGCTGAGAGTGGATTTAACTAAGTCGAAAGACACACAGCAAGCGGGGAATGAATGGGCACCTCTGCCTGCCGGGAGCTGCTGACCTGCCAAGGAATAACTGCCTGGGAATAGGGATAAACACATTCCCCCCACTTCCCCTGTCACAAACAGGCACCCAGAGGTGGAGCAGCACTTGGCCAAGGAGAATCCTGCTGCTGTCTGACCCTCTCTGGGCAGCGGTGCCAGGAAACCCAGACACTCCTCAGCTCTTGAGCCAACTGGAAAAAAACCTCACACCTGGCCTGCATTTCTGGGGTCTTGTGGCACTTCTAAGTCTACTCAACAGCAAGGAAATCATCCACCTACTGAGGTGTTCCTCTCCTTTCCAAACTCCCTTGAATTACATGTGGGATGGGATAGATAGATAGATCCACACCCTTCAACTGAAATAGAGCATCCAGTCTCACAGTTCAGATAACAGAACAGATCTCATCTTCAACAACTCAAGAGTACCTTCCCTGATCTTGTCTGTGGCTTCCACCTCCACGTTCCATCTAATCAGGAGTCTTAACCTGCTCATCCAAGTCTCTCACCCTTAACTCTCCATCACAATTCATTAAATACATTTTGTTCCTAAGACCCCACCCATTTAGGGGAGGAACACCCATCAAAAGACATGCCCACCATTCCAGTATCTCCAAGATTAAAAAGGCTACTGAATAGCTGAACAAATAGGAAACAAAAATAAGTTTCTTGACATCTTTTTTTTAAAGAGGTGTTTGTTTTAAACAGGTGTGTAAATGCAACTTTACTAGTTTGGGAGATGTTCAACCTTCTTGACTTAACCTGTTTAGCTGCTTACGAGAGCTCCTGCTGCCAGTAAAACACCCAGTGAATAGTCTCCCTCCCAGTTTAGCCCAGTCCCATTCACCAGTTGCATTTCTAGCACTACTTCCATTGACTCCATAGCAGCAATACATCAGGCATTTTGGGACAATATGAACAACTTGAGCAACACAGGGTCACCTGTACTGTGTTTCAAATCCTATTTTTAATTCAGGAGCTTAAAAGGCAAAACATCCTCCCAACAACATCCCCTGGTCACCCATCTCTCCCACTCTGGCAGTGGGAAGCCATTCCCTATGTCCTGTCTCTCCATCCCTCATCCTAAGGCCCCCTCCAGCTCTCCTGGAGCCCCTTTAGGCCCTGGAAGACTGCTACAAGGTTTTCAGGGAAACCAAGGCTGCAGATTCCCTTTAATTGTTCACATCTGAAATACTTCTTGATTGGAACAGTTTAATTCAATTCTCAGACCCCATGGGTCCCTATTCTGGGAGAGCCACCCAAAGCAGACACTCTGCCATGGCCCCCTGCTCTGAACAGTTAAGCAGTAGCTGCTATGTGAGCAGTAATATTGAGAAATTATTACCCTTGAAGGATTTGCCTCCTACAATCTTACAGACTCAAAGTCCAAGGTCAAAGGGCAACAGAAAGTCAAGGAGCCCTACAGGGCAGCCTGAACACACCACAGCACCACAGTGGAACACCAGACAGGAGCAGGGGCAGCACAGGTGTTGCAGGAACACCTCTGGGATGCAACATGAAGGGCTTTCATCAAATTCCCCAGCCAGAGCACGCTCCTAAGCTGCATCCCACAGCTATCCAGGCAAATCCACCCAAGAACAGTACTCTGCACACAGAGCCCTGCAGCTCCTCTCTGAATCAGGAGGGGTCTGTACACGTAGCCCAGGGGTTCGCTGCACAGGAGAACACAAATGCTCTTTCTAAAATAAAAATAATTATAAATTGAGCTTTTATTTTATTAAAAAACATAATTCTGTTTAAAAACACAACTATAAGAAGATTACAGCTCAGCCTACTTAATTTCCCCTAATATTTCAGTAAATAACAAGCATCCATTTCTGCATCTCCATGAAAGACTTTTGCAGTCACGCAGAAGGAGCCACCCAGAGAACTCTCCAGAGACTGAACTAGACTGTGGGGTGACCCTGTGAGCCCTGGGCCAGAGCACAGCCTGGCAGTGCCATCACCACACATCAGCCTCACCCTGCAGCCTCCATGGCCCAGCCTGCTGTGCTGTCCTGGGCACAGCTTTCCCTGGGCACAGCTTTCCCTGGACACAGCCTCCCCTGGGCACAGCCTCCCCTGGGCACAGCCTCTCCTGGGCACAGCCTCTCCTGGACACAGCCACCCCTGGACACAGCTTCTCCTGGACACAGCCACCCCTGGGCACAGCCTCCCCTGGACACAGCTTCCCCTGGGCACAGCTTTCCCTGGACACAGCCACCCCTGGGCACAGCCTCTCCTGGACACAGCCTCTCCTGGACACAGCCTCTCCTGGACACAGCCTCTCCTGGCCCACAGCCTCTCCTGGCCCACAGCCTCTCCTGGGCACAGCCTCTCCTGGGCACAGCCTCTCCTGGGCACAGCCTCTCCTGGACACAGCCACCTCTGGACACAGCCTCTCCTGGACACAGCCACCCCTGGACACAGCCTCTCCTGGACACAGCCACCCCTGGACACAGCCTCTCCTGGAGACAGCCACCCCTGGGCACAGCCTCTCCTGGACACAGCCACCCCTGGGCACAGCCACCCCTGGGCACAGCCTCCCCTGGGCACAGCCACCCCTGGGCACAGCCACCCCTGGGCACAGCCTCTCCTGGCCACAGCCTCCCCAGAACATCTGCACAGCCCACCCAACACCCCAGCAAGGAGCCAGCGCTTGCAGGATCCCGAGCCAGTGTGACAGGGGGTACCCGCAGGATCGTTCCTCGGCAGGACAAGGAGGACGGATCTGCTGCCAGGCTGTGCCAGCTGCCATTTGGACCCTGCAATGGACATCGGCATTTTGCCTTTCTGTCAATGGTTTTAGTGTTAAATACCAAGCACACACAGCTCCATCCCCACAGAGTGTCTGCAACAACCACGGCTGTCACTCGTGGAACAAAATTTAAGCTGATTTTCCATCGTTGATATATCATGCACTTCAGAACGCCTACAGCCAAACCCAAATTCTCACCTACTTACCCCAGGAAGCAGCAAAGCTAGACTTAATTGACTTTATCACGCTAGGGATGTAAAAAGCAACTCCAAACTACTGCAAACCATGGCAAAATACAAATCACAGCCCTTGAGTTTCACTGCAAATTAACAGGGGAAAATCCCCTGTGAAATCTCCCAGTACCCCGGCAGCCCCACCTAGCTCCATCTCTCTGGGCCAAAAAATTTCACTCGTAACATTTAAACATAATCTGACAGTAAATGAAGCTTCAGTTGAAGATTAATAAAACACTGGGTTTGCTTACTTGTCCCCTCTCAAGTAGAATATAAACCAGCTGGAAATATATCCTCTTGGAAATATACTCCATAATATATTCTTCATCCTGATAAAAGTTGTTATCAAATACAACCAACAGATCAATGACTGATGCTACTGACAATTTATTTTCTTTTATGCTTCCCTTCTTGTTTATGTGATACCCCTATAGCCTGTAAGAGGCCTTTGCCTTCAAGCACAAAGCATCACAATTACTCCAGACATTATTTTACTGGCATAAAACCCCAGCTACAATGCATTTAAATGTCCACAAAACATGTCTGGGTTGTTTAAAAAGGGTAGCAACATGGAGATAATCCCAGTTTAATAACTCTGCATGTAATTGCTCTGAGCTAGCATCTTAAGCTGTTTTACATAAAACCCATGCCCTGAGTCACTCCTTGTGCCCCTTACCTTGGGAGTTTGTGTCCAGCTGCACCTCCCAACCCATCTGTGCTCCATCCCAACACCACCAGCATCCTGCACCTCCCTGAGCTTTCACATAATCACAGCAGAGATGGGCTCCCCTTAAATTAATTCCCAGTATTGTCTGAGGATTTTGTACAAAGTATCACATAAGAAACAAAATAACTCTTGATTTCACTTTTAATAACTAATATCTATGTACTGTGGTGTATTATTTTAATTTCATTGCAACATTAGCACACTAAAATTATCAACATGCTAAAAACTACTAGACAGGATTTAATGTGCAAAGTAACTGTACCACTTCTGTTTTAATTAAAAATACAAAAATAAATAGATTTTATATTATATAAATATTTAAAACATTTTATATATTTATATAAATAAAAAATAAAGGTCTCTACCGCTAATATTTAATCTTTATCTCTAAAAGTTAACTTTCAGCCATAACAGTGGTGGGTTTTACCTGGGCTATCAGAAAGGAATAAAAGTCAGATCGGGGGGGGGTAATTCTGGAAAATTATTGATATTTTTCATTAATGCAAAATAAAATCAGTCAGGTTATGAAAACCTACAAGAACCTTAGTAGAAAATGCCTGAAGTTCCTATGTTCAGGGAAGAGAAATAATTTTGCCATGCATGAGAATCTTTTCCAAGACAGACCAGTAAGAGACAGACAAATTATTTAACCAGTCCTTCACTTCCACTGGGATATGTTTTGGCAAGAGATTTATACCACAGTAGGAAAACATGTTTGATGATCAGTGTTTTACACCTAAAATTCTCCTCATTCCCAACAAATTCCCCATGAATTGTCAGCAAATCTGTAAGGCAATAGATCCCTGTTCTCACTGCTGTCACTTCTGTGTTTCACAGAAGTGGTCTGAATGTCTTTTCCTTGCCAAGACATCCCCATCGAAATGCTGCATTTATCTGCAGCTAAAATAAAATACACCCTACTCAACTTCCTTTTGGTCTCTCTATATTTTAAATGCATTTTCACGTGACATCAGGCACAAATTAGTCCTGAAGATTTTGAAGTTGCTGCATGGTGTCCCTTGCTCAGATTTGGGCAGTACTGGGCAGTTTCTCCTTGCCGTGCCCATCCCAAACCGTGGAGATGCTGAGCAGCACAGGTGCCAGGGACTCCCTCCTGTAGCATCCCAGCCCCATGCTTATTTGTAAATAAGCTAATTTTGGTGAAAGTTACACAATCAAATACACACAAGCTTAGCTAAGAGGAAAAAACAAATTAACTTCTAATTTGGCTCATTTTCAAACTCCAAATTAAGAAAGAAGTGGAAGTAACTGGCTTCATCCCACTGCTGTTTAATAAACTCTTATTTTGGTGTATCAAAGGAAGATAAGACACAAATATATATACAAATATATATGTACACACACATATACTGAAGAGTCTTATACTCTACATCACCCTTTAAAAACATTAAATAAATTCATTATTCTAGAAAACATTATGGACAGCACCACAGATGCTTTTAAACTCAATTTTTATGAAAGTACTTAATGCATTAAGTAGTCCTAATGCTAAGGAATGATCCAAACTCTGATATATTCACATCAGACAAGTGCACACCAGAATCTAGTCACTAGAAGATATTCAATTATTCCTGGCTGGCTCCCCGGTGGATACCAGGACACATCTGAATCCAAGCAAGAGAATGGGAGGGAGGAAGTTCAGAAGCAATTCCAGATCTATCAAGATTGAAATATTACCTCAATACAACAATAACATTTTCACTGTGGGAGCTCTGCCAGAAGAGAAGAGCCACCCTGCAGTAACTCTTGCTCTTTGGTGTGGTGTTTGTATCCAAGAACCCTGTTCCATGATACTGAAATCTCCACACTTGGACGTGCCTTAAAATCTACCAAACCCACTGGATACAGCAACTGGGCAGCAGGAGCCAAACAGGGAATTGGACTGGGATGGTCAATGGAAAAATAATGCCAGAAAGCAAGGGAACCAGGGCTGGTGTCCCTCTGCTCCTCAGGCACCACAGGTTGGGGACATCCAACCAGGCACCAGCACCAAGTGGTGTCACACAAAATGCGAGTGCCAAACCAAACAGAAAAGACTCATGGAACAGCAAAACAAAAGGCACTTGTGATTCTATCTGCAAGGTACAGCTCTCATCAGCATCTCCCAGTTTAACCCAGTTTAACTGGGGGCTGTTTTTGCAGCGAAATTACTCAGCAGAAAAAGCCCAACCCAAACGTGAGAGGAAGGGCTCAGGGTGAGTGTGCTGTCGAAGGGGCACATTTATCTCCTCATGACTGTTCAAGAGGGTTTGCTGTTCATGGATAAGTTATTTATAGCTCATCTGGGCAGCATCCACATCTTTAATTCTGTAGCAGCTTCCCTTGCCTTTTGAATTAAAAATTGAACTTTACTCCAACAGATTCTCAAGGGGAAAGCATTAAATGTGCCACATCCTGTTCTTTGTTTCAAAGCAGCAGTGTGAAATAATGTAAAGAGCTCACACAGCCCTGATGATTACTGCATATTTCATTACCACTCCAACACTCTTTGTCCCACTTAGAGCTGCCTACATGCCTTGGGCCATATGGAGCTGGTTAAGCAGGGCCTGTGATTACTACTTGGAAAAATCTACAACAATCATTCTCAGACAATTCTCAGCATTATGATTACTTAACTTCCATTTTTCTAAACCTAAAAAAGTAATCTACCATGTCTGGAATGTAAGTGAGCCCTAATTTTTCAAAATTTATTAAAAGATGCAATTGATTATATAAATATGACACACAATAAGGAACTGAGATGAGGTGCAATGAGCTGTATTTATTTTTCCCCATCATTTTAAGTTTGGGGGAAATGTACAACTTCAAAGTCAGAAATGAGTGATCTTTTATAGCCAACACACATGGCTGGCAGGTGACACACATTATTTTGTTGTCTGTGCTGCCTAAAACTTTCAGACAGTTCAGTTTCACTGAATCGTTTTTAGGTCTGTAATGGCAAATATTAAATCCATGGATGAATTTGTGGCTAAAACAATTTCACCTGGAGCCTTACACAGAACTGCCCAGTGACTCCATCCCACAGAAAACCTGAGCCCATCCCAGTGTCACCCCCGTGACTCTGCAGGCCCCAGACACAGCAGCATCTGCTCCTGCTCTCCAGACGTGCCCCTCTGCCAGATCCTTCATTCCCACTGTCCAGATATATTTAATTAATTACATCATGGTTGTGGCAGCATCCAGGAAAGGAAGATGCTGTTAATAATGTAACCCCAGTTGACAATTCTATTTCAGTTTCCATGGATCTCTAAAGGCAATCATTCCATGGTGCTCAGCCCCTGTGGGCTTGGAAAAGCATTCCAGGGAAAGTTTCCAAAGGAGAGGCTTCCACGCTGCTCACACACACCTTGGCCAGAGAAAAGGGCACATTTAGGGGCACCTGTCAGCAGAAGGAGGGTGAGCTGATCTTCCTGAGGGCTGGCTAATTCCATCAATTAATCCTGATCAGTTCTCAGGATACACTGAAACCACTCATCTTCCCTCTTCAAGGAGAGCCCTGTCAGGGAGATTCAGGCTGGATACAGGGAAAAGGCTCTTCCCTCCAAAATTACCCAATAACATTGGATTAATTATGAATTACATTGATATGTCCAGTGATTTAATATGATATAGCTTCTACCAGCACATACCCTGCTTCACACCAGCCCCCTCACAGGGCTTCAGTGACATTCTGTTACTTCATGGCTTATTCTACTCCCAGGATTATACTGGATACTGAAAAGCAAAAGTAAAGCATTTTATGCAGAAAAACAACACTTGCAGCATATGCAAAAGCTGGTTGCAGAGCAAGCCCAGAATTAGCTATACAGATATTTTTCCAAGTTTGACAGTTGAGCCTTCTGTGCTTGTCATGCATATGCCACATTAGAAAAATAATGTTCTTATGTAGTAGTGAACACATGTTTATTTAATGGCATCTGCCCAGAGGGATGAGATATTTGCTGGGAGCACTCGCAGAACTGTTTCTCTCAACCCAAATCACGTTTGAAATATCTAGGTTAAAACCGATCTGGAATGGGCTGTTTTCTGAAAAACAAGACCTTTTTAACTTTGAAGAATTCAAACACAGTGTTTTTCTACACATAGCTGAATTTACCATGCAGGAAAATATCCCCATCTGAAAACAGAGAGAGGAAATAAAAATATTTTAAATATTACAACATTTATAAACAGAAAATATGGTTTCACAGAAAATAGTAGGAAAATTTATTTTTTCTGTTCCCCACAAAAACCACATTGTCTGTCCTGATCTATGTCTTTGGGCTACAGCCACAGGGAAACAGAAACTAATCCTTCAAATAAAAACAGATTTGCTTGGGTTTGCCTTGCATTTGTGGGAGGGTTTTGTGTGGGTTTGGGTTTTGTCCTTTGGGTGGGGTTTGGTTTTTTTTTTAATAAAGCAACAGAGTATTTACAACTTAAGGTATTTTGTTAAAGGAAATCATCAAAATGCAGAAAAGAAAGAACAAGGCTTACTACCTTAAAAGATTTAAAAAAAAAAAAAATTACAGGAAACAATGGGTAAGGCTCTAAAAATAAACATGAATTAAAAAGCCTGTGTTCTATTCCTTCTCTTCTTCTCAAAGTGATGACTTCAGCTGAGTAGCTCAATATTTGTGCTTTGGCACCACCATCCATAAAGACCAAACAGAGTGAGTTCATTCATCTTAAAAAGACACAAAAGAACTCCATCCTTTCCCATCCATGACTAACACACACGTGTAAGAGACTGCAGGCACTCAAAATGTGATGGCATCACAAAAAAATTTAGGAACTAAAGGCATTTTGGTGTCAAACCCAGACCGAGATCTGACTGAAACACATGCCAGGGGTGCAGCAGTTCAAGGGACCTGCAGGAAGGGACAAAGCACCAGCAATTGTTTCAACTTTTGCATGGAATGAAGATTAAAATAAACCTTGAAAAAGAAAATTAGAAGATTTAGGTCTTCTTCCCTTTCTAATCTTTGTTTAATCTATTTATGCCAGAGTTCCTTGTGGGGCAGCCTAGCCTGGCAGGGCACAGGGGAGTTGCTGAGGCACATTCTGGGCAGAGCACTCAGGGATGCAGAGCAAAGTTCTGTCTGAACTCTGGACAAGCACTTGAGCCTCCATTCCCAGTTTAATGCTGCTGCACTGGAGACCCTCAGGGTATTCCAAGGTCTGCAATTTCCCAGGGTGCCATCCAAGCCAGGGCCCAGGATGGATGTGGTTCTCTCACCAGAGTGACATTTGCTCCCCAGCTCCCACAGCCTGACCTCTCTCACTTTCACCTTCCTCCCCCTCTTTCTCTCCCATTCTGGCATCCCCACTTTTCCCTCAAACTTATTCCTCAGCTTCCATCAGGATCTGCATCAGGATCTGCATCAGGATCCACAGGGACCTCTAGAGAGGCACAGCCACCAACAGTGACAATGTCTGGGGCAGAAAAGCCCAGCTGGAGGCAGAGGGGAGGAATTGGCCCCTTTTTTTGGAATCAGATCAGATTGAAATTCAGATGATCCTGCAAACACAGCTGGAAGCATCTCCTTCTAGAGGCAAATGCACCCAAGCCTTCCAGTAGCACTCGGAATATGAGCTGAGGGGGAAATAATCTAGAAATAGAGAATAAATTGCCTGATCAATTGTTGTTTAATCAGAATTTCTGCTGTATACATGAGTGTTCTTCAGGGCTCACATGCTGTAAACATCACGTCCCTGTCCAGAACATCGAAACAAGCTGCACATGGAACACACACAGCAATTACAAATAAATGTTGTGTTTCTGCAGCGCCTAAAGGGCTTAAAAACAGCTCCCGGAATATCTAAAATATTGTAATTCTGCTTCAGTGGCAAAAAGCTGCAATGCATAAATAACTGCTCTGCAGAGCATCCAGGCAAGCCTAAAAAGGACATTCTATGTTATGACATTTTTAGTGCTTTGTAAGAACAAACTTTGGATTTCTGCTGTTACAACAAGGACAAAATAAGTCAGGAGCCATATCCCCCCTTGTCTGTTTGCTCTGCTTCCTCCTGGGAATGTGGCCAGAACTTAAGGAGAGCCAAAAGATCTCCACTGGAATTTAGGGACAATTCTTGGTCCTTTTATCAATATTAGGGTGAGGATTTGGGGGTTTCTGTCCACTTTGCACTTTGTCCTATCTTTTTACTGCTAAGCTAATAATAAATTGATGATAAGCTCCAAGATTCATCATGTATTTGAGCTGGATAGCTGAAGCTGAGATGTTTGTCATCCATTAATTAATCTTTCTGAGGGTTTCTGGGATGAGAGAGAGAAACAATAAACCACTGAATAAATGGGATTTAATTCCCTTCCCCTCTCATCTTCCATTACTCAGAGCACACTCAGTATGAGAAAGTCTATTTGACAAGAAGTATCAACATATTAAACACACACAAAAGCCATCCATCCTGCCAGTGTTTCTTGCAGCAGCAGCCACTAACTGTGATTAATTTACCCTAATTTGGAGTTTAAAGAAAGACACTGATAAAATAATGTTTCTCCCGCTATTAAAAATATGAAGAAAAATACATAGAAGACAGCTGGCAATTCAGCAGTGTGCAAGTCAAAAGTAAATTTACAGAGACTAAACTCTGGGTGTTATCATTGCCACGATGCACCTGAGGACTGTCAGCATTCCAGGCACTGGCAGGGACATTTCACCAAGGTAATTCCATCCACACCTGGGTCTCACCTCCCTCAGAGGCCTTTTGCTTTCTGAACCTTAAGAGATCAGTTCAAAAGGAAGGAGGACACTGAACCTCTCTCCTGTGCAGGCAAACACAACCTTTTATGAAAACTGCACATTTGTGGGTTTTTGTGGTTTTAATTTTTTACCTGCAGTCAATAGGTGCTGCTTAGGTTTTTGTAGCTGTTCACATTTTTTTTTTTCACGTAATAAGAAAAAATATTTAAATGTTTTACTAGGTTAGTGTTTGTCTGGTTACTTATGAATGTCTTATTTGCCAAAAAACAAAACATAACTTCTAATTATTCATTCTCCTTCTGTACCACTCTTCCATCCCAAGTGCCAACCTTGTTTTGATAAGAGATCATTCAGCATCACTGCCCATACCCAAGGGCTTGAAGGAGCTGACACCATTAGCTGGGGTATATTTTCCTTCCTGGAGAGCAAAACAAAATGTTTTTATTTGTGGCTTCCTTGCAGCTTGCAATAGGAAAAACTGCATTATTAATAAGATCTGAAGTTGTAATCCACATTGCACCCCTAAAACACTGGAATCCTTATCAGCTCAGAAGCAAATCAGAACTTCAAGATAAACCTAACTCTAGAATTCCATGATGACTTAGATGTGTCTTATCCTTCCATCTACACAATAAATTTAATTATTCAATTATTTTCCAGTATTGCACTGATTTGGGTGGTTGTCAGGCAACAGTTCCATCTGCAATGACACCAAAATCTGCAGCCCCCTTACAGTCAGCTGTGCACCCAACCAAACCACTCGAGGTGATGTTAAATCCCTGCAAGCAAACAATGGCTCAAGTTTTATATCCTTACCCTTTCCCTGGGGCCACAACTCCAACCTATCTTTTATAAAGGCTCATGCTACTGAAATTAGTTAAAATACATATATTATCTATGTGTTAATTTGGGGGTTGGAGATCATATTTACTTTGTGTTTTCTCCTCTATTTCAACTCATTAAATTCTTTACAGCCATTAATCAGTGTCTGAAGTCGTAGGAGAAACATTCCCTATGGCTCTCATCTGAAGCTTACCTATGGAAAAGAGATAAATCAACAAACAGGAAATCATCACTATCTTGTGCCAGCACATCCAGAATTCCCGAAAGTTTAAGACATCATTGCCCAAATTTAAGACACTGGCTGCCCTGAGGTTCCAAAAACCAGGCACACTTTATTCCAGTGGAGTTCCACATCATGACATCAGAGCTACAATGAAAACCTGGGCCCAAGAAACAAAGTTGGGAGAGTAAACTGAAGCAGTGGCAAAGAAGGAGTGTTCTGAGCCCTGGTGTAAATAGAAATACCACAGGTGCTCCCTGAGTTCTGTGCTTCTGGAATGGGAACTACACTCCAAACACTGCTCACAGTTAGATTGTTCTGGAAAGACAATCCACACATTAAGAAAAGGGACCATTTTATTTTTTAAATTAGCATCCAATAATTCTACAGGTTTCAGAACTGTTTGGAGCTGCTCTGTGGGTCACTCCAAAGTGAATTTCTCGCCCTTACCTCATTCTACAGCAATTTGAAGTCCAACACACTGTGCCTGTAAAAAGTACAATGAGTTTCTAACCTATCTTTTAATAATTTATATGCATGTTATCAGTAATAATATTTTCAAACACACAGTCCCTCCAACAGCTTTAGGATAACACAAAACATTGGAAACACAGCCCTCCCTCCATGGGAGCTCCCACAGGAGCTGAGTAACAACCAAATCCAACATCTCTTTAGTTATAAATCTCATGCTTTACCCCAACAAACCATTCCAGCTTCCCCCAAGGCACAGAGGAATATCCACGTAACAAGGGATTTAACAAAAGCTCTCCTAAGCTGTTTTATCTATTTATCATAGCAAGAGAGATCCAGACCCAAGTCTGGCTGAGTGGGGATGTTCTGCCCCCCAGAATCAGCCCTGACTCCACCTGCAGAAGGTTTTATTCTCAGAGCAGAAGACCATGAGTGGATCCTGAGTTAAAATCAAACAGCACTTCAGGTCACAGCTCCAAGTTTCCTTCCACACAACAAATGATCCAAACCGGTTCTGAGGTTTCCTTACAGCTCCATTCTGAAGGTAATTCTGCTCATGGCTCCTCCAGCTTGCCTGGCCCTCTGATACTTTCTCTGCCTCCCTAAAACCACCAGGGGCACTCCTGCAGTGCTACCTCCAGGAAACCTCTTTCATCTTGCCTGGTGCATCTCTTGCTCAGCCTTTCCAAAATCCTTATGCATTGACAAAACTGGATCTACAGCCACCCCAAACATAAATATGGTTCTATTTAACCTTGGCCTCTCTTAAATTTGGGGTCTGTACTACATAAACCCAGCCCCACTCCTTACCTTGGTTTCTCTTTAAGGACAAATTAATTGCTCCTTAATTTCAGTAACTTTTCCTCCCACAGATGTGTGCCAAGCAATCCCACTGGAGCTACCAAACCACTTTTCCTTGGACACTCAACAATTTGTCTACAAGCAAGGTACAACTAGTTCTGCCCCACAGAAATTGGTGGAAATATCCAACACAACAAAGCCAGGACTTGGCTGTGCATTAAAAAGATTTATGGTTGTGCTCTCACAACTGAACATAGACTTGACAGGATGAATTGGCCTTTAAAGATAAGACAGGTTAAAATCCCATTTCTGCCTAATTAGCAACTTCCCCAAGAGCAGGAGCTGGTTCCAGAGTAGAAAATCCCATGAAGGACCTTTACATGATGATAGTTCAGAGGAAATATTTTCCTGAAAAAGGAAGCAGATAACATGCTAAAAAAATATAGCTTGATTGTATCTCACAAATTATTTGCTCCCTCTTACCAACTTCCTGTAATTTTCTGACATGTAATTCCAAGGTGGAAAACAAAAGGAACCCAGGATCTCACACTAACTCCTCACCACCACCAAAACAGCACATTAAGCCTCGTTAACAATAAGGACCCCTCAAAGTATCTTTCTTATTTTATAAATTTATTAGAAATCACAAAACATCAGAACATCCTGATCTTTAAATTGCAGTAGGGAGAAGGAAGGCAGCAGGGAATTAAGGCACCAACAGCACCCATTCTCCAGGAAGGAAAGGAGACCTGGCACAGCACACACATCCCTGCCAGGCAGTGACCAGGTTACATCCCCCAGACTGGCTCAGGCATTTATAGTTCCAAGGTTTGGCTTGAAATTTTGATATATTTTGTGTAACCCAGCGTAAAAACCTCTTTTTGTTCAATTTACATCATCCTGAGTGCTGTACTGCAGGGAATTACAGTTCTAAACTCCACCAGAAAGCCCATTAAAAAGGAAGAAAACAAGAGTGAAAGGACAGAGAGATGGCAAACGCTGTACTCCTCCTTCCAGGCTGTATTATGGAATGGGAACAATGCTTTTTGGGATATAAAAAGGGTCAGAACACAATGCATCACCACCAGTGAATGTTCCAAGACCTCTAAATAGCAAACTGGGTGTCTCAGCTCAGAGAACTTTAATTTCTTTAAGATTCAAATACTCCAGGAAAAATGTTCCTGCCTCAAAAAAACAAGTGAAATAAAAGGGGGAAGATACACACAGAAGGCACCTGGCAGGGAAATTTTATTCCTAATGTTCATTTTCTCCTTGTGTCCAATCTCTTGACAGAAATCTTGTACCAAATCAGAGCAGATTCTTCCCACAGCCCAGGTCTGCATCCACAGCTCTTCTGGGCCATGACAGTCCTCAACTGGGGTGGTGGCCTCCAAAAAGCAAAGGGATCACAGTAAAATTTAGCCCAGAACCCTCCTGAGGCCATGGCTGATAACGAAATCAATAGTTAGCTAACACTGCTCAAACAAGTCTAGAGCATCTCCAGGGATGAAGATTCCATCATCTCTCTGGACAACTTGTTCCAGTGTTTGAACATTCTCCTTGGAAACAAATATTCTGATCCAATATGGAAATTTCTGCCAATTAAGGTAACTTTTTATGATGTTTTTAATTTTCCTTGAGCATGTCCAGAGCAAGAACCTGTTTCCCTCACCTGCTGCTCCTCCCAGCCTGCCCACCTGGGGGGCTCCCCTGGAACCCAGGGCCCCAGGTGGTCCCACCAGTGCCTAAGAGTGAGGAATAAGCCATTCCCAGAGCAGCAGGGAATTATCCACAGGGGAACTACTACTGATCCATTTTCAGGTCCTTGCCCACTAGGAGCCCAGATCCTTTCCTACAAAAGCTGTTTTGTTGTCCCCAGGCTATAAGTGGTTGTCAGTGTAGGATTTTATTCCATCTCAGGTGCAACATCTGACATCAAACCCAGGACTGACTGTGGAGAAGGGTGTTGTTAACCCAGAATGCCAGCTGGATTCTGAACCACACCCTCTGAGCCCAGCAGCTCAGCCTGTGCTCCACACCAGAGACCAAGACCATCCCAAAAGCCCTGTTTGTCTGAAGTCAAGTCCAGAAGACTGCAGTGAAATCAGAAATTCCAAGATCTCCATGACCTGTTGCCCCTTTGAAGGCTTGCCAGCTTTTTAAACCAGCCTAAGCCAAAATTGTCCAGTAAGAACAAAATATTCCACTTAAAAGATGCGAACATATTTGGTACCATGCTCCTGTACTGAACAGATCTCCTTCCACCATACAGCAAGTTATGTATGCTAATATATGCTAATTAGGCAAGCTAATCCTCTGAGCTGAAAACCTGTTTCAAGAGGAGGTAAACTTCAAAACATTTCTCAAAAAAGCTTCCACTGAAATCCATATTCATTACCTTGCAGGCACGGATGTACCACAGCTTGGTACATTTGCAATTGGGCTTGACAGAAACCTGAACCAAGTGCATCCATTTGTCCAGAACTGATGGAGAAGATGGACTTGTGGAGGAAAAATCCTTTTCTCTTAGCAGAAGTAGTGAGACTGCTCCAAAAATATTAAACACTGCCAGTCTCCCTGGTTGTACAAAGTAGGGCAGTACAAAGTACTGTACAAAGCACTGCATTCTCCCAAAGATTATTTTCCAAACCCACACTCCATAAATGTAAAGAATTTGTACCGTGACTTCATTAATAGGTGGCACATACAAATGATGTTCTGCTCTGAGTGACACAATATTTACTGGATCACTACAGAGGCTGCTCCCTAACTAAGGAAGCAGCCATAGGAAATCCATCTCCATGAGCATTGTTAACATTCTGTGCTCCAGGAAAAGCAAAGGGAATGCTGTGGCAGCATCCAGTGGGTGACCATGCATGTGTGTGTGTGCCCAATCCCCGATTTCCATGGATATACAGGGAGCTGCACAGGCACATGGCAGAGGAGGCCTTGGAATCGCACAGGTTGTGCAGAAATGAGGAACTGTCACATAAAATCTGGAATCTGTTACCGATCCAACTGTTCCACTTAATCAAAAGCAAAGAGACTTCTAAGAGCTCTCTTGCTACTTCTGACAGCCAATTTCCCAAAGAAAGAGCAACTGTGCTAACAGATCTTAATAATTCACAGGGCCTGGAGAGCTTTTGCTTAAAAAAAACAGGAGGGAGGGAGGGAGGGAGGCTTTTCTTTTTGACAAAAACCAGCAAATGGCCTCTTGAAAACAGCAAGAAAAGAGTCTGCCCTGCCTACACGGAGTCTGCAGAGGAGAGGAAGCCAGAGCAGCGCCACATTCCTCATTCATTCCCTGGATTTAATGGCTTTTTCATGCCCGGAATGATGAACAACACGGCTGTCTCCAGTGGATTACCTGTCACACAAAGTGCTTACCTCCAGGACTACACCCTCTCTGCTGCTGCTGCAGCCTTTTATGGATGGTATTGTTCAGTGTATGACCTTGTTAGAAATGATTAAAAGAACAACTCCTACCACAGCCAATTAATCTGAATTTAAGCAAAAAAACCCCAACTCTGTAAAGAGATTAATTTTCTCTCAACAGCAGGAACAGTGCATGCTATAACTTCTGTAGGTTATGGGAAAGCCCTCCCAGAACAAGTAATAAGCATTGCCTAATTCTTGAAAGAATAACCAATAAAAATGGGTCCAATAGAAAATGATTGAATATCACCCCTGTGAGATAAAGCTTCCAGGCTCTGATAAAATAAAACTTGCAGAGGAATTTTTCTATAAAACAAACTAAATGTTATTACCGAACAGTAGAAAAATTCTGAAGATATTTGCAATACAGTATACAGCTCTGAAGAAGTGTTCAACTTTATTCCTCCTTATATCAAAACCAGATGTTGCTGCAGAGAGAAAGGAAAGCCTAACTTGGGAGAGAAAAAAATCCACAGGATCCATAAAAAACCCCTAGGTATGGAAGTGGTGTTTGACAGCAAAGGTAACGCAGCTGTGCACAGCCACCAAGAATTCCCCAAGCACTTTGATAAGATAATTTCATTGGAAAGGGATTTTTCTATTCCAGACACTGTTCAAAAGGCACAAGTGCCACTGCTGGCTGAGCTGTGGCCCTGCAGCCAGGCACAAGTGGCACAGGTCTCTGTCCTCAGGTGCCTCTCAGCCCCTCTCTGCGAGGAAGGAGCTCCCAGATCCGGCCTCCCGACAGGAAACGGTTCCAGGCAGCAGATGCTGGCTGGGACAAAGCCCATTCCCTGCCAGGAATAACTCCGAAACACTTCAAACAATAACATTTTTACTTTTTTGAGCACTGCCCAAAGAAAAATAAGTACAAAGAGGCCTGGAAATGCTGGAGTGTTTATAGCACAGAATAAGCTGCAACACAACCAAACCAACAGCAGTCACCAAAGTCTCCTTCTCACAAAAAGGAGTTGTAAAGTTTTAGAAGTGAAAGCAAAAATAACAGGGTAAAAGAGTTTAATTTAAAAATCCACACAGAGAAAATTATTTTCTCAGCTGTTTTATGACGGAATAATAAGTGCAAAATAATAAGAACAGGAGCAAGATAAATGAGGAATCTAAGACTGGCTGAAAGTCCGTTTTATAGATTAGTGGTAAATATTTTGTTTGCTTGATTTCTCCCTTGATTTAAAAGCAGAATCATGCCACTGTTCATTTTCTGGCATTTCTGTTCATTTTGTTTTCTTTTACTCCTGGAGAAAGATAAGACCTTTGTTGCCAAGCCCATAAATCATGAATGACTACATGAATGCCTTCAGGGTCTCCTGTTGTCCACAGGCACTCCAAGCATCTCCTCTGTAAAGACACTGGCAGAAAAGGTGGAAGGGAGGTCACACAAGGGAAGAAATCAGGAAAATACCCCCAAACCTGCCTTCCACGGCTTCCCCTCAAAGAGCAGCACAGCACCACAGCTAAAATATCAGAAATAATTGTCATCAGTCCTACAGGACGGTTGAGGAAAATTAGTTTGAAGTTTATATTAAAACTTCATCTGTTAAGCTCAGGATCTGCAGAATTCAGTGGAACTGAAGCCTCCCAAGTTTCATTAGCACTGTGATATCAGAATCTGAATTTCACAGATGTCACATCACTGAACACGGAGTTTAAAGCTTTCAAGGAGGAAATATGAAAGCCAAGGCTTCCATGGAGTGCAGAGTGTGTTACACTGCACCCTCTCTGCTGCTGGGGGACTGAAAGTCTGGGGCTCCCTGCAGTAGAAACTCAGCCACTGGCACCCAGAACTGTCAGGCACTGCCCAAGAGAGGTGGCTGAGCTTTGATCTTTGATCTCAGTGGAGCTGCCAGCCTTGCCAAGGCACTGTAAGGGAACACAAGATGCCCTTTCCATGAGTTCAGACTTGGAATCCCAGAACAGGCACCAGCAAACAGCGAAGGACCCAGCATTTCAACTCCTTGACAGGCTCTGCTGCAAGCACAGGGAAGGGAAGAATTTTGTGCACAGAATCCCAAAGCCAGGCTAACAGCTCCATCCTGTACAATTAATGAGTAAATTCATCTGCCATTTTCATGTCAGGGACGGAAACTGTACACAAACATCCCTGGTAGGACACGTTCTTTCATATACTTCTACTCCATCTTTCCTGTAAACAAGAGAGGTATTTAATATTTTCATACTCATTTGTAGTTCATATTTTGTCAGTGATGAACCTAGTTCTGAAACATGAAAAGTTGAAAGTGTGAGCTAAAGCAGAAGTGAAACAGCTTCCAAAAGAAAGGTGTTCCTTTGGGAATGGCAGGACTACCAATGCCTGCCCATTCCCACTCAGCCAATTCACAGCAGTGAGCAAATCCAGTCTCTAAGTCAACATAATTCAAGAGCAGAGTTTGGCTGTTGCACCTATAGAAAGGCTCTTTATCAGGCTTTTATTTATCAGAAAATTATTACTGTGCAGTAATTTATCTTGTGCACTAAGTAATACCCACTATACAGAATTTACATTAAAATTTAAATATGTACACTGTATATTATTATTATAACTGTACAAAAATAATTTTTTGGTAATTTCTCAAAACAGTTAATGGAATTGGGATATTCACTGCAATTCACAGGCAACTGCTTGCTCTGGACACCATTAATAATTCAACTTGAACTTATTCTCAACTGCTTCTCATGGAGTTCTGTCAAAAGCCATTGTGCACTGCTGCACAATGCAATGAGGGTGTTTCTTCAACACACACCATTATTTCCAAAAACAACTTCCACTAGTCCCAGCTGTTGTGACTATGTTAATAAAGTATATTTTTCAAAGAACCAAATAAAGAGTCTGTAAACATAGGCTCATAAATAGAAGCAGCAGTACAGGTGATCATTGACTTCTGACATCACAGAAATTATCACTCTTCTCCACAAAAAAATAAAATAAGTAATGCTTACAATAACAAAAGGCCACAAATTAAAGCTCATTCTTACCATTGAAGTAAAAGTGTTAAAAATACATACAGGGGGTTCCAAGAGTACTTGAGTATCTTTCTAGCCCTGACTCTTCCTGACCTAGTCAGCACCAGGGTCTGAAACTCCCCAAAGCACTGGGGTTTATCCTCAGCTTCACCTCAGCTCCCTCTCCAGAGCACTGAGCACAACTACTGTGAGAGCAGCAAATTTGATTTAACAGCACCAACTGACCTGTAATGCCATTAATAACAACAGTCAGTCTAATAAAACACTTAATGCCTCCAAACTCTCACATTTTGAGCCCATAAAGGCAGGAGAAAGGCAGATAATTAAACAGCTTTCCTATAAAACCCAGCCCCATCTGGCTGAGCTCATTTTCCCAACTGCAGGATCATCAAGCACGAGACTCAAGTTTTCATAAGGATAAAGGGAATGGAAAACTGTTTTTGTTGCCCGTGAGCCTTGCAAAAATGCACTGCCATCCATATGGATACCTGTGCTGGATTCCAGCTCAGCCTGAGCTGCAGGTGTGCAATATCCCGAGCTGCAGGAGGGACAGCTTACAGGGGAGCAGATGTTACTTTTTTGGGGCTTATCGAAAAACTTCCATAAAGGAGGAATTTTTGCTTCTTATGTTTCCCAAATCCCTGCCTGCATTATTTGATCACAAACAAATCCAACAAAACCTACTCACAGTATGCTTTTAACAGCTCATTTTAGCCTGATTTACATTTTAAAGAGTCCACCTACACATGACCATCTCTGCTAACTCTGAAAGATGATCCAACTGTTTCCATCAAGTCTGTGCCTGTTCAAACTCTCTTCAATTTTAACACCGAACTACACTTAAAAATTCCTAGTAAATTATATCACTGTGTTTGTTCCAGGTGAGCCACTCCAATTTTTTCAACAGGCAAGAGAGAAAGAGCTTGAGAATTTCAAATTGACTGTAGGTTTAAATGAGATATGAGGAAAGAATTCTCCCCTGTGAGGGTGGGGAGGGCTGGCACAGGGTGCCCAGAAAAGCTGTGGCTGCCCCTGGATCCCTGGAAGTGTCCAAGGCTGGGATGGACAGGGCTTGGAGCAACATGGGATAGTGGAAGGTGCCCTTTGCAAGAATATATTGAAAAGTGATCAGGGATTAGAAGCACAAAGCATTCCAGCTATGGAAGTTAGAGAGGGTCAAATCCAACAGTCATGTTACACTTTTGCACTTGTTTCCCAAATGTGAGTGATATAAAGTAGAAATAATGCAATAATTGAGAACATGGCCTCTCCTGCAAACTTAGAGTGAAAGTAACACTGCACTCATCTTCATCTCCAAGATTTAGGTTTTTATTGCAGCAAAGTAAGAGCAGTAGAATTTCAAACTTGAAGAAATGACAACAGGGATCTCAGTACCTACAGACACTGCTCTCAGGACCAGGAAAGCAATTGGCCATGCTTAAAATCCTTAAGAAATGCTTATCAGACAACACAAATTACAATAAATACAAGGACACAGCTCCCAGGGGACAGTATTGCCAAGGCTGCACTAGAAAGGTTATTCCATGTAGCTCCAAGGGCAGTTTGTCTAATGAATCCGCACCTCAGCCAGCAGGCCTTAATCTTGTCAGTCTTCCTGGGTTGCCATCCCAGTAAAATTGGATTTGCTCTACAGGAAAAGCCTCCTTTTTGTTCTTAAAATGCAATCTGAGGCAGCAAGAAATTAAGAAGGCAAAGTCCATTGTGGAAGAGCCTGGTAGGGGAGAGCAGGATGGACCCACCTTCCTGGAAGTTGAAGGAATTCTAGAGGCTGCCTTGGAACAGCTGAAGGCTGGAATGGAAATGTTCTGATCAACATGAAATTAAAGAGAACAGGAAGAGGGGTGGGTGTAAAATGAGTCCATTAAAAACAAATAATGAGCTTTATCTCAGTCTCCTTTAGGACAGAAGGCACAGAAGGTATTTCCAAAGCTCCCTAGGGAAGTTGGAGCAGGGAAATGGTGCCTTCCCTGAGTGACTTCCCCAGCAATGGATTCACCTTAGCACCACAACATTTGTGAAATCAGTCTGTGTTCAGGAACACTGATGGCTCTCCAAGCCAGTACCCACTTTACCAAGAGTGTCCATGCCTGGAAAGCCTGGGCAAGGCCTGGTACCCTCGGCACCATGAGGCTTCTGGTACAGAGGCCAAACATGGGGGGAAAATTAAGCTCAGAATTAGTGTCACCACTGCCAGCATCAAGCTATAAAAAGTTTCATTTATAAATGTGATTTCAGCTGGAATTGTCCCTCCAGGAGCAGCACTCAATGGCCCAGCACTGGCCCAGCTGTGCCAGGCTCAGGGCACAACATGCACAGGGAAGATGCTGCTTGGACCAACACCCCCCTTAATGTCACTGAGCATCTTCAAAGTGTTCAAGGCTTTGCAAATTCCTGAGAAGTGCACTAGAGGACGAGACACAATTCTAATTTTGACAATCTAAACAGATTTTAGCTGAGGAAATCAAAAATACAAAGATTATATCTGCAGTTATTTTGATCTCAGATATTAGGAATGAAGAAAGCTTAAAAATATTCTGGCTTCCAACAAAAAAAAGCAAAACAAAACCAACCCCAAAACAAGCTAAAATTCTGTTTCATAAACACCTTTTCTGCTTCCACACAGACTAAGTTTTGAGAAAGGTCAAAATACCTTTGACTTCAGAGAGTCTCTAGGAATGCCTCATTGTGAATGACACTACTCCATCCCTTCAGAAACATCCAATTCTGTCAATAATTTCTAGATAAATAATCCTACCTCTTTCATGAGTTTTGCTAAACTATACATTTATGGAGCAGTATATTATGTGTCATATTGAGCCTCAGGCCTGGGTGGGAATATAAGGCAGCACCATTAAACTGCGAGAAAAAGCCAGTGTTTCAAGTGATCAACACAAACTCAGCTTCATGGACCTGCAGTGATCTAAAATTGTTCCACACAACTCTGATGGCTCAAGAAAATCGGTGTAGTTAAACCCACAAATGGCCCAGGATAAAAAAGAATAAAAGAAAAAAAAAAAAAAATAAGCAGGAAAAGCCAAGCCCAGCACTACAATGCAAGGATTCAAACCCTCACACAGCTCATTATGTATCCAAATAAAGCCGGCATGGCCTGGCCAGGGAATCTGTTCCATATGTTTGTGCATACCCTCCTCTCTTTTCCTAAAGAGATCTCAGTAAATGGAACAATTCCTGTCTGCAAGGTGAGCCCTTGGACAGGTGCAGTGACCAAATCTTGTGCTCACCTTAGACAAAACCCCCAAATTTCAGGAATTTCATTTATAGTTCTGAGCTGAAGATAACATTGCTTGGTGTGAGCTAACAGAAGGGGCCCCTGGAGACACCTGAGCCATTTTCTGCACCTTTTTTCTGTAATAGCTGGAATGCAATAACACTGAGAATAACCAGTGAAAAGCAGGTAATAAATACCTATTCAATAAACACAGTCTCATAAAAACAGCCATATAGCATTTCCTCGATCATTTTAGCAACACCCTTCACATCCAGGACAGCCTTGAAAGTGGATTCCCAACAAGTGTTTTGATGTCAAGGAGCAGTTCATTGTGTCAATGGTTTTATCTCTTGGATGAGATTCAGACCTCTCAGTTTACAGCATCAGCAACCCTCAGATCTGTGTTTTCCCAGAGGAAAGGCACCCAAAATACAGCTCCTGCTCTCCTGCCTCACAGGGGCTGCTCTGCAGCCACACAGGGCAGGGCAGGGCACTAATAAAGCTCTGAGCTGCACTTTTATGCAACAAATAAATTTTAAAAAAGGATGTGGCTTCAGAGCATTTCTTCCCCCCTCTTTCTTAAATGTCTTAAATGTAACTATTTCTGCCAGTGCTGAGGACACCTGCAAATCCCAGTTCGTGCTACCCACTCACCACTATCAGGTATCTCTTACACTGAGGGAATCCCTTTAAACTGCTTCCATTAATTTTTCAAAAAATAATTGTTAGATTAACGAGAGAATTATGTAATTACAAAAGCAAAAGCTATTATTCAGCAGAAAGGTTGTTTTAATTCTTTTTTAGCAGACTGCCTTACACCATCCACAAGGCCTTATTGCAAATGTTATTAAAACATAAGTAACAACACTTTTTTCCCCATTTTAAGCAGCAAGTTCTCCTACAGTTTTCCCATTACACAGCACATCTGGAAATACCTGTGAGATGCAATAAGGGGATCTCTAACACCCAACGGATTCAGGGGTTTAATCACTTGCCAGAAGCCACCAAGTAGCAGATAAATATTGAAAACTGAGAGCAGTTATGACAAATACAGTGCTTACACAACTGAGGTTACTGAAAATGCAAATAAAGACACTGCCATTTCGGATTTGGCTTACTCCAGGGAGTGCCAATTCCTCCCTGGAAAACATGACAGAGGATGTGGAACCTCCCTCCACAGAGCAGGATCCACACTGCTTAACTGAAGTAGGGAATGGCAGCAGTTTGGTGAGTTTGGATTAAAGAGAGACCAATTATACACAAAAAGATCTCCCAGTGCTCCCATCCTGGAATCTCTAAGCACCCTGACTCTCCAGCTCTCCTGTAACTCCCCCAGTCCAGCCCAGACATTAAATACTGTATTTACAAACCAAAACAGGTCTTGTCATAGGATCTTAAAACTTCATGAGCTGAATAATTTAAAATTGTTTTCCCTTCACACAAATAAAGCCTCCCAAGGTGACCCAACACCACAATATATCACTCGTGCTCATCTTCCACTCAGCCTTTTGCCAGAGACAGTATTTCTTTGTTTGAACAAATAAACATATTCTCAAAGTATAGTCAAATATTTTTACAGCTGACAAGGTTCTCCCCTCATTTAAAATGAGAATCAACGAGGAAAAACAAGCAAGTGGTTAAAAAAAAGTAAAAAGCATCAGCTGTCCTGTGAATTGGGGCACCAATAACTATCAGATCCCAACACAGAGTAAACTAACCTGAACAAATTTCCAAAAGCCATTTGTGTTTAAGCATTAAGTGCCCAAGTTTCTGAAATAATATAAATTTAGCTTTGGGGTGTATCTCCTCTGACTGGTGGGAAAACCTGCTAATTCTAGTTAAGGCAAACAAAATCCAGTCACCAGAGCTGGTGTTCTCACTTTAGCCCATCATCCCCAGGGCTGGAAAATAAAGACCAATCCAAGTGGAACATTGGAGCTGGGAAGGGATGGACTGTGCAGGACCCTGCCCTCAGAAGGAAAGCAAAGAGGGAACAATGGCCTGACAAAATACACATTTAACAAACAGAAATTCAAAGCAATAAAATGACTTGGTAGATTCTTTCTTAAGAAGCTTACAGGGCTTGGCAGAATTTATTGAAGGAAGAGACGGCTCAGAGAATGGGGAACAGTTCCAGCACATTCCCTGAGACCACAGCAGCAGCACAGAGCAGGAGCTGATAGTTACTGCACCCCCCCCAGATGCAAACAGCACATCTGGGTGATGCACAAGGACACAGTGGCTACAGAAAAGGCTGTAGAATTCCTCACATGCCAGGATACCCACTGTAAGAGCTGGATGGACTGGAAAACCAACTTATGAAACAGTATTCTATGTTGAGAGGTAAATATTGCTGTTGCCCAAGGAATTTCTTTTCATTTGAGAAGTGTCAAGAAAGCCCAAGAGTGTTGAAACACACACAGACACTGGGGAGGCATGGAGGACTTTATTGTAGCAGCTTCTCCTTGTAAATAACCCCCTGCCAGGCTCAACTTGAGAGAAATTCTCAAATAATATCCAACCATCAGCTTCTTTCTGGGTGGGATGAGGAAACACCCTTCAGCCCACTCCAGCACTGGAAGTATTTCAATGCACTGAAGAAGCAGTAACTGCAGGAGACTCTCTTTGGCCCCGGGCTCTGTCCTGCACTTTCCACTGCAAGGACATTCCCCGCCGGAGCGCGCCCACGGCAGCCGGACACTGGCCACAGGGGCTGTGGGGCAGAGGCACAGGCTGGGTGTCCTCCCCTCTGGCCAGCCCTGTTGGAAGTGGGCATGGGCACAGGAAAAGTCCAAGACCCAGCCAAGTGCTGGTTCTGGAGGTGATGGGAGCGGCCAGGGAAAAGGCACCAAACTGACAGACCTGAAGGTCTCTTCTGAGCTGGATGAATCCGGGACTCAGGAATTGCCCCAGATCAGGTGCAGCACCTGGCACTTGGCCTTGTGGGACCTGGTGAGGTTCACGGTCCCCCTTCTCAGGCTTGCCCAGGACCGTGTGCATGGTGAAATCCTGCCACGGTGCCCCTGGCCCGCTCAGCTCCCCCATCCCCTGCAAACGCACTGCGGGAAAGCTTGATCCACTGTCTGTGCTATTGGGGAAGCCACAAAAGAGCCCCAGGACCAAGGGGCTGAGGGACACTCCTCATCCCAGGGCTGCAGCTGCACATGGAGACACTCCCCACAAGTTCGTGGCTGCATCCCTCTAGCCAATGGCTTGTGCCCAGAGTAGCCCCCTCCCCGAAGCCAGGGCTCTGCAGGGTGCGGGTCAGGCTGTCAAGTGGGATTGTAGCACCAGTGAGCACATGGTGGGATTGTGGGACAGGCCTGGGCACACCAAGGGCTGCAAGTGCCCAAATCCTCCATGAAGATTCCAGTGGGCTCAGCTGCTGAAGGGGTACTGGGTGTGGCCCGTTGTCACTCAGCGGTGCTAAGAGACCCGTGGGACATCAGAGAGCCCCACCACAGCTCAGGGTGTATAAGGGGCGCAGAACCCTGAGGTGCCCAGTCCCGTGAGAGCCACTCTTGCAGACGGAAGCAGCTCCCGGGATCCATTCGTGCTTCAGGATCTCAGAGATGGAGGAGAACAAGGCAAAACCCAACTCCTCCCAGCCACCCAGCCCCCTGCCCAGCTGGGGGCAAGACCAGGCCCTCAGCGGGCACTTGGTGGGGGCAGTGGGTGGCTCAGCCTGGCCACAGTCAGGCACTGAGGAGAAGGAGGGGCCCTTGGTCATCACGGAAGAGAAGAAACCTGACGTGGATGACCAGCCTTCCCAGTGGGGAGACGTTTGGGCCCGAGAGCCTCACCAGTACGGAGCAGGGAGTCACCAAGAGTTGCACCAGGGGAAGGTGGCTGTGAGAGTGCCGGGGGGAGACGTGGCACAGCAACACCTCTACCAGTGGCAACAAAGGGTGACAGTCAAGGAGCTCCCCCAAGGGGAAAAGGAGGTGAGTGACCTAAAGCTGTCCCAGCAAGGGGAAGGAAGTGAGAACAGCCAGGAGAACCAGACACATTCTCCTGCCCCCAGTGAGGAGATGCCATCAGCAGGGGTACAGAGCTCGGGCCCTGCCCCTCACAGCACCTGCTGCTCCCCCAGCCTGCTGGGAGTCCAGAGCCCCAGTGAGCAGGGGACCTCAGCTGAGTATGATGAAGACTGGGAACACTACACCCAGAGTGAGCCTTCCCAAGAGAGCCAAGCTGAGGCAGAGACAGAGCTGTCCCAGGAAGAGGTCAGCAGCTCCCAAGACTGCTATGACTCAGATGAGTGCAGCGAACCGGAGCTGGGCCATGGAGAGTACTTGGACGGGGACTCCAGCAGCCTAGACGATTCCACAGAGGAAGTCAACAACAGCACACAGGACAGCTATGACTATGTGAGCATCCTCAGCTTTGGGATCACCCCCTTGCCACAGGAGGACAGCTTGGACAAACTCAGCGTCCTCGAGCTGTGTGAAGCAGAAAGCAGGGCCCAAAGCCTGGCAGCTCTTGCGGCAGACGGCCTGCCAGTGCCTGTCCCTCGGGAGGCCTGGGTTGAGGTCCAGGCACCAGAGTCACTCCGTGCCTCACTTTCCTCCCTGCACAGCCAAGCCTCCACGGCCCAGCAGGGGCCTGAGGCAGGGCCTGAGAGCCTGGGGCCTGCCCTGCACAGCCACAAGGCCCCCGAGGCCCTCAGGCAGCAGCCGTCTCCCTCCAGCAAACGGCCCGGCTTCCTCAGGCGGGCACGGCGGGCGCTGCGGGCGCTGTTCCGCTGGCCCTGCCGGGCACCACAGCCACAGGAGTAGCGCCGGTGCCAGGCTTACAGATGGCAGCTGGCCCAGGGCCCCAGGGAGACACACCTTGGCCTGGACATGGCCCTGCAGCCTCAGCTGCTGTGGCTACTGTGGACTGTGCCAGGGGCATCTCCCCAACACCCAGAGTCACCGCTGCGGCCAACCCCAAACAGCAGCCATGGGGCACATTGGTGCCAGGGCGCCCAGCAGTGAATCCCAGAGTCATCACGGTGGGAAGAGACCCTGACGGTCACCCAGTGCCACTGGCATCCCGGCAGCACCGCCATCACCGCAAAACCACGTCCCCAAGGGCCACCACTCTTCAACACTTCAGAGACAGCGACTCCACCACCTCCCTGGGCAACTTCTTCTAATGCCTCACGCCTCTGTCAGAGAAAAACTGCTTCTGAACTTCCCCTGGTGCCATCAAAGGACATTTCCTCTCAGGAAAGGATTCCACGCCAGTCCTTTGGGATTATATCCATGAAGAATGGGCACACACCAGAGGCGCTGCTCCACTGATGTGACTGCAAGACTTTGACTCATACCATCTTCCAAACAAATCAAAGTTGAGTTTAAGAAATAGTAGTAGTTAGGAATAGGAATAGGAATAAGAAAATGAAAAATAGTAATTAATATAAGAAGAATAAGAATTAGAGTAGGCATAACAAATGAATAAGATTAATTAGAATAAGAAGAATAGGATGAAGAAGAAATAGTAGTAGTAAATAAGAATAAGTATTAGGAATAAGAAGAATAAGAGTAAGACGAAGAAGAAAAAATAGTAGTAGCAATTAAGAAGCGAAAGAAGAAGAAGAAGAAGGGAAAGAAGAAGACGATTTAGATGAAGAAATAGTAAATAGTAAGAAGAAGAAGAAGATCATCAAATTAAAATACCCATCTGGGATCCCAGAATGCAGGGAAGGACTTTAAAAAGATCTACTTCCACCTGATCATCTTCTGAGCACTCTCTGCCTCCGAGACCTCCTCCCTATTTCTATATCCCTGGCACCCATTTCTTTTTCAATAAAATCCACGTTCAGTAAAATCTGCTTGTTGTCCTCCTGTGGTCTCATGTGCACCTTCACTGGGGCAGAGGCACCTCTCCTTCATGGCATTCTAACCCTGGGTGGAACCATGGGCAGGGTCCCTTCCAGTCATGAACACTCCAGGATTCTGTCAGGACTCCCTTCCCTTCTTCCCTCCGCTTCCAGCTGGAGAATGTGCAGCAAAGCAACCTTTGCTGTCTGCTCTGGGAGCCCACCCAGCTGCTGGACCCCTGCCCAGCTCCCTGGGGAGGCACAGCAGGAGCAGCACCCTGGCAGCCTCAGGAATTGCCCTCTGGGGTCCATGGCACACACTGCAATGGGCTGGCATTCCAGCTTCCAGCAAGGAAAAGATGTTCCTGCCCTTCAAGGCAAAGTTCTCAAAGGGCAGAGACCCAAGTGGAGCAAGATCTTACAATGACATTCCATTGCCAGCCTCCAGAACTTCATCCAGGGCTGGTTTACCTCCTGGATTGGGGAAAAACAAAAATCAGGAGAGGGTCTTTGGCTGGGAGCTGCCACAGGAAAAGAGAGACACTGGGAGGGAAAAAGAGCAGGCAAAGGAAGGCAGGAGAGAAAGGAGGACACAAACGGCAACCAGCTGAGAAGGCGGCACTCTGAAAACCAAACCGGAACTTACGCAAAATGAATGGGACAGAAATGAAGAATTCTGAAACTTTATTTACTATACTTCTCTGGGAAACCTGTGCCAGGACCTCACCACCCTCACAGGGAAGATTTTCTACATTAAACATGAATTTCCTCTCCTTCAGTCTGAGCCCAATGAAACACCACAAACTCATTCGTGGTAATTCTCATAAACTGCTCAGCTCTTTGTTCCAGTGCACCCAGCAAGCAACAGGCAGGACAGTTCCACCAGCATGGGAACCCAACTCACAGCTGAGGGAATCAGAAAATCTAAACACCAGCAGAACACCAACAGGGCACATTTATCATTTTTGCTACGATAGACAGCACTGAAAGTGATAGGTAATGACAGCCTCCTAATCACCCCAGTCCTTTCTCCATTTTAAACTTTCTCTGAAATAACCAAAATAACTCTTCAAATTCCTCCATCTTTATCAATCACAGATCTTTTCAGAGCAGACTCAGGAAGAGAGCACATTAGCATGTTGTCATTCAGATGTGGCTTGTTGTCCATCTTCCCCTACTAAATGACAGCAGTAGATACTGGGAATAACCAGGTATCCTGAGGAATTTTTCCTGCAGCAAGTTATTTTCCCATCATGGTCCATCTGTAATTTTATGACTTATTAAAAGACCAATATAAATACAGTACAGTGCCTTGCAATTACTCCCCCATATATTTATAAACCTCAAAGTCTTCCAGGTCCTAAAAACAGGAAAAAACCCTGTGTCACTCTTTCAGGAGATTAACATATTTAGGGTTTGGACACATCCTCTGTAGGACTAACTAGAAAAACAGCTGAAGCTCCAGCTTAATGAACTTTTCAGGAATAAAACTGTGTTATTTCAGCATCTTGATTTTTTATTAATCTAGTTATTATCTGTTTCTTTTCTCTTTCTGACTTTTCCAAAGCTGATGTTGCACAAAAAAGTGAGCTGTGGAAACCTGAAGCAAGCTGGGCAATTAGGGCTGAACTGCTCCATCTGCTTCACAGAGAATTTTTATTTGACCCCAGGAATGCTGGTTACTCAAGCAGACTAAACAACTTTGATTCATTTCAGCGTGTGAGGACTGGGGTGTGCAGCTTCAGGCCAGGCTGGCAGGGTTGGACAGGAATTCCCAAACAGCACTGGAGTCATGGTCTCCTCAGCATCCCCTGCTCCACCCAGCCCTAGCCTGCTGGGAATCAGTCTCAGACGTAAAAGCATGAATTCTGAATATCTCAGGATTGCTGTACAAGACAGAACGATCAAGCTCTGTGACTCCAAAGTCCCATCTCAGGTTCTCATCTGTGCTAAAGGCTGTATTTTGAGTTAGGAACAGGCTGCTTGACCCAGCCCTAGCTCTCTTTGATAGTTATCAGGAGCTTCAGATAAACCCTGCACCAATCTGTTTGCCTAGAGACAAAACTTATTTTCTTCTGCACACCAAAGTTCCTTTCATGCCACCTGGTTTAGATAAGCTGCTCAAGTTTTGCCTGGTTGGATTTGAACAGCTGCTCCCTGAAGATGAAGGGACAAGGCCAGGAATAGTTAATAACTTTCTTAACTGGAAACACTGTTGAATCATTCGTTTCCCTCCCCACAGATTGCGTAAAGCCTCCTCAGTGTTTGAGTCTAACCAACCTTTTAACTGGAAATAGCAACACTCCTCGGGATTTTCCTGTCCTGGCACCAGTTTCTCTCAGAAGTGTCCACCTGGCGTCTAGCCAGAGGTATAAATGGCATTTATAAAAGCCAAATTTTGAGATAGGGGAAGGTGTGGGTGGAAAATTCAAGACAACAACTGAACTCTGAGTAGGTTTATACCTACAAAGCACCAGAGTCATCTCTGTTCCCTTATTCACATTATTTCCTATCCTGCCTTTGACTATAACACTCATTCTTTATGACAAAAAAAACTGTTCTCTGTTGGCTTTTATAGCTGCAACTGTTCTGGTGGTGTCTTTGCAGCTCTCCAAAGCCTTCGGTCTCAGACAGGACACATGATTTCTGAAATTCCACCCCATGTACTCATATACAATCCTGCCCCAGCACCCCAGCCCTTCTCCACAGAGCCAATTCCCACAGGTCACCCCAGCCTCTGCTGGTGCTGGGGTTGTCCCCCCCAGGTGCAGGACCTGCACCTGCCTTTGTGGGACTTCCAAAGGTTCCTCTCTGCCCCTCTCTCCCACCTGTCCAGGCCCCTCTGAAGGGGAGCTCAGCCACTCCTCCAAATCTTTTATCACCAGTGAACTCCCTGAGGAGCCATCAACCTCACAGGCTCTGCCTGTCCTGCTCCAGGCTCACATTGTCTCTCCTGTGTTTATCACTATTCCAGTTGCTCTGTCTTTTCTTACAGAGCAAGAAAATAAGAGAAAATCCAGGTGGATTAATGCCAAATTATGCTGGCATTTTACAGAGAGCAGAAAGACAACAAAACTGACAATTTTCTAAAGCAAAAGCACTATTACAGTCACAATAACACCTATCAAGGAAAAATCTGTTCCCTAAAGTAAGGAATAAATTTTAATATAAAGTCCCATCAGCTCAAGGTGGTACCAATTAATCAAAACAATTCACTTGCAGATTTCTTCACAGTCACTGTTTTTCAAATGGTAATTCTTTCCTTACTTGCTATTCCAGTGTTGGCACAAAGGAGATTTAAGCTGATTTTCATCCAATCTTAAAAAAACAAATCATAACTGTAGTTTAAAATAGTTGGGATTGTTTACTCCTCTTGGTTCTACATGCCAATTCAAATACTGAAAAAATGATCAAAAAACAGCACTACTGCCAAATGAACACCTGAGAAATGCCAAAGTCACGATGCACAGTACAGAGCAACACTAAAATCTGTGATTTTTAATACAGGATGAGTAGCATACAATTACCAAACTCCAAGTAAGTTCTGGATTCACATGCCCACACACACCCCAAGTGTGCACCTTAATAAAATTAAATACTCATTAACTGTGAACAGTCCTGGGTATTTTTATGAAGATGTTGAGTTGCTAATTGAATTTGAAGCACAACAGATGCTTAGTACACCAACCAAATGCTGCTTTTTCTAGATATTAAATATATATATTTGTGTGGATACATACAAACACTCTTCAGCTACTAAAGTAATTAAAAAAATATCAGCCAAAGTGTTTCTGCTTCCCCATGGCTTAAGAACTCAAGCCATGAGCTAAAAACCTCAGCAATTCCAGAGAGGAAACACTGCAGTGATGCCATAGTAAACACCAGTTCTGATTAAAACACCTGAATTTATAATGAATGTTTTTTTAGAAGTTGAGAAATATTTTTGGACATGGCTTCTGCACAAAAATCCTCTTCCACAAGAGTCTGCCAACTACTACAGAGCTACTCAGGGTTTAAAGTGTTACTCCAGGTTGTGCCTGGGCCAGCAGGGCAGAGGTCGGAGCTCTGCAGTAAATTCTTGCCATCAGGCAGTCAGGAGATAAAGGTTGAGGAAAAAGAAAATAAACACAACAAACCCCAAAGCCCCACTGGTCACATCTCCTTAGAGTCAGAGACCTTGTAAAATGTCACCTTTATCTCCCCTGATACCAAACTCCTGATGGCAGGTTCAGAACAAGGCCCAGAGTGTGTGGAAAGAAGACTTTAACAAACCTAAACCACAAAACTTGTCTTGGACTTCATTTTTCAAGTGTTTTGCAATTTTGCTCTCAGAAAGTCATGCAAGTTTCATGAAACTTCCATGGAATTTAAATCAAATACTTAAGCTGTAATTTTTAGCTGTCTGCCTGAACACTGGTATCTGCACTTGTGTGCACACACTAAAATAGATCATTTCTGTCAAACTCTAATCCACAACACCACAAACGGGAACAAAGCACGTCCACGTGCGTCTGGCAATGACAAAATGCACAGACCCACCTGGGGATGCTGCTGTCAGCCCTTATGCTCTGTAAAAACTCTTCTACCCATTTCAGGCTTCAATATTAAACACTAAGCAAAAGAAAATGTTGCAGATCCTGCAAAAGCCACCTCTTGCAATTTCTCCTTGGCAGATATTTGTGCAGGTCCTTCAATCTGGTGGAGGGGAGGCTCTTGCTGAGTAATCTTCCTCCTGAACCCGTCAAGTGACAGGAATTTCAGCTGGGATCACAGCTCTTCACAGCTATCAAATCGGCTGTCACAGACCTGACAAGGTATTAGGGCAGGACACAGCAAGTTTCACACAAAAGACATTATGATCCCACAACAGAAGAAGCCATGTATGGACAAGAAGACAGGTCTGCTTTATTCATAATTTGTAAAGAAAATTCAGATTTAAGCGCCATCAAATCAGCTTTAAAATAACAAGGCTGCAACAGATGCTCATTTAATGAAATAACAGCAAACTGAACCCCTTTCACTTCTTCAAGTGTCTGTTTGATCATAACATAGGTTCATCCTCACCATCATCCACTAGATGACCGCAGACATACTGCAGATTCCTGAAAATGTCACCTAATCACCTCCTCCGCAATCCCAATTAATTTCCCGTAGCACAGACCCAGCTGGGCACGAGGAAGCTGTGGCTGCTGCTTTGTTTCCTGAAGTTCAAGTGAATCCAACTCTGCCTGTGGTTACAGGTGTTGTTTGTCACTGAATTATAGAATCATGGACTGGGTTGAGTTGAGGGGAAAAAGCCCATCAAGTGTCACCCCCTGCCACAGGCAGAGACAGCTTCCACTATCCCAGGCTGCTCCAAGCCCTGTCCAACCTGGCCTTGGACACTCCCAGGGATCCAAAGGCAGCCACAGCTTCTCCAGATAGAGCATAAGGAAAGTGGTTGTGCTCCTCCACAGATGTGAGTCAACCACAGTGGCAATAAAACCCTGGGCATAAGGATGTACTTAAAAACATCAGAGATGGTCCTTGTGCTTTTATAGGTAAAAGAGATCAAATGTTATATGAAAACAGTCAGGACTTCAATGCGTTCAGAAAGGCCTTTCATGAATGTCAGGCAAGAGGACAGAAATTAGAAAATACCTTCAGCCAAGTAAAACTGGCTCCATTCATTGAAACTATAGTAACCATCTGCTTTTTGTTGCCTCTGTGCTCTTACAATACTGTCCAGAATGACCATGTTCAGAGAAAGTGAACACAGAGAAAAGAAAGAATTATTTACAGAAGTTCTACAGCCCTCCTTTTACATCGATGCTCTATTTAAATATTCTGGCTGTTTCAAGGGCTTGGTAAATTTGGCTTTTGTAGACTGAACACAGAAAACAAACAGGAGAAAAATGCAGCGTTTTTCCCCCCTTAGCCAGAACACAGTGAGAGCACAGTGGTTAAGCAAAGGCAGAGTAAGCTAATTACCAAGTACACAGCTGCTCCTACCTGGCAGAAAGCAAAAGGAAAAAAATCCTGTGAGTCATCAAATGCAGTTCCTAAATCTGGAAAAGCCTTACAAAAATAAACTTCCACGAAGAAGGGACCAGCTTCAGAGGAAAAAAAAAGCGATGCAGATAAAAAGATCATTATTTCAGAACAAAAAACTATTTCCAGTTTGAAAGAAAAAAGTTTTTTTGGCAAGGCAACTACTAAATATGTCATCTAGTTAAAAACAGTTCTCTTCTTGTGGTTTGCTGGGGCAGAATGAGCAAAGAGATCTTCTACCAGATTCTTTTTTTATATCAAACACTGAAAGGGGGTGGGAAGGAGTCACTTCTAACCCAGTTTAGAACATCTTTATTCCTCTCCATGATCATCAGCACTCCTCACATCCACCTTCAACACACACAGAGCTCCAGATATTCACTAAGAATTCAGGGTGAGTTCTATGTCCCGCTTTAAAGAGGAAGGATAATCCTGACTTCCCGGTTTTGCAGACACAAAGGGACACAGATACACAACTGTTTACGCTTTGGCAGAATTTCTGTTTTGCAAAGCCCTCACTTGAATAATTTCTCATCTATTTTAGAAAACAGCAAATGAGTCTCTAAATTATTAGTAGCAAAACAAGAGGATTTGTAGTAAAAGCACTGCCTGAAATTTTTATTTTTCAGTTTTGTCGCTAATTTTAGAGTTTCCCTGAGTTCTTTTGGGAGTCCTTTCTTGCACTCATGCCTGGCAACTGCTGAATTATACTACACTGGCCATTAAATTTGAAGATATTTAAATTTTAAAATTACATTTAAAAAGAGAGGAGGTGAAAATTTCAAACCAGGTGTGAGCAGCGGGGGAGAGGACGGTGTTTGCTGTTGGGTTTGTGAGCTTTCTGTGTGTTGGGTTTTTAAGTGGGTGTCAGAGCAGGTGAGTTCTGACCCACCTGTACTCACACATTGAGCACTGACTGACACAAGAGCTACTGCTGCCCACACATCCCCTCACCAAACACAGGAAGCCAAAACTGAATTTCCTTTCGTTTTCCAAATAGATTTTTTGATCCAAAATTCAAACAGTTTAATTAAAACCATTTCTGAGGAGAAATGTGTCAGCTTCACAATGTGATCCCATGATTTGCTCCATTATAAACTGCAAAATATCCTGATCTTAAAAGTCTTTTCTAACCTAAATGATTGTGTGACTCCATGAAATACATTTAAAGCTATGGAGTATTCTGAAATAAAGTCCCTGTTTCAATTATCCTCCAAAATGTCTTAGAAATTGCAGTGGAAACTCTCTGCCCTAATCACCAGATCCCCTTTCAACTACTCCAAGTTTCAGCTACTTTATACTCCCACCTCTCTCCTCCCAGTAACCACTACCAGAAATTTGCTTCAGGTTCATTTTAGAAGGAAATAATTAAATTTACAATTAACATTCCAAAGTATTTCTTGTGTAACATTTTCCCATTGCTAATCATTTACCCAGTGGCAAGGCACAGGAATCCACAGAGGGTGAGTGTGCAAGGACAAACAGCCAGGGGCTCTCAAAATGCAGCATTTAAAGTGAAAAAGGTGATGTTTTACAGGGAGAACGACAGTTTTCCAACCTCCCTTCAGACTGGCCTGTTTTTTCCACATCTTTCATTTCCAAAAAAAAATTGGCTGACTTCTAATAAGTTTCCTTTTGATATTTTCTTCCCTTGATGTCTGGGTGGATTATCAGCAAAAAACAAGTTCCTTTTTTCCTTACTCAAAAAGTATTTGACTGCACAGCATCTCCCCAGAACAGACAGCAGGAGACTGACACTTACAGAAGTAAAAACACAAACCCCAACAAAACAAGCAAAGAGGAAATATAATCACACACATCATTACTGAGCAATGCTATTTGATAAAAATAATTATTTATGCTCAATTGCAGCATAATTCTTCCTTTACCTCTCCTGTATTTCACAAGGTTTTCTTAGTAGGTTTAATCAAATTTTCCAGAATCTTGTTGGATATTTAAATAATGACATACCCACTTAATTTGCACAAAAGAAAAGGCATGGATTAAGGTTTGCTTTGATTCATTGCTTAAGCATTAAGTAATTAGATTTGCCTTGTGTTAAGGAGAGGATAAACACACTGCTCAGTTACAATCCAAGCCCAAAGCTGCCCCTCTACACTTCTTTGCCCTCCAAAAAGTTTCTTCCAAGTGGACACTCAGAACTGACCTAAACAAAATAAGGGCCTGGAGGGACAGGGCACAGGGAATGGCTTCCCACTGCCAGAGGGCAGGGATAGATGGGAGATTGGGAAGGAAATTTAAAAAGATAAATTAAATTAATGTATTGTTTCTTCCTCCAACACAGCCACAAATCTTCACACAGATAGCTCAGAAATTATCATCCCTGACAGCTAGCATAACTGAAAAAATGGAACTTGGCTCCAAAATTATCTTTTTTCCATCCTGTTCTTACTATGTACTACCACACACACTAAAATAAAGAAAAAAAATTTTAAAAAAAGGATTGTATCACCACATCACCTCCTCAATTGTATACACAGAGACAGCTGGAAAAAGGGAATTTATACACTATAGGATCAAGTGAAGAATGGTGACACAACCTAGAATTGAAAATACACCAATCACCCTGTACAATAAAAAGAAAATTTGATGCTTATAAGTTAATAATACCCATCAGATTGTTCACGAAATACAGTGTCTAGAGACATCTTGTTCACAGCATTTACTATTGAAAAAAAGCCACAGAATAAATCTAAAAGCCTCATCTCTATCCTATAAACCTACTCCCAGGGCAGAGCTGTAAAGAACATTTGTATGGGGTTTGAGCTCAGGAAGGTTTCCACACTCACCCTGCTTTATACATCCTGAAAATGTTTATTTAAGTTGCTATTTTCCATTACTGTTGTGACTGCTGTCATTTGAAACACCACAGAAACAACCACGAAGTGTCAGTACAAAGCCAGAAAAACAACAAGACAAAGCTCAGAAAGAACAAAGCCTAATTTCAAATCTGAAGACACCTGTATAAATACTTTTTTTTTTTTTAAGAAAAATAACGCAAAACTTTTTCAAGGGAAAAATAACCCCTCCAAAAACATATAAATTCAAGTGAAACCGTCAAGATAAAAACAAGGAAGTTCAAATGCATTTATCCTGGATAATAAAAAAATTGGTTTGTTTGCCATCTACAGTGATTTTTCCTAAGAAAACATTCACCAAAAGACAAATATTTAATATTACTCAAAAGCAACAGTCCCTGTTTAAAGCTGTTCTGTAAGACCAACAACTCTGTTGAGCAGGCAGTGTTTATAACAAAAACGTGCTTTTTATATCAGACAGTTTGTGCTAACTCGGCAACATTTCCAGCTCAGTACACTCTGTACCAGTGGGGCTTGCCAGAAACTCGGCTCTCCACGAGCATTTTCCTATTTGTTAACTATTTCTTCCAAAAGAAAAGAACTAATCCCAGTGTTTCGAAATCCTCTTCCCAGCCATTTAACAAGGAATTCATTTGCCTAACAAATACACAAGGAAATACTAATGTAAATACAATAATAGCAAAGTAATTTCTGCTATGTAAATGAGAGAATCCAGTGGTTTGGTTTTAAACCAGAACAACACAAAGCCAAGCATTACCACATTTTCTACAAGGCTAAATCAGAGAGGAATCCAAGAGGCACTAAAGGCTTCTTATCTTTTTCCCAATTCTATTCCAATAACAGCCAAAAAAGCCCCTTTACATTTTGATTCTGTAGTGGCGGTCATTTTTTATTTAATAAATATTGATGAAATGTTAAAATATTTAGTTACTCAGAGAGAGAAGGGTGGTTGATGTTCTAGCTTAATGGATGGGCCAGGAGCACAGGCAGCCCCTCACACAACCACTGCTGTTCAGAGTGGAAAATCCATGGAATCACAAAGGAAATGTGCATCCACAGGCAAAACCTACACACCTCCAGTGGCTGCATCTCTTCAAACCCCAAAGCTGTGCTGAAACGTGGGGACTCTCAGCATTTAGGGGAGATTTGCAGCCGTTTGGCAGCTGCCCCCAACCCTGCAGAGGAGGAACTTGGCTACAACCAGCTCAGCTCAGCCACACGTGCTGAACACGTTTGCTGTGCTTGCACACCAAGGTCAGGGTGCAACACATCCTCACACACCCAAACCAGGGCACATGACACAAATACCTGTTGGCACAATAAATGGTGTCTCCTGAGGGGAAAAAGCTCCAGGGCCTAATGCCACCCTTCCAATGAACCCATTGAAGATGAGTGACAAACCAATTATCACACCGGTATTGAGGAACAATAAATGCTGGATGATCACCAATCCTCATCACTCTGCCCCTTCTGGTATGTACAAAACAGGTTCTTTTGGCAGCAATGAAATACTGACCTCTGAAAAACCAAATCCACTTCCACAAAAATCTGATAATGGGATTTCAGGTTATGATGGCTGTGCCTGCCACTTCCTTTGTGTCTCACCCTCTTGGACACTGCACAGAACAGTCAATTCTTTGCAAAGCTCCCATTAAATAAACTATCATTATATAAACAGCCCCATTTTCACAGCACATATGGTTTTGAAAACTCCCTTTATCCACTGGGCAGCTGTGACGCTGAACAGAAGCTATGGCCAGAATTATGGTACACGGTAGGAAGTTCAGTGAATCCCAAGTTTCTGTGTGTTTTTATTTGGTTGCAAAATGTCGTATTTCTGACATATGACAGGGATTTACATCTGCAAATGTTCAACATGTCACAGTGACAGACTGGGGCCGTGCTGACTGCGTGTTTTGTTAACACTGACAACAACCACATCCAATAAAACTCTGGGAGTCTTTGTACTCCAAATACACTCTGTATTCTTTTCTAATATATTTGTACAAAATATCTTAACTTCTTTTCCTCAAGCACTGTATATTCAAAAACTTAAAAAAGTTACAGTTCATGGGATTCTAGGGTTGCATTTTCTTTTGTTCTTTTTCCTTTTCATTTATTTATTTATAATCTCATGCCAGATGTGGCATCAAATGCACACACAGCGGGATATCCTTAAGCATTACTTTGTGTTACCATCCAACATTCTTAATCACGTGAAGATTAGCAGAAAGACTTAGCTGGGAGTAGTATAAGCAATGGGAGGGGAAACTGGGTATCTGTTGATTTAAAACAGTTCCACACCAGCTCTCTCTCTTTTTCCCAATTTCCCCAGCTCCCAGAACATGAAGACAAGGTGGAGCAATAACCAACCTTCTCTTCCATTCACCATTTGCATTGCCTGCTTGCTCAGCACAGCACTGAAAAGCAATTGTGGTCCAGGGCTCCCTCCTCCTCCTCCATCCCACATCCTGGGCACACATCCTGGATAATTCACAGCTTGGAGCGGGTGGCCAGGGGGGAAATGCTGAACACAAAAGCTTTGGCTAAGGCAGCTCCCTGTTCCTGGTTCCAGTCAGATCTGCAGCTCCAGATCCCACAGCACGGACAGCCACTGGTGTGGTTTGCAAACAGCCAGGTGAGGGAGGGTGTAACGATCTGAGAATTCAGCATTCCCACAGAACTTGTCCACTGCACGAGGAAATCAGGACACCAAAAATTCCATGTGCAAGACAGGCAAACAAGGGGGCTGGACTGATTATTGGCCCCACAGGCATTGGGAAGCTGTGCATTTCCATCACTGGTCACTGTTCTTAAACCAAGACCACTTAACGTGTGCCAAGTAACCACAGAAAGCCTCTGACAGGTGACAGGAAAAGTAATTTCTAGGATGCAGCAATTCATTCCTCATCCTAACAGGTTCATTTAAATGGCTACCTGGGATTAAGCAGCCACAAGCCCAAAAATTCAGAAACTGCCTTGTTAAGTGTAATAGGAAAACTCCAGAAAAGAAGTGGATCTGGTGACAACACAACTTCAAGCTAGAAGAGGAATTACAAATTTTGCCTCTGACACATATGGACTAACAGGAAAACAAATTAACATCAGCCTGTTCTCGCATGAAATTATGAGACAGCACAATAGTGTAAAAGACATCTTATATGCAGAGCTCTTAAAACTGAATTAATAGAGGACTATTGCATAGTTACTGCTGGTTATAATTTGGAATACATTAAAACCTCTACTTCCTCAGACCAATATTTAAAATAAACAAGAAGCAGTGAGCAGGCACAGCCACTTCATTAAAGTGATTACATAAACTCTCGAACCAAGACTTAATTTGAATTAATAGTAAAGATAAAATTGAATGCATAAACACACCATGCAGAAAGAATGAAATTCTGAAAAGAATTAAGTGGGCTGATGATATCACATAGCAAACACCCAATGAATTCATTAAACACAAAGGGTTGCAGATGCCACGATACACAGTGAGAAGTTCCTACTCGAAAAATCAGATGGATGTCAAACTTAGAAAAACTAGTGAGTCTTAACAGCTGCAGGACACAGGCAGAGGTTTTGCAAAACAGCAGCAAAATTTGAACCTACAACTGATACAGCCGAAGTATCAACACCAGACGTGATTAGTGTCAGAAGTTATTCCCATGTTTGGGAGAACAGCTTCTATTTCTACTTGGAACTGCCCTGTAGCTGAAATCCACTTTCCCCCAGGCCCATTCCCAAGGGGAGACCCTCAGCCCATCGATTATATAAACTACATTCTAGTCTTACTCACCTTAGTAGGGCAGCTAAATATATGCACCAAGATGTAAAATCTGCAGAGCCATCAAAGCACTTCTGCTTGAACAGAAGAGCTGACAATTTATAAGCTCTTGAGTTGTGCCTGCTTTATCAGGCTGGTTAGTTGAAAGAAAATGCACACATAATTACTTAATCCCATTAAAACAAAGACAAATGACAGCAGAGAACTCCTGAGCTCAGCAGTTTGAGCACTGAAAGATTCTGAACTCACACAGAAATTAATCACGGAGCCTTCTCTGTGGGCAGCTCCTTCCACAGCCCCTCTTATTTTGGCTACATCAGCATCACAGCTCTGATTCCTGGTGTTCCAGCCAGCTAAGGAAAATGGTATCTTGGACAATGAATAGCTTCCAGATTTCCCAATCTACCAGTAATCCAAGGTCTCCACTTTTTCAGTGAAGTGACTACATGTTAATTAAACAAAGCAAGTAAACTCACAAGAAGCTACAAAAAAATCTCTATCCCAAAAAGGGAGGTATTAGGAATTTCGGTACTAGAGTGAATTTCTTTGAGACTAAGCAGTAACAGTCTTGCAGGCAAAACATTTTTCTTCACACTTTCCAGGCCTTAACTATGGTTTACAGCAAAATAAATAGTAATAAAATAATGCTTCCTGCAGTCTGGTTTAGTTTAGGAAAAAGGCAGAGGGGAACTGAGCCATAATTCCACATCTATACCTGGGACAGGGGATATCTGCCTGGAAGTTTCCCACTTCCAAGGACAGCTTCTCCAGTACAAAGGCTCTCTGGGGAGATCTCTCAAGCATGCTCTGCTTATTACTCTCAGCTTTACCTCACCTGCTTATTAGCTCCTGAATACACTATTTCACAAAGAACAGGAATAAATTAATGGGAACTCCTCCATTTGAACTGCAAAACCTTGCTGGCTATAAATTCCACGAGAGAACAAGAGTGTCGTACTGAAGCTGGAAGCACCAACACCAGCAGAGAATCAGCAGCAACGATGGTGACACCACTTCAGAACATTCCAGTTCTAGTGAACTATTTCATTTACTTTACCATGGTGCAGCAATGGAAATCTTATTTTGCTTTGTATAGAAAATCCAAATTAGACTCCCAACTCAGGGCTGTTAGGGATGGCAAGAGAATCCCTAAGTTACAAGTAAGTTATCCAAACTATAATGTCAGTACAAAATAAAAACAAAGCACTATCTTTCAATAAGCCAATTACACATTAAAGAAAATCTATAAAGCTTTGGTCAGGAACACAGATTCCTCTTGACCATCTGACAGTTAAAGTGGCAGAACTTTCAGGAATATCTCTGGAAAGGGCAGGATTGCCAGTTAAGCCCTTCAACATTCTATTCCACCACTGTCCAACATCACCTCCATCCCTTGATAAAAGGACATCACTAAAATACAGAAGCTAAATTTGCCTTATAGTCACACTGCTCATTACCATAATATCAGAAATCACATTCTTTTCATATAGAAGAGACAAAAAAAATGACAGGGCAGACAAACACCACACACTTCCCCCTCACCTGCCTTAGAGAACAGATTCCAGGGAATTTTGTTGACATATGTAGCAAAGTATTGCATAGAATCAATTTTATCAAACTCCACAGGGACCAAGAGGTTTTCCTTCCAACTCCCCAGAACCATAAACCCATCAGACTCCAGGCCCTGCTGCTCTCCCGTTGACACAATAACACTGTCCATACTTCCCATCTCTTTAGAGATTTATAAAGAATAAGTATGAAATTCTTAAAGCCATTCCAGTAAAAAAGAAATCCTGTACAATGACCCTTTCATCACCTGAAAGGTGATGGTGACTGGAAGTTTTCCTGGTGAGAAACTTATTCTATTACTTGTGTTTCAGAAGCAATGTAATGGAACAATTACAAAACAGAAATGTTTTATTGAAAATCTGATATTTACTTCCTGTTTAGAAACTGCCACAGTTGCCACCTTCTGCAATCAAGTTTATCAATATAAGCACTTTAATATAGGAAATTCACGCTTCAATTTCTCCAGGAATTTGAGGTGCTACTTTTACCTGGTTATCTGTACAGCCCACCCACCAATTTGTTACAGAAATTTGAATCATTTCAGTTTGACTCCTCCAGCTCACTGACTACTCCAAAACAATAAACACCCGAGGATTTGGTGTGAATACTGGCAACACCATCCAGGAGAAGCTGAGAGATCAGGGCTGTGAAGGTTGAGCAGGAAGGCGCTCAGGACTGCCAGGGAACACCGGAGGTGGCTGTGCCAGCACCCAGCCCAGCCCTGGGCTTGTGCCAAGGCAGAGTCAGGGCTGGGAAGAGGCAGAGGCAGCTCAGGGAGCTCCCAGCCTTCAGCACTGGAACAGAAAGTGAAACTGTGCCAGGCTCCCAGCATCCCTGAGCTAAGGGAGCACAGGGACAGCACCTTCACTCCTCTGAGCCAGGCTGAGCCCCCAGACCAGGGCAGCAGCTCCTGCTGACTCCCCCCAGCTCCAGACACATTTAAGTGTGGTTTACAGCAACAAGGAGGCAAAAGCATTCAGCTGTGCCCACTATGAAGTGTGCCTGTCCTCTGGCTTGTACCTTCACTTCAAACTACTCAGCATTTCAGCCTTGGAAAATCAATTCTACACCGTTCCATTTAAAGTTCTACTTATCATTATATGAGTGACTGCAACACACGGGTGCTTGGTTTGTTTATTTGTTTGTTAACCAAGAGACTAATTAACTAACAGCACAACTCCAGCCTTTTCCTTTTGAAACCCCCACTTCCCATGGGCAAGAGCAAAGGTCCACCCTCATTCTTAACCTATCTCATGTACTCAGTTGTTTTCCACTTGCTCTTCCTCTTCATTCCATGCAGGAATATGGCTTTGTTTGCTCCTTTGGAAAGGCCATATTCCAGCTTCAGGGCCCTGTGGTTTCAATGAACATAAGGAACAAACTTCACAATTCCAAAGATGCCTCACTCTCCTAGCTCATCCATGACACCCCAAGCCATGGATCACATCTGGAAATTGCCACATGGACACACTGCCAGGTATCCAAGGTACTTGTCCTACGGATTACAGTCAAATCCCATGGTAAGTAAGTGCAGGTGTATAATGAAACCCACTTAAAATGAAACCGGTCTCAGGCTTGGGGTATAAGAATTCTGTAGTAAGATTTATGACCTTTAATAGGAACTTCATTATTAAAAAAGTGACTTTTATGTAATGAAAACCATCTCTCTCTGAAGAGGAATGACGTGTTAACATCAGCAGAGCTGTGTTTCAGTGTTTTCTGTTTGCAATCCAGCACCATCATTGTCATTTAAAGTTCATTAATTATTCTAAAAATGCCTTTACTGAAATGCAATTGTATGCAATTTTTTAATCATTTTCTTCAGAAGGTGGCATTTCATCTATTTTTAAAGTCTAAATTTTCCAGTAGAGTTTACCCTGTGTTCTTAGAATTACTCAATACATGAAAATACAAACATTAGTAATGAGCCCTATTAACGCAGATTTCACTTCAAGCTAACTTAGATTTACTTCACACAGTTAAGTGAGTTCATTTCACTGGAAAAAGAGATTCCCTGAAGGAAAAAAAAACATCAGCTACTATGGCTGATATTGCCCAATGCATTGCTGAAAAATAAATTCTACTGATTGGATTTTTTTCATTTCACCCCCCCCCAGCAGCACTTTAAAAAATACAGTCTTTTAATGATTGTTTAATTTTCATATAACTAGAATATAAATCCTTTACATACTGCTTTGCTGCAGCTGCAACATAATGTCTTGTTTTTCATGGAAAAAAACCTAATTACGTGGTTCACCGAATTGCCTGTGGTAACACATCAATTTTATTTACATTCAAAAGTTGAACTTGAGTTTGTTCTCAGCACTCCAGTTAATTCCAAGCCCATTTCACACAATAGTTCTCCTGGATTCATTAGAAACACCTCACTCTGCTGTTATTGGGAGGGATACCCAGCTATTGGAACCTTGCTTTGGATTTCCAGCGCTTTCCAGGCAGTTCCACTTCCACAGTTCTGTCCCACTTTAAATACCCTGGATTTGCTCTAAGTCTGGCCTTGCTGAAACAGTTCTGCCAAAGGACCATCAAATGTCCCTCCAGAAGGCAGCTGTTAATGCTGCCTCTGGAATACCAACTCCTTTTCCCACAAAAACACCAGAGAAAAACAAGAACTATTATGTGCCAAATAAAATCCAGAGGTTAATGACTCAAAATTTCACCTATTTCAGTCAAACCAAGCTTATATTTGGAAAGCAGAAAGATTATGAGGAAGCATGTGGATTCAGTACAGAATTTCTTGGCTTTGCCTTCCATCAGCATCTTTCCTCTAAACTGTTTTCAGAAGGTAATTTGTTGCAATCAAATTCCAAATTTGAATGAAATCAATTTCCAAATTCAAATCCAAATTCCCAGCCATGAACAATATTAAGGTGCTAATTCTTGAGCAATATAAATAAAATAAAACTATAAACATTAGGCTTTTTTTAATATGGCCCTTTGGTAGATTTCAGATTTTTTTATAACTTTTTAGCCTTAGATTTTGTCACCTGTAGGAAGAGGGAAAAATGCACTATGTGAGAATGATCCATGGAATATTCTGAGCTGGAAGGGACCCACAAGGATCAGTAGAGTCCATTTCTTGACTAGAATTGGTAATGAATTCACAAATGCCACATGTACTCATTGGATCCTGCTCTGAACACAGATTCCCTCTTCATGTGGAGACAAAACCACTGAAGGAAAGAGGAATTAAAGCAAAGGTAAGTGCAATCAAAACTCCAAACAGGACACTCAGTTTTTATCTTTTTTCTAATGACTCCTCTAAACCAACTTTCAAGTAAAAGGAACAGAAGTAGTGGAAGAACATTTATCTAAAAAAAAACAAAACAAAACAAAATGAAGACATCTCGCTCAGACACAATAAGGCTCTTGTCAACTTCATGTGTATAAAAGGAGTTGGCATTTTCCCATGAAGCAACTCCTTAATCCCAAATGATGGCATAATAACCTCATTTAATATGCCTCCATAAAAGAAAAAGTTTATTTTGTCTAAGCTGAACTTCAACTGGCAATCACTGGACACCAATTACCAGTGTCAGATATAAGGGTCACAGAACAATTCTGCAAGCTGAGAAAATAGGAATTCACTCTTCAATCCCATCTTCTTGCCAAAAGAATGGAAAAGTTGAACTTTGTTTTCATGTCTTTGGGAATAATCTATGCTAGGCAATTAAGAAAATGCAAATTACTTATCTTATTGAAAATAATCAAGCCAGAAACAGACTTTTCAGTAACTTAATATTCCAATAAAGTCTTCTGTCATAGGAACCTACTTGTTAATTCCACTCTGCGCTCAAGAACCGGCAATTAACCATTTTCAGATTTCACTTCAAATTATTAATAAGTGGTACTCAGCTGCTTGATATTCATTGCTGCTTTTTAAATGGAAGCCCTTCCAAAAGCCTTGCATTTCAGATCCTTTAGTCCTTGCTCATGAGCTGTTTTTCCATGCCCTGGCTGTGCTCATTCCTGGTACCACTGGGCATGACAAGAGTTCCAGGGTTTATGGAGTTACCCAGAGCACATAAAATTGTTGTAATACACATCCCATGCTTTCACCAAAGCCGAGGGATCCCAGGAATAACCTTGGGGAAAATCCAAGGAAGTCTCCAAGTCGGCTGTAATGCAATTTCAGCAGCAACTCCCTCCCTTCTTGCCCGCTGCCATAATCTCAGAGCAGAATGAAAAGACTCAGGAGCACTCTCAATTGAACACCCATTTCATGGCAAGGGGGCTCAGTCTTCATTTCACGCATTGCTTCACACACTTAAAACATGTTTGAATAGACAGGAACATCTTCTCATTCAATAATTAATGTATCTCACTACACAGAGCTCAGAACACACTCTAATTCCTGACAGAGCTCCCAATTCCTCACAATTGCAGAGTAAGACAGTACCCTGAAAGAACCTTAAATAGGCTCAAATTGAAATGGAAAGTACATATTTCACTACTTCATTGTCTTTTACATTAGCAGAATTAAAAAATATAATTTTGTCCAAGTTTTCTATCATTTTTCTTTTAATCCCTAATAAATGCTGACAAGCAACAACCACTAAACATCTACAGGTTAAACATTGACTTAATTTAGAGGACTTGACAGATAAATGAAACTTGGAAATCTGGCAGTTTACAAGGGAGCTTCAAGAACCCTTCCTAGCAGGAATAAAAACTACTGAGTTGAGTTCTGGTGCACGTTGTTCTCCTCAGGAAAGATCCTTAAAAACAGAGCTGACATGTTCTGCTTTCCTGTAGGAAATGAAAAATTTTGTTTATTGCAAACTGTAAAATTCAGCAAATTTCAGGTAGGCGAACAATAGCAGAAATTTGTTTTGGGGCACAACCACTTGGGTTAATGTGGGTGCCCTGCACACAGCTCTTCCTACAGGCAGCATTTTTCCCTCCTCACTTTTATCAGCACCAGGGGATTACGGCTGCGCCAGCCCGATATGCCAAGAATTCATAAACAGGAATGAGCCGAAGCTCCAGGTTTTTCCTGTCACAGCTCAAATTTCAGCTACGTTTTTAAACCTACCAAGCTGCAAAGATCGTGAACAATAATCTTTCAGGAAAGACTTGTCTAATTCATTCAAGATAATCTATTCTTCATAAGCATTTTCATCCAAATTCTTATATTCTACATAGCAGAAATTGAAATAGTATCATTTTTCTGGGGAAGCAGCTCCAGAAATTAATGGATCCAGTGCAACATATCAGATGGAAATCCCAAATACCTACCAGAATCAGTGAATTCAGGGACACAAGCTACTGAGCTGATAGAAGGATGTAGTTTTACCTAAAGAACTATCAAACACCCAGAATTTATTCATTTTCAAGCTCCTGTCTCACATCCTGCCAGCTTTCCAGAGTCCACCTCCAATGCTGTGCTTACAGTCACCAACCTGTACTCTCAGTAGTGGTACACATCATAATCCCTGCATTATCCCTGAGAATTCCAGTATTCTGTACCACAGATGCAGAAGACAAAGAGAAATATATCCATAAATCCAGTACAGAGATTAAAAATTGGTAGACAAAACTGACAGAGAATTACAGAATATTCTGAGTTGCAAGGGACCCACAAGCTTATCAAGTCCAGCTCTTGGAATGCTGTAAAAAAGAAAAAAAATAAAAAGAGCAAAGTGTTCTTTGCAAAAGCAAAGAAGGGAACTGAGGAACAGATCTCCCTTCCCTATAATCTGTGTGGAACTCACAGGGTCCAGGGCAGGGGTGGGAGAAGAGAGAAAACCCAAGAGTTGAGTCTAAATTCTCTGTGATGCTCCAGATGGTATTTGGTCACCAAATGCAAATGAGAGCTCTGCAACTTGCAAATCCACAACGTTCCTGTCAAAAACGCTGCCAACAGTCAGACACTCCCTCCTCTCCTTCCACTTCTTCTGTCGGATGTACAAAAAAATGGATTTATGGGAAAAGGTACTGTGGCTGGAACAGTTGCCAAACCTCTCCAGGCAATAGCATTAAACAGCATTTATCCTTCAGAAAACCAAACTTCAACAAACTAAAGCACACCCAACTTTTTCAGACTTACAGAATCACTCCAGTTTTTCCTCACTCACTACCCCACCCCAATAAGCTTTTTCCACACAGGATTGAATAAAGATCTTTACCCTCTCATCCAATTTTCAATGCCACCACAATAAAAACCAGAACACCACAGTCAAAGCTGGCAGGAAGAAGAAATGTAGGAGAATGTGCAAAGAGACACCTCTGAAGTTCCCAGCTGCCTGGTTAATCCAACCACTCCACTGATCCATAGCTGCTCTGCAAATAATTGTTTTTACCTAATCTCCCGTGACAGCATTTAATTATCCACAGTTTTGGAAAGCTACTACATAAACAACTCTCCTTGTACCTCCTGTTTACAACCACTAAGTTGTTTTCCCTATGACTATTTGAAATTCTTTTATTAATGGCAGATTTGTTGTTTACCAAATCTTCAATGTTATAAAGATAAAAGAACCCTTAGAGTTCATGACCAAAAGTTTTTGAAGTGCTTCTGAAAGCAAAGCCTCAGTTTGGACTTTTCCTCTGTTTACTGAAAGCAGTAAATATACAGCACTATTGGAGTGACTCTCTTATACAGAAAAATCAAAAATTATGACTTGAATTAATAAAACATAATATTTAAAAATTAAGTTCTTTAAAATTTAGTTATCATTACATTATTTCACTTTTAAAGCACAAGTCCTAGGCACTTATATAGGGAAAGAGAAATCCAAAACTCTATTCTTGATAAGAATTCATGATCTCACCAACAGGCTTTATTCCCTAAAGTTCCAACATCTCAGATGTCAATGTTTTGGACAGACTTTAGTCTTGCTCTTGGATTTGCAGCATCAGATTCCTGGGACTTGTGCTCCTGAACATGTGAGTACAACACAACAACAAAGTTCTGGCCACAGAACGCTAAGTCACAGTGACAATCCAACCTCTAGGAACAGCATTTTAAACCAAAGCAGCTCATTTCCTGAGTAAGTTATCCCCAAAAAAAGCATCATGTTACCCTGGCTCAGCTGACAGGCAAGGAAAACCCTGCTTCAGTAACTGTCCTATTTTCTGTTTGTATGCCCTTTCAGGAAGCTAATTTCAACTACCAAATAGTTCTGTATTGTGGCCTGTTTATACAATAAAAAGCAGAATAAACTTCTTCCTTTTCCTCTGGCTGCATGAAGCAGTGAACACAAACTCTGTCCTTTGTCCTATCTCAAGGAATCAATGGACATAAATGCCTTGTTCTGGCAGAATTTGAGGCTCAATATTTTGTCAATACTGATGTTTGAACTCTAAAATGTACCGAACAGAGCCCAGCAGCCCTATCAGCAGGAAAATGTACAACACTTACACAATTTACATCACTTTGAAGTATATCTGATAAGTCACTACAAGTGTTTCAATGTGCTTTTAATATAGAACAAGGAAATCTATCCTTGTAGGATTTACACATGTGACAACAGACAAGTTTCAGATTGAAATCCACTCAAAAGTTACTGCTCTGAAGGCTCCAGCCTGGATGCTGGAACACCTCGAGTGCTGTGTCCAGTTCTGGGCCCCTCAGTTCAGGAAGGACATTCAGGGGCTGGAGCATGTCCAGGGAAGGGAACAGAGCTGGGGAAGGGGTTGGAGCCCCAGGAGGGGCTGAGGGAGCTGGAAAGGGGCTCAACCTGGAGAAAAGGAGGCTCAGGGGGAACCTTCTGGCTCTGCACAAGTCCCTGGCAGGAGGGGACAGCCGGGGAGGGTCGGGCTCTGCTCCCAGGGAACAGGGACAGGAGGAGAGGGAACAGCCTCAGGCTGTGCCAGGGCAGGCTCAGGATGGACAGCAGGAGGAATTTCTGCATGGAAAGGGTTATGAAACATTGGCAGTGGCTGCCCAAAAAGAGGGGATGGAGTCCCCATCCCTGGAGGTGTCCAAGGAACACCTGGACATGGCACTCAGCACTCTGGCTGTCAGATCAGGCACAGGTTGGACTCAATGACCTTGGAAGTCTTTTCCAAACAGAGTAATTCTGTGATTCCATAAAATTCCATAAAGGCAAACGATGTGTGACAGGGATGCTTTGCTATACTCTGCCCCATACTGTACCCAGCAGAAACAGGTTCAGCTGTCCAGACATTTAACTGGATTTCCAAAGTATCACCACTGGAAGCAGCATCACACTCTTGTAACTAAGATGTCAGATATAAACAAGCTCCATCAATTTACAACAGAAACAGAAGCATCACCTGCAACTCCCCTCAAATAAAAAGACACTTAAGTCCCATCTACTGCATTTGAAATATTAAATAAATTATACTTCACTAAGAGAAAAGCATATATTATTAAAGCTTTGCCGGGTAAGTAGAAATATTATCCATTCCTTCATTCAAAACAGGTGCCTCATAAAAAATGAATGTCAGTGGAATGGCTCAGTGCAGCACTTGTGAGCCATCTCTTTAATTATACATGATCACAGGGCTACCTGCATGGAACACGCCCCAAGGTACTCAGCCCTCCATATCTGTGATTTCACAGGCTCTGGTGCCAAATAAACAATCTGGCAGCCATCAAAGCAGGAAGTTTGGAATGGTGCTTAGAAGAGAATGAAAAGAAATCAATATACCATAACTCAGGACTAAACAGTGCAGGTACAGGTGGGAGATAAGGGACAACTCAAGCATACTTGCTAAACAAAATATTTTGTGTACTTGAAACAAATTTAATCACCAAGTCACCAGAAGGTCTAAAAGCCACGAGGATAAAAAATTATTGCAAGAAACCAGAACCTGATCCTTATGATTGTCTTGAGTGTTTTTAACTACTGTTATTATTCCAGAACTGCTGAACTTCAGTCGTTTTCTTGCAAGACACAATGTGAAAAATGAGGTAAAATTCATACAGCCTAATAAAACACCTTTTAGTTCAGGCAAACTAAGACTTGTCATAGCAACAATACACCACTGAAAAGAAAATAATATACACAGGATATAGTCAAACCCAAACAGGATCATAACAGATGCAGTAAAAGTGACTTTATCATGTTAAGGCTCCACATTCTGGAGACTCTAAAGACAATCCCAGTTGCATAAAGCCTATAATCACCAACTTATCACTGTCACCTCTGACCTACCTGCCCCTTCCTGCCTCCTATTCCGCTCACTTGCTGCAGCTCGCCTTGGATCAAGCTCAAATCCTGCAGCACGAGCAAGGAGCAAGTCCTGACATCACAGATTTACCTGGGGTGCTGTGGAGTTCACCTGACTCTACAGGAGAGGTGATTTATTCCATCAGCTGCTACCTTATGCCAGAGCTGGAGTGTTATTATTATTATTATTATTATCATCATCATCATTCCTTGAACTGGAATTAACTTTATTTTTAGAGGTTCCACAAAAATCCAAGTCATGATGTTGACTACTCTCGAGTCCAAGTTTCACTTTGCATTTTATCACACGGCAAAAAAAAGTCAAATTTACAGGGTTTTTTTGTTTTCCTGTAGGTCATAAAATACAAACTATGATGAAATCACATAAGGTAACAAGTTAAAGCATTATAAAAATATTCCTTTTTCACTGGAAAAAATAGAATTGAGAAACAAAGAGTGGCTTACTGTGCAGCTCGCGGTGGATGACATCGACCAGGTTGGGCTCGTCCCCCCACCAGAATATCCAGAGCTCCTTGCAGTCGGGTTTGACGTCCCGGCGCCACACGCACAGCAGGTTGGCCTGCAGGCAGCGGATGAAGCTGAGCAGGATGGGATCATCCTGGGCTGGAGCTGAAATGATGGGCCCACAGTCCCCGTGGCCCTCAAAGTTGTACCTACGCCATTTGATGCCCGTGAGTTCAGCCTGGGGGAAACAAAAAAAGAAGAAAAGAGTCATTGGATCACTTCACAATTTAGTTACATTCACAGTTTGTTTCATTTTCATTGGTTAATTCCTCAATTCAAGTTCAAAAATCTTCCTATTTGTATATTTTCCATTACTCCCCTTCAAGGAAAAAGAATTTAGAAACAACACTGAATAAACCTGGCTTATTCCTACATTTAGGTTTTCACCACAACCTGACTCAATTCTATTCATTTCTACTCCATTAATTTCCAACAGCTTCATTCAATTTCTAACCTTAGTGTTACCTTATTGTCATCTCACAAGATAGAAAGGAAAAAACCCAAACAGGGAGAGGGAATAAGACTCATTCCCTACAGGCTGCTTGGTGGCCATGTGAGCTCAGTGTCAGCCCAAAAGCTGGCCACTTGAGAGTCACAGTTCCACAGTATGTAAACCCAGTGACTTCCTGGAAGAGCTGAAACAGTTTCACATTGTGACGTTACAGGTTCACCAAATCAGCTTTTTATTTTTATTTTGCCCAAATGAACAAAAGCAGAATATGGGAAGTTGTCATTTACTGTCTCTCAACCAGACAATTCTCTCAAACCATCAAGGAAGAATAAAAAGAACTATTTGCTACCCAGATGTCTGGGGAAGGTTTTTGTTGGGCACAGAACAGGTTCCCCAGGGAATGGCCATGGCTCTAAGGCTGCCAGAGCTCCAGGAGTGTTTGAACAATGCTCTCAAGGATGTGCAGGGGGGGACTGCTGGGGTATCCTGGGCAGGGCCAGGAGCTGGATTCAATGATCCTGGTGGGTCACTTCCACACAGGGTGTTCTGTGATTCTGAGATTTTTCCTCCACTCCCAGTTTGCCCCATCCCTGTTGTAGCCTCCCCCTTTCTCTCCACTCTCCAGCACAGGATAGGGAATACCCCCAGGACAGTCTGGCTGTTATGAAACACAACTGGTGTGTGTATACCCTGCTCACAGCAGGCTTGTACTCTACTCTCTAACCTGTTACCACATTCCTGCTGCTGCTATTCCCTCCAGTGCTTCATTTCCAGTGTTCACACCTTCCCTTGGCTGCCCAGAAGCAGCCGGTGCTCAGCTCCAAAGTGCTCCTGCAGGAACAGCCAGCTGGTCTGCCGCAAGCAGAGCAAACACTCCAGGGCAGCAGCTACACCTCTGACAAGAGAGGGCATTGCCAGGGATGAGGGAAAGACCCAGCACTGGAAACACTAACTGTAGGAATGAATTTTTACTCAAAAAGAAAACTAAAGACTTGTGGATCACATATTCCTCCCTTGTCATCAATTGTGTAAGGACATTCAACTTCTTCAAAACCCAAATTCCCCATAACACACAGAAGGAATCCCTTTTTCAAGTCCACAAACTTAGCCCATTTACAAGTTTAAACTCCAAAATTTACTTCTGTCCACCACAGCAGCTGGAAGGAGCCTGCCTGGTTCAAGAGCTGGCTGATGAACTGCTGAGGAGCTGAAGGTGATGCTCACCATACCAACAACAGAAGCAAAAAACACAGGTATTTCTTGAACCTTGAAAATTCTCCGAAAGTTTCACTTCATTCCTGTATACTGCCTGGCACAGCAAGGCTCTGGCCCATGGCTACAGTTCCTGGGACTCTGCCTCAAGAACTATTTCCCCAAACACTGATTATCTAGATTGCCCATTTAATTGTCCTCTGAAGAGGCCTCACCAGGCACATGGCACAGTACTGCACTGGGAAGGGGAAAAACCTATGGAACACTGAACAGAAGGAAAATTTGGTTTATTGTTTGCAGGCCCCTAAACCACCAGGCATCTTTAGCTCTGCAGGGCAGAAGGGACACTGCCATGCTATATGCTGCCAGTAGGACACCAGTCCTGGATTGTCCCAGCTGGAGGCTCCCTACAGCCAGCAGTGAGCTCTTGAACTCAAACAGAAGTGCTGATCAGCCATCCAAAGGGCTGGGAACTATGGAAAAGGAACTGGGAAAAGATAGTCCAGACAGAGATGCACAGCCATGCCTACCTTCCTGGCATGACAAGGGCAGGGGAATGCAGAAGGAAGAGGCAAAATGGAATAAAGTTATTTTTTCCATTGTAGGGTGCTGGAACACCTTATACACTAAATAACAGTCTAAGAAAAAGCGCTCCTCCAAAACATCTACATCTGTTCTGTGTCTGTCCCCAGCTATAGATTGGAAAAAGAACGGGCAGTTCCTGAAACAGGATAATGAATATGACTGTGAAACACAAAACACCAAAAACTAGTGCTAGCATAGGCAACCTGTGAAAAAATAATGTTAAAAGTTTGTGCTATAAGCAGCTAGAACATATACTAAGAACATATACTGAGTCACAAAAAGCATGGAACAGGAAGATGATGAAAACCAAAACCAAAAAACCCAACTGAACAAAGGACGTTACCCAACAGCAGCACTCACTTAAGCCACAGAGCAAAAGCCAGAGCTCAGCTGTTTCAAAGAGCAGAGAGGCTCCTGTGGCTTCCTGCCAGCTCAGAGGTGTCACCCCAACATCCCCCCCAGAGGAAGGATGAAACAGAGTCAAGGAAAGCACAGTGAAATCAGCAGAGCTACACCAAATTTAATTCTGTGCTAACAAACTCCTGGAGTCTGTAATTCTGTGGACTGTGAGGAATGATAAACTACTAACCTGGACCACACCAGTGCCCACCCACACAGAGAGAGACTCCCAAAAATAGGGAGAGATGAGTCCTGGGGCTTTGGACTCAGTAGCAGCATTAAATGAGCTCTCACACATCATTTCCCAGTCCAAGTTGCAGAGAAGTGGTTCAACACATATATTGGGATATGTCTGTTTTGGTTTAAATTTTTAATAGGTAAGCATCAATACTAATCCCTCAGAACTTCTGGATTGTGTCCTCATGTTAATTAAAACTGAATTCAAATAGAGATTTGAATCCAGAAGAGATACACGAGAGCAGACTACACCCAAAACACTTACATTTTACGCCTCTACTGATGTTCTGTGTAAAGTATTTAACACACTATAGGGAGAAGATCTGCATCCACATGGAGATTTATTTACATTAATTTCTTTAAACAAACCAACAGCCCTGGGTTGAAGAGGCCTCCATCTGTAGCAGGGTTTGCACAGACAAGACAAGCAGTGGGCTGTGGTTCTGGGAACTGTTCTGAAGAGTCAAATGTGGTTTCTTTTGTGCATCATCGACAGTGAGCACAGGCTGACCCAACACTGCCGCCTCCTCAGCCCCAGCCACGCATTCCCATGTCCCAGTCTGACACTGGATCTACTGCTCATGGAATCACTCAGGGAATGGGACCATTTCACCAACTGAAAGAAGAGAAAGACAAACATTTCCAGGCTCAGCACCCTGACAGCTCATCCTGCAGGGAATCACCGAGCAGCCACAGGAGAGGAGGGAGAGTGATCTCCCTGCCAGCTACAGCTCCAATCAGATAAAACACAACTTTCAGTGCACCCAGACAGCTTTTCATGTACACCCCAACCAACACAAGCAAGCAGTGGTGCCAGAGCAGGCCTGGCCTGGGTGCTTTCCCTGCAGCACTCAGCTGCTGCTCAGACATTCACACTGAGCTGGGCTGACTCAAACCCAGAAGGGCTGGATTAAACGACTTTTTCCTCTACTCAGATCAGTCCCCACACCTGATTCATTAAACAGCCACAGAGATGCTTGTACTGGGAAGTCTGAGGAGCAGCAAAGCAGGTCAGGGAGGGCAGAGCTGGTCTGATTAGTAAAACTGCTGATTTGAAAGCAGCCTGAAACACTGAGACAGAAACCAAAATTGCCAACCTGAGGACAAAACTGTGAACATGCTGTTTAACTCACTACTGGCTAGAGATGAATGTAGAACAAAGCAGAACTCTTGCCAGGTGATGTAATCTACTGTGTTTCTTGCATCTCTTCCCATATGCATGGTTTTGGCTTATTGCAGTTGCTACAATGTTTTTAAAACTAAAAAGCCTGACAAAAAAAAAAAAGAGGAACTTACAAATACTTATTATTACCCAACACTGCTAGCAAATCATGCATTAAATGAGATTTTTGCTTTGGTTTATAAAGGAACATGTGTTATGGAGGACTGTGCTGTGAAGGGTTCAACTGCTCAGATAAGTGGGGCTGTTTTGAAATGGAGATTTTTTTCTAAGTTCAGCTAACTGCAGTTGGACACAGAATATTTGTGAGACGCCAGTTTTAAATGCACTGGGCCAAGCATGTAAGGAAACAGAGAAATTTGATCTCTAGCAGTAATATCCAAACCCTTCACTAACATCCAACTTCTTACAGTGTAATTCCCAAGACACAGAAAGATCTGTTTCTGATGTTTTCAAAAGCAGCTGTCAGGGTAGAAGAGTGTGTTCAAATTCCACACAGGCATCCAAAACCACCCATAACATCCCCAAGTTGAGGCATTAATGAAAACAGTGCATTGCCTATATCTTTATTCACATGCATGGACTTAGAGTGATCACACAGAGTTTTTCTGGAAATGGACACAAACTCAGGTTTCAGTGACTATCATCACACCCTGCAGAGTGAAAGAGCCTCAAAAGAGATGAGCTGAGAGTGTTCAAACCTCTAATCCCCCTTGCACACACACAGACAAACAGAGAGACACAGAAAGCAAATTAGCACTTTCTTTCACACCTTGCTGCCCTAAATACAGACACCTCCATATGCACCTGCCACAGCTCAGGGTTCCAGGACACCATGCAGGACTGTGAATTCCGAGGAGACAGAAAACTTAAGCTCTCATTCTTTTCTCCCTTCAGGCTTAAATCACAATAATAGGCAGGCTGGGAGGGTCTTCTGCTGATCTCATCTTGCTCCACTCAGATTGGTGGAGTTTAAGCTGCTAAAAATCACAATTCCCCAGTAACATTTCACAGTGCACAACTTGGTGTTGGCATGCTCCCAGCAACCCTGAAGATATAATTAGTGCTGGGTAGCCACTGTGACTGTTTTCCTTTTCTGCAGCCCTTGCAGATGGAACACAAATAAACCCATCTTCCACCTCTTCTTTTATTCCCCATCTCCACCAAATGCTTTTTGGCCTCTGTTTTATGGGAAATGGACAGGCCAACTCTAAATTAACTTCTCCAGATCACTTGAGTAATTCCACCCATTTTAAAACACAAAGCTCCCTTGGAGAGATTATACAATAATACAGACACAGCAGAAGGACAAAAAGGGAGAGCATCAAAAGCTTAGAAATCCTTGTATTTGGCCACACCAACTGTAAAGCAGAGCTGTTTTTTAACTACTTTGTGCTTCTCTACATTAAAAACAATGACTAAAACTATATAAGTCTGTTATTTTTCCTGCTTCATGTAGAACAGAAAAGGACAAAAAACTAAGGCGGAGTCAGGCCACAGAGTGTAGAAAATGATCACTCTGGTACTTTCAAAATAGGAAGGATGCATTGGAAAGGAGGTAAGATCATATCATGAATAAAAGAACCAGATATCCATCGCACAGGCCCTCAGCTCCAACCCTGCTTTCTCTAAGACTTTCAATATGGCAACGTTCACATCATTTTATTTTTCACACTTCTCCAATTTGAAACAAAACAAACACCAAATATAAAAATACTGTCCAGTGGCTTGCCTAAAAGATGCCACTCACACAAATTCAGGTCTACCCAGTGCTTCAAATATAACGTTCTTAAATGGTCTTAAAAAGACCAATGCAAGCAATGTAAAAACCAAACCACACCTCATCACTTCTACAAACACATTTCAGTTAAACAAAGGGAATATAAAAGCTTTCATCAAACATCCTTCCAACCAAGGGGAGGATGTTAAGCTGCCCAGTGTACCTTAGAAACAGTATTTACCAGCCTCTGAAGTTAGGCTCAGTCTAAACAATTCCTCTAATCTAGAATTTTGTTTGCTTCTACATAGGAGAGTAGCTGCTAAGTATCTGTAGTCTACAATTTATATTTCAAGTTGAAACATAAAACATGTTAATGCCATATATATGTTTGCCAGTTTTATTAGTGTCTCATCTTGAGAGCTTCATTCAAGTAAGTAGCTATTCTGAAGCCACCAGAGACTCATACTAAGGACTACTCACATGAGTGAAAATCTGCATAAGAAAGCCCTTAGTTCATAGTCCAAGAATTTAAACTGTAGTTAAAGGTGTCATGGGAATTATACCACCATTTTAATTAAATGCTGTAAGATCTTGCAGACAGACTCAAGATTAGCACCATCTGTTTTGGTTACAGTGTCTCATTTCACTACATCATCCTCACACAGCAACGAAATATCACTGCACACTCCACTTCAGCTATTTAAATAACAGATAAAAGTTATGTCATGTTGATACACTTCACCAGGACGGAAGGACAAAAGGAGGAGGACAGAAGGACTGAAAACTACTCTGTAACAAAGTGTTGCTTGTGGGGAAGGCAAACACCATCCTCTCTTGCAGTGAAATAATTTACTAATATCTGCCTAAGTCCCTGTCAAGTGAATTGAAAGAATAGAGGAAATTGCTTAACTAAAAAATTTGTTTTCTCCACAGTTTTACAGACTGTCTGTACACCCTGAGAGAAGTTCCTATTCCCACAGCACAACTGGGCAGTGCCAGCACCTGTCCACAGACATTCCCCATTTTTTGTGCTGGGTCTGAAGATCTCTGCGGTTTGAAAACCACAGCAGACTGACGATCTCAGCCCTGCAGAGTCTCCTGAAATCAGATCATTCCCTGAACTACATATTAACATTCTCCTCTTTATGCTTTTCATTTTAAAAAAGCAAGGAATGGTTTGTGTTCCCTTCCCTCAGGGCTTCTCCCTTCTGCCCCTCTAAGAGGGAGGGATCACATGGCAGTGCAGAGGCCTTGCATGCATTGAATGAGCTTCAAAAGGACATTTCTGTGAGGCCAAGTATTGCCCTAACTGCACAAAGTCCTCCAAACTTGCTCTGAAATCAAGAACAGACGAAAAATACTACATTAAAAAATAGCTAATTCTGAAATGAGTGTCCCATGGCCAAAAAAAACACCATGCCAAGGTTTGTGCTTCAGAACCCAGCACTCAGCCTCAGCCCTCTTAGTATGCAACTGAGCAGCAGCAGAATGACATGTTTGACTTTAATCCTCTCCCTGCATAAGCACACAGTCAAGTGGCTGGAAAAAAAGGGATAAAGGGCAGCCACTAACAAGCTTTTAAAAATGAAGGATGAAGAAATTACCTTTTTTTTGGTTGTTATTCCTTTGCTCTTAAAACCAATGTGAAAGCGAGCACACCAATGCATGCAGCACATGTGCCTGAAACCGCTTTCTGCTGGATAAATCCCTGCACTCCTTCCCTCATGCTCCCTGGAAGATTATCTAAATGCTTCTACTCCAGAGCTGTTTGTGACAAGCAACAGTGTCAGGGCATTTGTGTGTCATCTTTTACCTTTGCCAAGTCTCAGAGAAGGATTTAGCTGTAACCAAAATCCTATTATCAGGTATCTCCCTGATGGACTTCTGTACTTGGGGACATCTGAGATCCCATATCACAGTATCAGAGACCAGAAAACCAAGGCATTTCTAAAATAATAGATTTCACATTATTAAAAAGCACAAACTAACAGCATAAGCCCTTATGCCTAAAAAGTAAACAGCACAGACAGAAATGAGGTATTTTTTCCTCTTTCTCCCCAGCGTGAGGGTGACTTTGCCCATGCAGGAGAGGAGGCAGCCAGGAAGATTAATTGCTTCTTTCAAAAAAACAAAAGTCAGACCCATCTCAAAAAGAATTTGAGGTGGCAACCAAGTACCATCCTTCCCAGTGGAAAATATAAAAGGACTCCAACACAAATGCTCAAATTTCAGCAGCTCTGGCAGATGCAGGAGTTACCAACAAAGGCTTTTTGAGTGGCAAGCATAAAAGAAAGAGCAATCTGGTAAAAGCACCCAAATTACTGATATGGATCCAAACCCTCACAGAATTTCAAGGTTAAATACTAAAGTAGATGACTGCAATCAAACACAGCAGAAGGAAAATGAGCACACACTGACACACTGAAAGAGAAAAAGTATCTTCTTCCAGTCCACTACAAAAACAGGTTGGCAAAACAAAACCAAATGTGAGATTCTTATGAAAGAAACAGAAGGTGACACAGAAATTGAGGCTATTACAATTCATCTGTAGCTTTGCATGTTAATCACAAATTGCAGCTCATTTCACAACACCAAAACCAGGAGAATTACAGGAATAGTCAAAATATATATATTCCATACAGTTAAAAAATCATCCAAGGATTAAGTCTGGTTGGTTTACTAGAGGGAAATTGAGGTTCTCTAGAGAACAGCTGCTAGTTTTCTTCCAGATATCAAATTAAATTAGCAGAACACAGACTCAAACCAAAACAAGGTGACTGAAACTTTTGTATCAGGATAAAAGCTTAAGTACTAGTTTAGAATTTCTCAACAAAACATCTACCTGGTTCAAGAAACCTCTCCACCATATACACAGAGAGCCTGGAAGATTTTTCAAGGGTTTTCAAGTGCAACTACACCCACTTCAGCAAATCTGGCCAGCCAAACAAACACTGGCCACCACTGAGACAGGACACTTTGGGAGGAATTATAATTCCACAACACTATTCCACATCCCTTCATTTAGCCAGGTACCAAGAGGTACCTTGGAAATCTCATCAGCACACAGAGAGCACACGATGGTCACCCTCAGAGCTCCCATCCTCAGACTCAATGCCCATCTATAGAGCAGCTACAGTCATTCAGGTCTAACTGCAAAAACTCTTAAAAAATCATTTAGAAACAAAGAATTAAAGAGGAAACTTTTGATAAAAGACCTTCGAGTTACATCAACATCTTTCACCTTCAGTGAAGGCTTTGGTTAGCAAATCCAACCCAGCAAATTCAGAACATGGTTCCATGCTGGTGCTTGGCTCAGCAGCTCCTCTCCACTGTCAAGGCTGTAACCCAGCTCATCAGAGATGGGAAAGGATAACGTGATAAGCATGGCTGGAAGCCAAAGGGCTGAGACTCAGCCATCACTTGAAAAGATACTTTTAAGCCCAAAATATTCAAGACACAAACATAAGGAAACAGAAAGATGGCAGCAGGTCCCAGGTCAGCATGGGAGTGAGACTCACACAGGCACTTCCACACGTGTCCTGATGGCTCCTGCACCAACCCAGCCACACAAAATGGGAAGCTGCTGAGCCAGAATCCCATCACCAGGAGTGAGAAAGGGAAATGGGAAAGTCAGTCTGCACAACAAAACTGAATAGGCAGGAATCTGGGGTTCAGAGGATGCACAAAACCTACCCATGTCCAAACATCTACCCAGCAAAGCCATGGCAGCAAAAGTAACAAGACATGACTGGGTTTGCTTTGGTTTGGGTGTTACTACTGGGAAAAGGGGAAGAAGTGGGATTGATCTTGGAGTTCTTTTCCAACCTTATTAACTCTACATGGAATGAAGTTTTACCCATGGCAGAGCTGAACATTTAGCCCTGCAGACTGTATGGAAGTACACAATGCCTGGAAGCAAAATGCCATCTCCAAGACAAAAGACAGAAGGAATTGAAGAAATTCTTTTCATATTACCAAACCCTGGGTTTAGGTAGTGACCCAGCCCACAGCTCAAGTCACAGACACTATTTTACAGAAAGGCATCTCCGAGTTCTCCATCACTTCAGCTAGCTTCTTCACAAAAGGGAATCAACTATATTTTGACTTCTGAGTAGATGGTTGAGAACAAATAATAAAATGGAAACTACTACTGCAGACTTCAATAGCACACTAAAAAAAAAGCAAATAAAGATGCAACTTACTAGCAGCCAGAGTATCTATCCCTCTCTTGTTTTCAGACAGGGTGAATGATGAGGTTTGCAAGTCCCCTTCAGAAAGAATCAGAACTGACAGGCTATTTTCCAAATTTAAAAGCCCCCGCTTGGAGAAAGCTGGACTACAGAAAAGCAGACCAACATGTGAAAGAAAAAAAAAAAAAAGACAAAAGCAAATCTGCAAAGAAATAAAGGAATCTTCTCTATCCTTCCCAAATTTAACTTTCTTTTCTAGTTGTTTTTTTAACTAAAAGAGGAAGGAAATGTCAAACATCAGAGTCATACAATGGACTATCAGCTGTTTCCCAAACCAAGTAATCTGACATATGGGCAGAAAGAAACCAGGGGGGAGGGTGGGCTGGAGGAAGTAACAACCCCGAGCAGAGTAAACTTTGGCACAGTGAGTTAAAGAATGCAGTTCCGTTTCTTCCATGACACAAAAAGCTGCACCGAGGGCTCAGAACATTTCTGTGCTCCACATCTGAGCAGCACAGCAGCTGTGTCCATCCCTGCCCTGCCCAGCAAAGCTCGCTTTTAGCCCATGCCCACCCCTGCCTCACACACCTCGCTCCCTTCCCAAGGGGATCCATCCCAGGTTCCTGCTCTGGGACAGGGAGGCAGGAACAGCACAGGAATCCCATTCCCCAGTCCTGGTTCTTCATCCTTATCCTCATCACTGACACCTAGTGAAGCCCAGTTTGTCAGGAGCAGCCAAAATCCCTCAGCCCTTCAAAACCCACCACCTGGAGAATCCTGGTGTATGACTTCTGCAATATGGAAAGCAGTAAATAAAGCCACTACATGACTGGTCATGCAGATTCACTTTGCCAGCTCTCACTGTCATTCCTGCAAAGACAAGAATCCAGCACCTCCTGCCAGAAGGGAATTATGGAAATTCACAGAGAGGTCCAGTCAAACTTTTATTAAAATACACATGGAAAATTAAATAACCAGAAACACTGGGCTACAACTGAAAGCAGCTCTTTCAGAATAAAGTAATTTAACCAATTAACCTTTTCTCTCAGCAAAGAAATTACTTTTTTATAAAAATACTTGATATGGCCACTATAAAATATTCCTGGAATTAATTCTGTGTCTCACCAGAGCCACCTACAAATCCAGTAACATTGTAGACATACATGAAGTGAGACTCATAAAAGTTCAACACTAAGAGACTGCAGATATATTTAACTAGGTTTGAAAACTTCTTAGTAAACCAGAGACTCCTGTAAGTAAGAAGTCAGCAGTCTATAATGTAAAAAACCAACACATTTTGAAACTTACATCTCATAGCTGTCAGCTATGAATGCAACGTTATCAAAAGCTGGATGTTTGCCAATGCCTGGTCAATAGGTAAGGAAGAGTTTTCCTTTAAATTTTGCTTTAAATCCTCTGTTCTCACAAAATATTGTATTTTATGGGCAAATATGGAGTCATAAGAACAGGCAACCACAAGGCCCTGACCACAGCATAGCTCTTTTAAAGCTAAAAGATGAATGAAATAAAGTTTTACTGAACAAGCTTTAAATTTCCTTCTCTAAGACACGGATTGTGGTTACAAAGCCACTTTGATCTCCATTCAATCCACGCCACTGCCAAAACGTGGTGGGGAGAGAGGAATGAGGGGAACAGAGCTGCCTTGGGAATGAAAAGGGGGAAAAGATTTTCACTAGGTCAGTTCCACACTCCAGGCTTAAATATGAATTTATGGACCTTTCTGGAGTCACCAAGGCATAGAAGAAGAGTGAAGGGGGAGGGACAAAAATGAAATAGGGGAGGAAAACCCCCAAATTTTCCCTCTGTAATTATGATTTTCCTAAACAAGAATACACTATGCTGCAACACTGGCTGATTAAAGTGCCTCATAAGAAGTGATACAGAAAATACATGTGTCATATTTTATTACTTTTGTCATTTTAGAAGCCTGGCCATTTTTCTCCATTTTCATAAGCTGATTAAATACATTCCTTAATATAGGTACAAGGTCATTGTGTACGTTTGAGCTCATCTGTGTTACTCACAGAAATGTAAATATTGCCTCAGGGCACCTTATACAACAGCACCACACAATAAAATTCCCCATCTCAAAGAAACAAAAACGAGGGCACCACTAAAAGCTCAAGCCACATTTCCACATGCACTACTGCAATTCTGCTCATGGATTAAGTCACACATGACTCAATGAGAAATAATGTATTTTTATGGGTTAAGGTAGAAAGTGATAGTCAGAATTCATCAAATTTAATCAAAATTCACATCACAAGCCAAAGGAAAGATTGCTTAAATATTTTACATTTGTGAATAAGACATCTCCTTACTGCATCAGAAAATGCTGAGAACCCTCCCAAAGTGAAAAGTTAAATTTCCTCCCTGGTATCAGAGTGAGTTTTGCTCAGCCCTCATTATCATTTTGCAGTGTTGGGATCACACTAATGCACAGCTCTGTAACCAGCTGGGCCACAGCAGGAAACAGCACAAGCTGTCATTCCCAGTATCCCAGTCCCCTTATCCCTGAGCTGTGCGCTCAATCCACTATTATGTGCATAGGGAGCCCAACACCAGCTTCTAGTCATACTCTGAGGTCTGCAGAGCAGAGTATTTTTATTAGCTGGTTTATCTTTAAAACTACATGTTGATGTCAGGGAACTCAAGGAAAGAGGATCTATTTTTAAAGCAATACTTTGAGCTCAAAATGAAAGCGGTGAACAGCCTGGTCTGAGGAACAAAGATGGCCCCATGTAAACACACACTCCTTATAAGCAAATCTTCTGGATTTGGGTTGGGATCTTCTGTTGGAAACAATTGTGCACTTTTAAAACTGGCAAGTTAATACTAAAACAAGCATGTTTTCAGTCAGAGCGGTATTTTTGCTTATTATTTGTGTTACTATGGCACCAACAAGATGCAAATGGCACCGTGACAGACTCTACACAACGAAGTGCACGACTCACCCACAGAACAGTAAATGAACACACACAGACTACAAAGTTTTGTATAAACTACACTTGTCAGCCTTAACAACAGTGGGAACAGCCCAACCACCTATCCAGTGTTACTGGCTGTCCAGAGGATTCCACACAAGCTCTGGGAAAGGGGTTTTGTAGGTCTGTGGACATCAACAGCTACAATAGAACAACTAGAAAAAAACCAAAGGACATAAATTTATAATGAGGTGATCCTGGCACACACTGGAGCCAGCACTCAAGGAAAAATAAAAGGCAGAGAGGAAGCAGGTGTAACAGCAGGAAGATGATGAGGGAACGCAGCAAGGTGCCAACCATTCCAGTCACAGGACGCAAGAAAAAATTTGTAGACGCATCCCTACTCTGATCAGAATAAAATCCAAACCCTGATAAAAGTGTGCTGCCACACCTAAGGATGCAAAAAGTAGACTGGGGCAGGTGGGGAGGTAGATGTAATTCCATAGAAACATCAAGGAAAGTGGAAACAACAGGTGTATTCTCACCCAGTGAACAGAAGCTTCAAACCAGCCCAGGTGTTCACCCCATCACAAAGTGCAACAGCCCCCTAACACTGATGGGGTTTGGTATTTAAAAGCCCTGCATCTGCACACATACATATCTTTTCATGTAATGCTTCTGAGAACTAGAGAGATGAAAAAAAATAAAACAAAATTGGCAACATTTCCTTCTTCATCTAATGACCAAAGTTATTCAAGTTAACACACTCAGCAAATATATCTCATATGCACCACACATTTTTTTTTTCCACCAAAGATCAAAACCTTCAGTTTCTTTAGATTTTCTTCAAAAGAACTGCATTGTCCAGAAGGAAAATAATAGAAGAAAGGATTAAAAAGTTCTATCTGTAGATCTTTCTTTATTCTTTCATATGAGGAAGCGCTCTCAGAAGAAGGCAAAAAAATTCAAGATCAAATGAGTCAGGGTGGGGAGGGTGTTTGAGAACTGGGGTTATGATGTCAATTCTGTATTAAGAATGTAGAAAAATAGAAAAATCTATTTCCAGATACTGTTACAGTAAATTAAAATTCTTGTTCCTAAGGTGTAGTTACCTAGGACTTTTTTTAATACATCACCCTAATATTGGAGTATTAATTTTGTTGTGTTGCTGTTCCCAACAGTCGTCACAGCACTGGACTCGCAGTGCCACCAGAACCAGGACAGAGTCTCTGAGGAAGGATTCCCAGCCCCAGGACACATGTACATTCACAAAATACTCAGGATTTCAAGGAAACCTCACTCAAGTATTTCTTAGTGATTATCTTGGGCACACTTAGTCTGAGCTGCAAGTGTCACTCCTGCACCCCCAGTTTTCTTTGGGAATATTCCAAAAAGGTTGGTTATCCAACAAATCCCTCAACTCCCCTCCTGGAGCTGGGCATGCTGGCTGAATGTCACTGTCCCAATCTCTGCAAATCTGGGTATGTTCTCTTCAAACCCTCTCCCTAGCACGTCCCATTAAACTGTCAAATACTCTGACAGGACATAATAAAAACCTACCACTGAAGTGATTTAAAACCTGAAATAATCTTTTATTAGCTAGAAGTGAACAAGCTTTCTAATGTCATCTCTCTACTTTTGCCTTGTTACCTAATAAAACTCAGAATAAAGATAACTAAATAATCAAATACTTTTACACAACTTGAGAGGTTAATTCCATTTCTTAATTATTTATGCATGTAAATTCACACCTACATAAAATTCCAAACAAGCAAGATAGACACTGTACAGTGCTGTAACCTCCAGCATGCCAAAATCTCAGCCCACTGCTCGAAGCACTGCATTTATGAAAACACAATAAGCAAGGACTACTGGTTAATTCAGTACTACTGAAGGCATTGAGCAATCAACATTTACTATGAAGTCCTTTACTGACAATTATGCAACACCAAGGAATAGCTCACAGCAGCCTCTGCAGCCTTTAGGAGAATAAACCAAATGCCACCTCAGGTTGCTTTAATTCCTTTTATTTTATTCTGGAAACATCAACAAAACTCACTGATCAAAGAGGACAACTTCTGATCGTGCATGTGAACTGCAAAAAGCAACAGTAGCAACGATCTTCACTGTTTGTAACTTTGCCTTTTAAGCAAGAACAAACAATTCCCACTGCCTGGACCTTTCTAGCAGCCAGTTTCTGAGGAATACACTTACACAGGAACAAGAGACATCTTTTACAGCAGCTGCTGTAACCTGGTCTCACTTCCCAAGAATACAATAGTGCTGTTTCCAGCATGAAGATTCCTACAGTACCAAATCTTTCTACCCCATGAAAACTTCTCCAAATTGCAGGTCATTCTTGATGCCCTTGGCTTCTTCCCAACTCCAGTGTATCCAGTGCTCTGCAACTTCACCCCAATTTCCCAAGACTGACATGCCTTTGGATCCACCATGGCAGCAAAGACAGACAGTTGAAATATCTTCATGCAAGCCCTCGCTGTCACATGAGTAACCCTTACTCACAGGAAAAGCCAAATTAATTTCTCTAAGACTACTTTTATGATTAAGGATTATTCACAGGAATACTGCTTGCCAGTCGAGGCTGAAGTTTTAATACAAAGCATCTTACCTCAGAATATTTTGTCTCTAAACAGTTATTAGACAGCTCTTAATTAGTATTTAAATAAACTGGCCCATACAATGGCTTATTAAATACTGTTTATCAAAACAGACATTCTTTTCAGAAGCACCAGCAGACGTTTTGACTACAGCAAAAAAAGAGTGAAGATAAATATAATTTTTACTACTGCTGTTCTAGGAACAGCAAATTCAGACAGAAAGTGTATTTTTAATGAGCAAAGCTATTATATCTAGCAGATTAAACAAGTTATTATTTGAGGAGTACTGTGATGCCAAAGATGCAAACCAGCCCTTCCACCACGTTACTGGGAAAGGCTCCACGCTTAGAGCAGGGCTGGGGATGTCTTTGTGCAGGCTGGCTGGGAGGTTTTGCCTGCCAGAGCACACCAACATTAACCCATTTTCCAGAGCAGCACTGCTAGAGAACACCACACACACAATGGTGCTGCCAAGCGCTGCAATCCAGAGGGACATTCCATGGAATCCAGCTCCGCCAGCCCAGCACCACCCCCAGCACCTGCACAGTCAAAGGTAATTTTAAAATCTTCACTTCAGATCGTGCCCTCCCCTCAGGTGACACATTCTGAGCCCAAAGCACTGAGGGCCTCCACACCTTCTGGACACCACTGATAAAAGAGAATCAGCTACTAAAAGCTTTTAGTAACTCACATCAAAAGATTGAAAAGCAGCAAAGGCTCCTAATCTCTCTAGTGTCTACAGTTGACAGAAAAATAGAAATCATGAATTGTTAAACCAACCCAAATCCACCACAGCAACCAGACAGAGCTGGCACAGAGCTCTGGCTTCTCCTGGGCAGGGAGACAGCATTCCTGCTTCCACAAAACAAATGTCTGTGGTAAGAAATATTATTTAACCATGAACAAACAGTATCACGATAGACTATAATTATTTCAGAACTGTAATTCTCCAGTCACAAACATTTCTTTGTGATTCACACACAAAACAAAGCCTGCAATTGAAAAACCCCCAACTTCTAATACCAGAATCAATTTTCAAAATATTTGTAATCTATCTTGCTCCTAAAGAACGAATGGACTCCCACCAACTACTATACCTACTAGATTTTGTTCTGTTACACTGAAAGAGTAAACGATTAGCAAAAGCTTCTCTAACTACTAATCCAGACTACTGTAGCTTTAACACTACATAAATTCTGAAATGTATATGACAATCTGAGGTTAAAGGGTCAGTGGTGCTGGCCACATATTTCCAGTCAGTGTTTCCGTTTTCAATATCTTTCTCTGCTACATAAATCCCAAAAAAACCTAACACCATATAAAATAAATCTTCCTAATAGTTTTCATATAGGCTGCATTTTAAAAATACTACTGCTTGCGTATTTTTTTTGTAGACCCAGAATGTAATAAAACCAGAGTTTCATACACAGTACCACATTTAGGCACAGATACCTCCCACAAAATTACATGGAGATTAAAGGGTTGCACATTAAACTCATTATTGTTATTAAAGCCACTTGCAAAAGAATTTTCTTAAACTCATTTCAGTGATATTGCACACCAATTTAAAATTGAACATTTCCCTAGCCTAGTCAGGTGGGAGAATAAAAAAAAAAAAAAGCAACCAAACCACAATAACTATGAAATAGCTTCACTTTATAATTTATGCTAATTGCATGCCAACAATTATTTTTACCAGTGACAGATTTGCAGATTGCAACTGCAGGAGAAGTTCCGCCTCTCCAAACACACACTCCAGTCTGCATTAATGAACGGGGACTTCACAACTCTTCGAGAAGCAAACCCTCCACTGCCTCCCTTCCACAATCAGATACGATTGTTCCCTTCATGCTTCCCGATTTATTTTCCTCCCTGGCTAAGAGCAGCGTAGTCAAAATCACCATAACAATCCCCCAAATCACCCCTCCAGCATCTCGATACACAGAGCACTGCTACATATTTATAAATATTACTACATGCCTTCAAACAGAAGCACCGATACAAACTTACATAACAGTTCAATAAAAAGGCAAAGTAAGAAATGTATCGTTTTCACAGAACAAGCTCTTGGAACAGTTTTCCAGCAGCGGAAGACGACGGCTCTCGTCCCAGATTCTTAGAAGGTACGAGCAAAATACACACCAAATATATGTAGATTAAAAAAAACCCAAAAACAACCCTGAGACAAAATAACAAATATACTAAAACAAAGTTAAAAAAACATAAAACAAAGAGCTTGATCATTTGCATTTCTAAATAATTTCCTTTCTTTTCCCCCCTCTACTTATTTTCATAAGGGAGCTAAAAACAATCTCTTCCGTTCTATCAGAAGAAGAACATATGTACCCACCTCCAATTCTGGCAGAACTCTGCTGCGGGGAGGGGGCACCCACCACCAGCCTTTCACACATGCTACCCCCAAAGTTGCATCACAAGGTTTTAACTCCACCACACCACGCACTGAACAAGTCCCTCCTCCCCTCCGACATTATTCTGTAGCACTGGAAGGCTCCCGACGATCCAGCAGCCCTCTCGCTCACTCAGCTGTTGCCTAGCCAGAAGGGATAATGTTCCTGTGCGTGCCAGGTAAAATAAAGCAAGGTATTTCCAAATGACTTTGCCATTACACGCAAATTGTTTTCGTGTTTTAAATTTAAACTGCCAATATATAACCAGCCAAAACTGATAGCCTGATTTCTCCAACATTAAACCACGCAATCCACATCGGAAGTTCCCAGTGAGATGGGCAGACGGCATCTATGCAAACAATCCGGCACACTACTGTCCGCCGCTGTTGTTCTTCAGAGAAGAACAAATTAAAAGGTTGGGGTTGTTTTGGTTTTTTTTTAACCTCTTGCCCCCGAGCACGATGTGTGCAAAGAGGAGAGCAGGCTGTAACAGCAGCTGACACGCCGTCACAGGAGCCCAGAGCTAAGTCCGACAGACGATCACACTACATGAGCGTTCGCTGCTGCTGAAATGGCGTTTGTCATTGTGAGAGGAGAGAAAACCCCCCGGTTCGGTGGCACAAAGCGCACAGGGCACGGAGTGCCAAGGGAGGCGGGGAGAGGAGCCTGTTTACCAGGGAAGATGGTCGTGTGCAGGGGACACAGAGCCGTCCCCTCCCCGCTCCCCAGCTGCGAGCGCGATACACGGACCCGCAGCAAACCACGCTAAGGAGCAAAATAAACACGGGGACCGGGCCGGGGGAGGGGCCAGCGCAGGAGCAGCCCCGGGCCCTGCCTATAAACCCCCGGCAGCTGCTCCCGGCCAGCAAAGCCGGTGCGGAGCCACCCCCGGGCACCCACCCGCCCGCTCACTCACCAGCGAGAAGAGGTTGGAGTGACAGTCCTCCAGGCTGGCCCCGTTCGCCACCCAGTTCGCCGCCGCAGTCATGATCCTCGGCGAGCCGGGCCGCCACGGCGGGGCATGTCTGGGGGTACGGCCGGGGGACGAGGGGCAAGGCGGGCGACCCCCGGGGCGAGCCCGTCACTGCCCGGGGCGGCCGCCGCGCTCCGGCCCCTCCGCCCCGCGGGGCCCCGCGGCCGGGAGGGGACGCGCCGAGGCCGGGGCGGGCGCGCTGTTCCTCGCTACCCGCCCCCGCGCCGATAATCCTCAAGCCGGGAGGCCCTTCTCCGGTGCAAGCGGGGGGGACACGTCCCCCGCTCCTCCAGGCCGGGAGAAGAAGAGGAGGAAGGGGGGGCCCGGGGCCGCCCTTCCGCG
>NC_031784.1:8556891-8675798 GCF_001522545.3 Parus major | reverse complement strand
GGGGCCGCGGGGGGTCCCTGTCCCGGGTCCCTGTCCCGAGTCCCGGAACGGGATCGATGCGCCCGGCGGCCACTGACAGAGCCCCAGGGAGCGGCTGGAGCTGTGTCAGGGCAGGGTGGGCTGGATATCAGGACACGGTTCTCCCCGCAGAGGGTGGTTGGGCACTGAACGGGCTCCCCGGGGACAACTTGAAAGTCACGAAGTACCACAGAACATAAGAAAACCAGTGACTTACTGGAAAAGGTGAAACAGTTTGACATTGTGATGTTACAGGTTTACCAAAGGTGGTTTTGAGGTATTTTGTTTTGTTTTTTGTTTTTTTTTCCCAAATAAATAAAAAATGGGATAAGGAAAGTTACCATTTGCTGTCTCTGAACCAGACAGAATTCTTCTATTAACCATCAGGGAAAAGCAAAAAGAACAGACGTGCTACCTAGACATTTGGGGAAGGTTTTGTCTTTCTTCGGGTACTCCCCAGGCAATGGGCACGGCCCCGAGGCTTCCAGAGCTCCAGGTGCACTTGGACAAGGCTCTCAGGAGCAGCCAGGGTGGGACTGCTGGGGTGGCTGTGGCAGGGCCCGGAGCTGCACTGGATCACCCTGGTGAGTCCCTTCCACCTCGGGCTGTTCTGTGCCACGGGCACCGCGGCTGGCCGCCGAAGGGAAGTCGCTCGGGGTGCCAGGCACGGGGGAATCACGGTCCCGGACGTTCTGCGGATCACCGGAGGGTTTCCCCAGCACCTGAGAGTGCTCAAAGTAACTTTAAAAAGGCCTCAAGTCTCGTTCACGGCGACTGCTGCATCAGCGCACGCCGAGCCCCCTTCATAGCTGGGTTTAACACCACGTTCTCCACAGCCCCGCGCTCTCCTGAAATAGCTTCAAAGACATTGAGGGGCGTCAGATTTTATAAAGGGAGCTCGATAACGCCTGAGTTACATAAACAAATGAATTTCATTCTCAATCATGATCTGGAGAAGAACCACAGAATATTCTGAGTTGCAAGGGGCCCATAAGGATCATGGTGTCTAACTCAGCACCATGCAAGAGGGAGATACTCGGTTTAAAACAGATAATTCATAACAAAGAACTTTTTGCTGTTTGTAATGACCCGTTGATTTGAGCCAGTGAGAGCAGATTTAGGCTCACCTGCCTGAGTTCCTCCCTGACTGGAGAGTTCCACAGGTGGTAGAAAGCAAATTTTGTGTTTAACGGGTGAAGATATTGAACATTTCAGCTTAAGCTTTAATACAGAAATGGAGCACGTTTTCAGTGATGTGATTCAGTGGAAAAAGTTCTCACTCTGTGCCCAATGTCAGCTTTCCTTATCGTGATTTTAATCTCATTTAAGAGTCTTTTTTGCAATTTACTTTTCTTGGCAATAAATTAAGATTAGCATCTCTTGCAATAGCTGACTGGAGTTTGTTTGGATTTACCTCATGGCAACAAATCTCTCCTACAAACAGGCATCACATTTACCTGAATTACCTACACAGAGTGAGAGACAGAATTTAAGCCAAAAGAAAATTTCCACCCAGCTCAAAGTTCTTACTCTGTGTGTGTTTCCTCTTACAAATCCACCATCCGTCAATCCCTTCCCTGCCACGCCGAGCAGGAATTCTGTCTTGCAAAGACTGGGCCTACATTGTGAGGAAAAATGTTTTCAAATACAAATTATTCAAGTTCAGTTACAATTGCAACTTATTCAGTCCAAGTGTCACAGCTTCAGAACTGCTTGTTACATCCTGGCACCCACAATCAGAGAAGTACTTTGGCCCATGTTACTCCCTTTCCTTTTGGCACAAGTCTTATAAACAGAGAACACAATCTGACACTTGTAAATATGTGTATTAACCAACCCCAAACCACATCCTTCCGCATTAAAATAGTACAGTTTTTGTAACTCCACTGCAGCACCACGCTCCCATCCTATCACTACAGGAGGCCCAGGGACAGCAAACCCTTTGATGAAATATCCACCCTATTTCTGGAATAAAAGAACATCCACTACCATGAAAAAGAGAGATTATTTTCTTATTATAGAAAATATTTTGGAATTGCAAATTGTGTTATTACTTATCCAGATAAACATTGTGCAGGATTGGACATTACAGAATTCCTGTTCCTTCCATATGCTGCTTAGCCTCCAAATGGTGTTTCCAGTCAGCACCATTCCTCTTATCTGGATCTTTCAAGTAGTGATGACTTATTATGCTTTATTTTGTCAGGAAAATGTGGGGTCTAACAGATGATTCAGGTCCGTTTTCATGAGAAGAAATGTTAACATACTCATACTGTGCTGCTTTGGCCACCTTCCAGTAGTCTTATGAATGTTAAATACTTTATAAATTAAAAATTGTGAAATCATAGAATGGCCTGGGATGGGAGGGGCCTTAAATCCCATCCAGTGCCATCCTCAGCCACGGCCAGGGACACCTTCCATTATCCCAGGTTTCTCCAAGCCCCATCCAACCTAGCCTTGGACACTCCCAGGGATGGGGCAGCCACAGGTGCTCTGGGCAACCTGTCCCCACCCTCACCATAAGCAATTTCCTCCTACCATTTAATTTAAATCTCCCCTCTTAGTTTTACTAAAAATCATGTAATGTAATTCAATTACCTGTTTTGTGACAATGTTCTGAAGCTGAGTAGTCGGTTCTTGCACTTTGGAAATGGTACTGGTCACACATTTTGACCACAGCCCTACACTGCCAGGTCTGTTTTGGCTTTAAACTGAAAAAAGGTAACATTTCTTTTCAAGTATCCTTTGCCAGGTACTTGATTTTATATTGAATTCAGTTATTGCAGAGAAGGGAAATCATTACAGTCTAATCCTTCCCTTCCCAGTATAAAATAGGGAAGTTCCCTGGCTGTCTCTGACAGCAGCATTACTTCAAACAGAAACTGTTCCACTTAGAGATATCACACACAAGTGACACTTCCTTGTGCATAATTACCTGAGATGGTATGTGGTGGAACGTGTTCCCCAACTCAGAGCATTTCAGTTTTATTCCCTGTTTTCTTTTACCTCTTTTCAAAAATCAATGAACATGAACAATAACATTGGGGTTTCTACTATACAAAATAACCATTTTTCTGTAGTGAGAAGATAGAGTCTTAACTAAATCTGTCAATGGATTAATTTGCAATTCCAAAGTTTAGCCACTGGAAATTCCCAGGCTCGTGGAGATCTGTTGGGTCACACTCAGCCTTCAGCACACAGAGCTGGGAATGAGCCAGTCCTCACCGTGACAAAATTACTCCAAACAGTGATAGCCCAGCTTATTTCATTCTAGAACAACTTCCCCAGAGCTCAGAGTAATGATGAAACCAGTTCTTCCAGGACGATGCCTCAGCACTTCCATAGCCTTTGCTTTCACCAGCAGGTGCTGCTTAAGCTTCAAAGTAGACATGGGGAAAGACACAAAGGTGTCACAGGAGGCTCCAGCAAAGATGGAATGGCAAACAGGGGCTTGGCTTTGTTTTGTCCCAAAGTCTGGCCCCTTTGCTGTACATCCAATCCATGGAAGGAGCATTTCCCTGGGGAATTCAACCAGCTGGAGCAGCAGGCTCAGACAGGGCTCTCCTGGATGTAGAATTTGGCCCTTCTACAAGAGCAGAACTGGAGTTCAGCCAAGCTTTGTCCACATCAAAACTCAGCAGCATTGGACATTCCATGACAAAGACAACTCATTTCCAGGTGAAACATATTTTTCCATGTATTTTAGCTGGACATTATGGTTACTGACTAAAACAAAGTCCAGCAGCTGCAGTACAAATAAGGATTGTCTCATGTCTAATTTAATCAAGGGTCATTTTTACTGTTTTCTGTGTTTTCCTCCTCAGTAATGGAAAGAGCAGGGAGGGAAGTATGATAGGATACCCAGGTTAGGAATACCACACAAGCAAAGGATCTCCAACTGTTCTATATAGCAAAAAGCTAAAAATAAAATAATTCTGTTTGTCCCCTGCTCTTGGATTTCCCTTAAATAAGCTGTACTCAAGTGAGCAAGTTCATTGGCAAGGATTAAAAATCACAGAATTTTAGAAGATTCTGACAGTGATTTATGCAGTTTCTTTTCATATGTTCTCATGATACAGCACAACCGAGCAGCCTCACTCCAGGTGTGTTCACAGTGGTCTCATTGTCTGCTTTCAATGAGATTGTATAAATTTCTTAAGTGTTTTTCAATTCATTCAATACTTACATTTTTTTTCCCAAATGTTTATAAACAACAACTCAAAATTATTTTGTTCTTGAACCAAAACAATTTACTTCCACAAATTGGAGATTTAAGAGGGGGGGAAAAAAATCCAAAACCAAACCAGCCAAACTATTTCACTGACTAAATTAACATCTAATTTTAACATAAAAATAATTTTAAAATTCACAAAACAAACCAATACCCAATAGTTCTTTTTTTAAACACTGATACAGATTGCCTGTAAACTCGCATTTTCATTTTCATTTTATTAAGATACAGGAATAGCTGCATTAGCAGGTTTATTTGCTCCTGGTAAAAAAATAATAATAAAAAAAAAGTTATTTGAGTTTTAAAACAAGATATTGATTTTCTGAAGGAATGGGTACTTCTAGAAGGAAATTAAAAACATCAGTAAAAGGTTTGTTTGTAGAGCAGCTGTCCATAGACCCATAGTTTAAGTCTTGCCAGTGATCAGACTGTGGCCTTTGAATCAGCCAACCTTGTCAAGGGTTCCACATCCCCCTGAGAGTCAAACACATGAAAATTCCCTGAAAATTATTTTATTTGCTTGTCTCAATCCTACACTAACAGTGCCTATTATGGAGCAGTTTGAGGAAAGATTAATGACCTGGAAAGCCAACTTGGGGAAGTTTTTCCACCTCCAAGATAATGTGAAAGAAATCTGCAAACAGTTGTAGAGGACTTCCATTATCCGAAGGTCACATCATTAGGAAAGTGAGAAGAGAAAAAGTTCAAATTAATACTCGAGTCCTAATGACAAAAATGAGACATCTAAGCTGACTCGGGAGCAGATGTGCTCCCGTATTTTTATCAAAAAACAGACAAATTATCTTAGTAGCTGCTTGTTCTCTGGGTTGTAAAAGATAGAAGAGAGGCAGGAAAGGAAGAAGTGGCAGGCAAGGGGAGATAGACAATCTTGTGCTGCCTAGAAAGAGAAAAGATCATCTCTGACTGCTACGGATGGAGGAGCAGCAGGAGCTTGGTGAGAGCAGGGAGGAGTGGGATGGACAGAGAAGGAACAGTGAAGGAAAGGAAGGCACCAAAGCTGCCCAACTCATTCTAAAGAGCCATGCTTGTAGCTGGGTGCCTTTACTGGTGATGGAAGTGTGAGGCAGCCAGGAAAAAAAGGATGGCTAAATTTGTCTGTGTGAAGTTTAAACTGCCAGCAATGAATCTGAGAAAATCTCTAGAAATGTGGCTTTGTGGATGAAAGGATAAAAACAGTTCAGGAGCAGAGTAGATTGATTCCTTCCCTACATCACAGTGATATTTAGATGACATTTCAGGTATAACTGGTAGGGATGAAGCAAGTAGTAAATGCAAACTGTTACTTTCAAGCAAGTGTAATACTAAAAAAATAGAAGTTGTTGGAAATAGAGATAAGATTTAAAAATCAAGCTTCAGGCAGTCCCATATATGCTGACCCATTTGACAGTCAAAATGTGTCAAAACCTGTGAACAGGTTTTCACATAGTTTTTTTTAAAGAAAGAAGGAGAATGATCTGTTTCACAGAGGCTTTGGGAGCTTCAGGTGCAAGTGGGACAGAGAGCTGGCCAGAAGTTCCTTGCAAGGAAGGCAGAGGAAGGTGTTTATTTCCAAGTGGAAGTGAGGAACAGTTTTGTGCTCCAGCTTGTCCTTTTGGTTTCTGTGAGACACCATTGCAACTTCACATTTAAATACTCTGTAGAACCAAAGAAAATGAGCTGCTTGGAAAAACAGAGAGAAGCAAATGACAACTGAAACTACTCAGGAATAAAAGGGGAGTGTGATATAGGGCAGAGCAAAATGGCAAATACTTTTAAATTGTAAATTATTTTTGCACTCAAAAGAGGAAAGAATGACGATTTGGCAAGATACCTTGCATTAGGAATAAACATACCTGAGTTTCTGAAGGATTTAATAATCTAACATGAAGCTCCCAGTAGCCCTGCAGGCAGAGGATGGGCCTGTTGGGTCATGGTTTCATACCATCAAAGAGAGATATTTCATCTTTCAGATGTTGTTGTGCTAGCTTGGTAAGAATTCAGCTTATTAAAAGGTGTTAAATAAGATACAGGATAAAAATACTACAAGAGAAAAAATATTTAAGGCTAAAAGGCAAAGCAAATATGGAAATAACATTTGGCAAACACATTCTGAGAACAAAACTCCACATTTATTTGTTGGATTAGGTTGTGGGGTAGCTCTGGATGGGTGAAGCTGCTTGGTGTGCCATGACCCTGGAATCAGCCAGGCAGGCAACACCCTGTGCTGCACATGTGGAATGTGCTGCTTTTGGCATGGGAGCCCAAAAATTAAAATTGGCCCGTAAATCTGAGTACAGTTTTCAGGGTTTAAGAATCTTATTTTATCTGGATTAAAGTCCTCTTCCCCTCTGGCATTAGAAGGTGTTTATGGCTGTAAAAACAAGAATTACAAAGTATTGCAGTGAAATATCTAAGGGCTTCTTCTGCCAAACTTACAAGATTTACTCTGCAGTTTAAAATTAAAACAAACAAAAAAATAATCTGACAGTATGGCCTTTGTGGACAAAGCACAGAAAAAAAATGGGAAAATGAAATTTATCACTCCAAATATTTTTTTGAATCCTAAAAATAATTTTCCTTTCCTGCGGTGGGAAGAGATAAGGTGAAGTTTTTCTTGTAAGTCCTAAGAAATCTTTGGGGTTTTGGAAGTCATGCTCAAGTAATGTTAGAAAAAAGATAAATAAAAACTGTGGCTCCTGTCTGCGATCAGTGACCACATCAGAGCCTGGATTAATGCAGCTCTTTGCTTTCTGTTATCTTCCAACAATTCCTCCTTCAAACATCCATAGGTTGAAACAGTTACCACCATCTAGAAAGGTGTAGAAAATACTTTCTAGGCAACAGCTCTGGTACTTCAGGCCATTATCAGCCACTGTGCAGATTCTTTTGCTCAAATCCAGATCCATATTGGCATTATTTAATAGGAATTTCCAATTTCCCCTCTTCTTTTCCCTCTAGATTTATTTTTCTTGTCATCAAAATGTAGTTTATTGTTGTGCTCTCAAATTTTGTACATCTTGATTTCTGAGGGTACAAAGTTATGTTGTAAACTGAAAAGAGAACAAACCATTCCACAGGTTTGGGATTTGAAGAGGGGAGCACAGGGGCACAGTCAGTGAGCATTTATGGGATGGAGAGCAAAGGGTTTGGAGTAGATGGTACTGTCATGGACTTCACCATTTAGAGAGAGATTGAGGTTCAGGTCATGCCCCTGAAAAAAACTCATCCAGAGACTAAACCAGCTGCTCAGTGTCAGGTGTACTGACCAAAATGCAAAGGTGATGTTCCTGCACTTCACTCAGGTGCCCACATTGCAATATTTGTCACAATTTCAATATTATTCACATTTAGGTCGTTCTTCCTTCTGTCTTTTCTTCCTCTCACCCCATTCCAAACTGGAGCCTGAAGAACCCAGTGGAGGCTCATCAGTAATAATGAGATTGAATAAGAAATGCTCTGTTTTACATTCTGTTACCACTCTGACCTCATTAAGGCCCTTTTGTTCTGGAACCTCGGTATCAGGACTTCCCTTCGGCCATGGAGCTGTCAAGTTCACTCACAGCTCACTTATAAGAAATGTAAATCAAAGCAAATAGTCAGCTCTGGCTAAATTCTGCCTTCAGAACATATATGAACTGTATTTTTACGGGAAGCAAAACATGCAAAAGGCGAAGCTCGCTCTGGTAAAGATCCAACCATTAAAATAATTTACTGGATATCTTTGATGTTAATTTTCTTCAGTTGTAAGCATTCAGTGATCCATCAACTGCAGATAAATGTTGTGTTGAAAGCTTTCACTGAAATTATGAGAAGGAATAAAGGAATTAGAGCCATAAGACTTCCAGAGATGCCCTGTGTTGACATCCCTGTTTCCAAGCCCTATTAAATGAAACAATGCATTTCTCTGAGATTTTTAAGGTTTCACATGCCCTAAATTACAATGGAATTACAGAGCAAATATATTTTGCTACCACTCCTACTATCAAAAATTTAAAATATTCACTCTAAGAGACAATACAATAATATACAATAAAATATTTCAACTGCTTTTAATTTAATCAACTGCTTTCTTGATTAATCAAGAAACTATCCATGCCTTAAAATGTTTGTGTAAAGGGAGCCTATCTTTCAGCTCAGAGATATCTTCCCAGCCTTCTGTTTTCCTGCAGCCCAGTGAATATTGCTTTTTTGGATTTTTCTGACACTTGTTTCAGGAAGAAACTGAAATGTTTGTCTTTCCTTGACATACGAAGAAAGGAATTACACAGGGATATTTATTATTTTCCTGTGTGGAGCCTGCAGCCTCTTGGCCTTGTTTAAGTCACACAACAGAGCAAATACCCGCATTCCTACTCAGCCAATCATTTTGGCTGAAAATCCTTTGACTGAGATTTTATGCAGAAGAAAAATAAAAAATTTGAATGGGTTTGCAGAGGAGATGGAAAGGGTAACACTGACCCAGTCCTGGCAGGAAAGTGTCCAAACCAAGGAGCTCCCCAAGGTTCACCTCCTGATCCAAGAGAGAACAGTTCACATGAGCCCCTGTATTTTCTGAAATCACAGAGGATCCTGGTCCATTCTAATCAGAGGTGACCTCCAGTGTTCAGGCACATGAAACTAAAATGGACAAAGACCAACTCTGCTGATTTAAACAAACCCTTCCTCCTCATACTCAGAAACAAGTGCTGTTTGCACTTGCTGATATGGGGCATGATGGATACAAACTTATTCTGAAATGTGCTTGATTTTTCTAACAGACATTTTTTTTTAAATGATTGACAAAGCTACAAGTCACAGCACTCTGCAGAGCCTAAATTCTATTCTACACCTTCAATACAGTATTTTGACAAAACACAGTTGGTGTTCCAAATCTGTATTTGGAAGAAATGTGTTTGTATAAAATCTAAACTCACATCAGAGCTGTAGAGTTTGAGTAAAAGGAGAAACTTACAAGTAGCAATTCTACTGAATCTCTAGATCTCAATATTAAACCACTAAGATGGACTGGATGAAGGCACACAAACCATTGTTTTGTTGTTGTTGTTGACATTGTAAATACAAGAAATATTTGCTAATATTTAACTGGGTGCAGACCCCTGGGCTACAGGAGGAGCACATTCCCAGTCTATAGCCAAGCATAGGAATTATTTGAAGCTGAAGGTCAGACACACCCCTTGTGTCCCTGTGGTACCTACCAGGGAGGAACTCCTCATCCTATCCCTCAGTGTGAACTATCCCAATCACTTATCAGAACACTGAAAACTTGGAAGATGTCAAAAAGGAAGGAAGGATTTGGGAGTGTGAGAGCTGGGTAACAATTCTAGCACAAGCCTCAGCTCACTTTGATGTTTCAGGCAGGACTCCTGTCTATGATACAGGTCAAATATTTTAGGTGCTACTCACAGATGGTAAATGAAAGATTACATTATTACTGTAACAAGCTACTCTAGAATACTATTTTTGAGGTAATGACACCATTTATGAGCCAAAATCCAATTTGTACCTTTAGAACCAACTGCCATCAATATTCAGCCTGTGTCACTGTGTCACACTTCTGTCCCAGGTTGCTTCTTGAGGTCAAATTCTCTCATCACAGGTGCTGCCTGCTCACTGTGTGCTCTGGCTCTAGCCTGGGATTAACCAGCTATCTTTCCATCCAGGACAGTCAGGGAATCACTGCTTCAGTCCTGCGTCTCAGGCAAGGGGGATACAATCCATGGGAGTTTCTGGACCAGGAACCTTCAGTGTTCCTTCAGAAGGTACCACACTCAATGGTGCCCCTTTAAATCCATTTTTCAAATATAATATTAACTGTGGTGCTTTGACCTGTATACAAAATTTACATCGTAGGAGTTGGAATATCCCTCTGGTCCATGTGCTCCTCATAATGGGATCTCCAGGAAATGGAGATACATTCCATAGGCTGGAATAAGTGAGGTGATGTTCCACCTCACCTAAGGAGAACCCACTTTTAATGAAGCCAGGTTTTCACATTTGATTTAAACAAAGCAGCACAGCCCAAGTCAAAAGTGTGTTTGTGTATCACACCCAGTGCATGGTGAGCTGCACTCCCTCTCTGGGAGCAGTGGGCAGGGAGTTGGGCAGTGCAGAAATAACTCCCAAACTCTGCTCTCTGGACTGCTCCTGTCTCTTGTAATTACTTCTACTTGGAGATGTCTGCCAAATTCTTCCCAGTGGACATATGGCCTCAGCAGGTAGGAACAGGCCGAAAGTGCTTTTCTTGCACTGACGTCAGTGGGGGAAGAGTGACTGAATGCAGCTCCCATGAAAATTAAATATTACCTGACTCCTGCCCTTTTATCGAGAGAACAGCAGCATGGCCTAGTTATTCCTAAAGCTTCTTGAGAACTCTTCAGGCTTTTGCTTTCATATAGAAAGTGTCTTTACACTTAATTAGACGATAATGCCAGTCAGCTTCTGCTAATTATTTGTATTTTTGCTTAATGCTTATAAATCTACTTGTTCAGGTATTATTACAAGCTAATATTTGTCTTGTAACACACATTAGTCATTACAATTAGCAAGTAGAAATAGATTAGTCATGCGTAAACAATCTCATAAATGAAGTATTTATGCCCCCTTTGGGGATGGAAAGGAAGGTAATTTGAGCCTTTTATGATTATCAAGGGAAACATGACTTGTGTCTTCTATTCACATTGTTGTTTCATGATTTCTTTTGGGGCAAACTCATTGGCTGGGGACTTCTTTTAAAGTCCAGTAGCACCACAAGAAGTGTTATGGATTTAATAAAAACCACCAGGTGTTACGTTATCCTAAATCGCTGGTCTGCATTGTTCAAAACTCATCACCTTTTTTCTTTCAAAAATCTGTTTAGTTAATATTTCAGCTTTTCATGTGGCTCAGGAAAGCTCCCTTTCCCATCTCTGAATTTAGATGTTTTGTTTGAGCAGTGAACATCTATCCTCAGATTCATGACTTCTGTCACCTCTCTCTGAGAAAGGCAGACTGAAGATTACAAAACTCTCCCCCTAATCTGTGTGAGTGTTACCTGTGGCATGGAGAGCTCCCTGCTCAAAACCAATCCAAGCCATGATCATGAACTTCAAGAGGTTATGCAATGAGGTGATCAAAAAATGTGAGTTACCAAGTTTGCTTTGAGCAATTGTAAAAGGAAAGAGTGTGCAGAATTCCATACTTTTTATTCAACTTCCCAGTGTCTTTTCTCTGCCTCTTTTACATAAAATTTCATCCTGTTCCTTTCCAATTTGATGAGCTGCTCAAAATCCACCACTCTTTGTGTGTGCGTATAAAAATCTCCTAAAATGTCACCTTTAAAATAATTTGGCTAAGCCATTTTAAAATGAAAACTCTAAGTCATTTCATGTAAGTGAACTTAACAGCTGTGCATTGTTTCTGCACTGGTTCCCAGCACTGCCAATAGGTGAGGGCACTGTCCCTGATTGTAACAAACTATCCTATTCCCACCCAGGCCTTCCTTTTTCCCTTTGCTATCTTTAATTTCATCTAATATTTCAATGCAAATTCAAGCAGTTCACAGCCCTTCCTCAAGGAAACATTTTCTCCAACGAAAGAAGTTGTCAAGCTTCCCGAAGGAAGGTGGGAAGAAGGGAATATTTGTTGCTATGTTTAGCACAATTACAGAAATAGGTCACATACTGTTTCTGAAGGAAATGGATCACCAGCATAGAAGCCCCCACAACTCATCCTGGTCTCCCTCCCTCCACCCCCGTACACAGTGCTTGAAGCATTCCAACATCCTTGCCAAATTCCCTCACAAATACTTTAATTCTTTACGTGCATGTCTCGTTCCATCTGTTCCACAAGCTCTTTATGCCATTTACATTCACTGGCAGGGGCTGTGAGATGACACCACACGGTGTAAATTTGCTGGGGTTTGAAGCAGTTTTGGGATTGCGTGAGGGAAAAACAGAGCAGCTCCAGGTCTGGGGTTTGCTCCCTGAGCCCAGGGTTCATCCAGCTCAGGGCAGAGCTGTGGGAGTGTCACCAGCAGGTTCTCACAGCAGTGCCTCCAGGATCAGGAGGAAAAAACAGTCTCCTGCAGAGGATTTGTGATGGGACTGCTGGTGTAGGAGACTTTGTGCCCAAATAACAATGACAAGGCAAATGTGATGTAAAGAGGAATAAAGGAATGCAGCACTCAATGGGAAAGGTGGAATCACTCCTGAACAAATGCTCTCTGTGTTCTCCTCTACCACAGGAGCAAATCACAGCCTGGGAGCCTTTGGGCTCTGCCTTTGGGAAGTACCCATTGGCTTTGGGGTTTGGCAGTGTGGTCACCCCAGCCCACAGCTAGCTGTAAAGTCTAGAATGCACAGAGAGGCCATTGCAAATGTCTGTGGGATGCAGATTTAAGGATATTTTCCAGGATAAGAATAGGGAGAAAACCCCACCTCTTCAGGTTTCACTAAAGGTACATTCACACCACCAACCTACAGATCAGCTGTGAGTGCTTGGCCACAGGCCTTCAGATCCTTGAACAAATTATATGAAAGCCTCAAGCCCTGAAATTTCAGTTATGCCAGGAGTGTGGACACCAATCCTTTTCTTTCACCTCTGTAATAGAACCTCAGATGAAAGAAATATGCACTTAAAGGACACATAGGAGTCCAACAGAGATTCCAGGAAAAAACACCAAAACTGTGAGGCTTGGGCACAGCCTGTCCTGTGGAAGGCACCTGCAGCAGCCCCCCAGGACCAGTGTACCCAGTAGAAGGAGTTTGGTGTCCTGGCAGTGACAGGACAGCCAGGGTGCTGGAACGTGTTACAAAGATCCATTTCTCATACCATTATGCAATACAACTACTTTACTACTCTTATTAAGAGGTTGTGAAAGTACATGCTAGATTTCATCAGAGGTCAGTCAACAGTTCTAACCTTCCCTTTTCCCAAAGTGAGACAGCTCAGCTTGCTTACCTGGCAAAACTGATTTCTCAATCTTTACATTTTTCCACATTCCTTTCCTCATCCAAATTTTCCTGCTTAGCTTGTGTACACTACCCCATACCCTGTTATCTTCTACCCCATCTCTCTCTCTGCTCCCTGCCTATTATTGCTACATTGTCTTTAATGTTTCCCTGCTCCCCTTTTTTGCCAAGCTCCAGTTTTCAACCGCTGTGAAAATGTTTGATTCACACGGTTCATTGTTTCTTCTTCAAAGGAATTGTTGTCTAAAATAACCTGCATGTGCTAGAGCAAAGTTAAAGAAGGGAAGCCTGGAATTCCCTGTTCATTCTCAGTTTGAAGCCTTATAGGCACTTCCCAGCAAATGAGGAATAAGAAAAATAATGGCTACTGCCCTGGAGGTGAAGGGAATTGGGTCTTTGCAGCACAGCATCAGATTTTTGATCCAGACTTTCTCAGGCAAAGAAAAAAAACCCAAAATCCACTAGATTCTCCATTGTCCAAACTCTCTGTCCTTTATACATGTCCCAAATTAATCTAGAATAATACACCTTGGATTCCTGATTAGTTCATACCTGATAAAATGTAGCAAAGCATCAGGAGTTTGAGGGGATGGCATAAACCTGCCTGTTGGTTTGGTCTGAGGCTGAGAGCTCCCAGAGGTGTTAATCTGTCTGGGAAAGAGCTGAGGGAGAGCTTGCAACGGGGTCAAGTTTGTGCATTGCCCTGCCCAAGGGAAGGCACAGCTCTCTCAGGAAGATATATTCACAGGGAAAATTTGTTTCCTCAGCAGATGGACACAGAGACAAAGTGTCAGTGGAAACCCTGAAGGGAGGGGGGTGTTTGAAGTGTCTTCCTCCAGCAAGGTTTAAACCTCATGGTCCTCAGGTACAAAGGGCTGACCTCCGTGGCCACCTTTGCTCACCTTCAGCCAGAGCTGAAGCTCCATCCAAGATCATTCCCCTCAAATTTAGGTATCTTTTAGAAAACATGCTCTGCAGACTCTGCACACATTGGGGCAGTTTCCCCAGTCACTCCAGTAGCAGGGAAATGGGAGACTTCTCCCTAAGGAGGTTCAAGCCCACATCTCCCATGGAAATTACCTCAGTGCTAAATTATAGGGTGTTTGTTCCAGGTGGAGCATTCCCCACCCTTGCTTTGATGATAGCCCAGTGTGTAGCACAGTGAGAGATACATTGGGCAAAAGAGAAGAATTATTAAAGCCTAATGAGTAAAGCACAGATTTCTTTTGCCTTCTTTTGCCACCGACTGCTTTACCTAATGACAGGTAAGGCCCAGTGCAAACACATCTCTTTGATCCACAGAACCACTGAAACCATGGGGAATGGGCTCATCCCCTGAATTCCACTTACCTGCAAGAAAATCTTCCTTCTAAGGTTATTATTGCACCTTTTATATTTTTCTTCTCTTTTTAGGTGCCTATTCTCTTTGCTAATTACTGCATTATCTTTACCTTTGGACATTTCATCATTAGCCTGTGCTGCTTGCAGAATTGTGGAGAGAAAGACATTCCATTGTTAGCTCATTTAGTGTCCTGCTGGGGGAAAGAAAACCAGGAGGGTGGGATTCAATAAAAGTTCAGTAAAACCATCCAGGTAAGTGTGTCCCACTGGCTCCATTTCACCAAATTTAAGTGATTCTACACTACAAGTGATTTCTCTATCTTACCTTTTGTCTTCTTTCCAGACAAATTTGAAGTCTTCACTTCTTCTCATCATGAAGTATCACAGAACCATGTGTTAGACACATATAATTTATGGTTTCTTATACTATTTTTGTGACCATATAGCTGGAAGCCAGCACCTCTTGAGAATGACAACTATGAGAAATATTTCCTATTCTCCACCTAGGTTGCCAAGCACAAAACCATAAATATAGGTGAGAAAAGTTCCTAATACAAATTTGTCCACAAAATCATCTGTGTCCTTAGCAAAATAATTAAGAAATAAGTATGGAATAAAATCACTACCCAAACACTGGGAACAGCGAGGCCACTTATTGTTTATGGTAGAGTTCAGTGTCTCCTGTGGTTTATGTATAAAAAGGTCTTCTGAGAAGACTTTTTTCATGTGCAGAATAAGTAGAGGAGAAACAGAAGTAGCCAGTTAAGACATGAAGAGAAACTCCAGCCTTTGGAAAACACAGTGTGTATTCACACCAAGCACTAGGCACAGAGTGAATTGAATAAAATAGTTCTGAGTAGTAATCCCAGTGGGACTTGGGCCAAAGGGTGAAAGGAAAGGAACACATTGGAGTTGTGATTCAAGATGTCCTGGAATCCTTCCTGACCTGCTGGGTTGGAATTTCTGACTCGACACCCTGCCTTGACTCAGAATAGGAAACTGGATCCTAACTGCAGGTTTCTTTTTATAGAGCAAACTTTATTGCCAACTTCCTTTGGAGCACAAGTTTATCCCTCCTGGTCCTTAGGCACTACACCACTCACGAGACACAAGTGCAAGAGAACGTGAGCTCTGTTCCCCAAACATGACCCAGCCATTCTCCAGAAAGCAAACAAGAGGCCCGAAGCTTGTCTTTATTCCACGTGTAAGGGAATACAGAATGCACTGAATGGTTTAAAACCAGCTGGCTCATCTTTGGCCTCCTCTTTCTCCCCCTCTAAACTTGGCCAACATGAAAGGACAGCGATGTGGGCCAAGAAATGCTTGCCAGGATTAGAGCTAAATTAGAGATTTCTTGTGTAATGCAGGAACAGGCAGGGGATGGGAAATCATATTCTGGGAGAGACCTTAATCACCAGGATTTTCACTGAATTTCTCCCACAGGACGGAATCTGTCCTGGGGGATCAGACAAGAGTCGTCTGAGCTGGCTTGGAGCACTGCAGCTGATAAGTTTGCACACCACAGTCTGGGGTGTCTTCTAGCTCTGGTGTTGATTACAACTTAGAAAGGGAAAGCTTTAAAATAATTGCGGTCCCTTTTGTATTATTCTATAATTGAAAAGGAGAATTTTATCCCTTCATTTCCACTGAATGGCAAAGATCAATACTGCATTTAAAACATATGAATCATGTAAGCAAGGCAAAAGCTCTCAGAACCATTTTTGATGTTGAGGCAGTACGTCCTCTTTTAAAACCATTCATGTACTTAAATCAATATTGATTATTTAATCCCACTATATCTTACATGAAATTTTTGGAGTGAATTAATCCCAGAACACATAATATTAATTAATCTTGCAGTTTCCTTCTTATTGAGGCAACTCCTCAAGTCTGTGAAGAAGGCAGAGTTAGCAGCCAGGTTCCAGCTCTTGGCACCCAGATTGGGTTTGAATGAAATGCAGGTATTAAGTGACTTGCCCAAGGTTATGAAAAAAAATTATAGAGGAGCAACCTAACAGAGAAACCACAGAACCAAGTGAGGCACTTAAAGGCCTCTTGTCTCATCCAAGAAATTTAAAAATAACATCTCTATAAAGAACAAAATTCTAGACAAAGGCGTATGTGATACCACATTTAACATTTGCTGTCTTATAAAGGAAATTCATATTAAGTAGTCAGACAGAAATTTAAGTAGTAAGCCAGTAATAAGATGCAAATAAAGTCTTCCTATTCTTCCCGTAGAACCCAAACTCTATGGATTTATGTTATAATATGTTTTCCAGAGGTAAGATCTTGGTTTTGGAAAACCGGAAGGAACTGCACCAGAACCATTTTCAGCACCAGTTCCCTCCATGGCCTTAGCCCCTTCTTCTGTTTGCAGCGCAGGAAGAGTTTGAGTGTCAGGCATCTGTTTCATGAGCTTTCCTGGACTGACTTCAGAGAAATAACATATCAAAATTACTAAAATAACATTTTCTTAAACAACTAATGTGTCCGGGCTCTACTCATTTCGAGCAGGATGGCTCAGGTCTCATTTTAACAAGACCCCTGTACCTTCAATTATTTGCCAAATCTGGCACAGAAACCTGGAGTAGGTGACTTTCTTCTCCCTCTTTTTCACAAATACAGTGATTTAGGGAGAAGGAGGAAATGGATTCCAACATGGCTGAACAAATATTTCTGCTGTAAATGTCTACCAAAATAAATTTCCACTAGTGTCTATGATTTTTTGTTTTTTCACACTTTCCCAGACATAGATGTTCATGTACAAATTTATTTGTATGACTTTATAGCCAAAAAAAACAACTGAAAAATTCGAACTATATCTAGGTGAGATTTGGGGGGTTATTTCAATTAATATTCACTGTTGCTATTTCATTAGATTTATTCATTCTAATTAGCAGTGATTTAAAGAGAAAATCCTGCTTTCATTGCCTCGAGGCACACAGAACCAGCAACTGGGGCTGGCTTTAATGCATTCTCCCTCCACAGGGGAAGGGACCTTCCCCAGTACAAATACCAAAAGGATTCAGACCCACTTCATCCCAAGGGTCTGCTCCCTGTAGGATTTTTCCATGTTATCTTAGGCATGTGACCAGTGGGATGGGTTGGGTACCACTGTCCAATGGTAGGATGACAAGAATGGAAGGCCACAAGGAACTTCAGAGCAGCACCGTGGGGAAATTAATTCTTCCCACACACAACAAAGACTGCCAGGATTTGGGTTTGATGGCAAATTTTTACTCGTAGGTTTGCAGAGCTGTCACCTCGATTTGGGGAAGGGAAACCACTCATAGTCTTGTGCAGGGCCTCACCAAAATCCTATCTTCTTCACCAGATCATGCTCAGTTATTCCAAGTTATTCTGATTGCAAAAGAACCAGCTTAAAATGGCTCCTCCCAGCATGAATTTAGGGCTTGTCCTGGATTGGCTGTGGACATGGGAGGTAGGTCATGGGAATATTCTCTCCTGTGGCCTGTTCCATGGAGCTCCCATGGAGGTCAGGGAAGTTTTCAGCATGAGTTGAATGCAGGAAGGCACTGGGAATCTGCTCTGTGGCGACAGCATCTGCATTGCAGATTGGAGAGGGGAATTTTGCCCTAAGTGCCAAATCTCATCTTTTAGAGCAAAACTATTTTTGTTTTATACAAGTGCAGAAAATGATCATCTGGGTAATACAGAACTGGGAAGTTTAAAAGTGAAAAAACCCAGTAACTGCCCCGCCATTTTGAGAAAGAATTAAAAAATACTTTTTTTCTAAGTTATTTTTTAAAATATTTTTGTTCCCACACGTTTCTAAGACTGGTAGTGGTAACACAAGATATAAATACGTATTTTCTAGCTAATTTTCAAAACCACTTGGGAAGCTTGACCTAATGTGCAGAGGTAACTCTTCGCTATTGATGTGATGAAAGTCAGCACCATTCACGAACAAACTATATAATCAACAAAATTAGCAGAGATTTTATTCTGATAGGAACAGCGTGCAGTCATATCAGTACAACATTTCCTGTTAGTTTAGAACAAGAAGATAATGCAATGTAAAATTTAAATGCTGAAATTACAGTAAGAATTAAGATGTGGGTAAACACATTCTCCCTCACTCAAATTTTGGGATAAATTTCAGATTTAACACATTTGGTCAAGACTAGCATAAGGGCCATGGAACACTTCATTACAGTATTTACAGCAGCAACCAGTGTTTGAAAAATAAAATCCTTCCTTTTTCTTTATTCCTACTCCAGACAGTGCTTTGTCCTTCTCTCCCCCGCCACCCCCTTAATGATAAACCAAACATGTAATTTTCTGCCATTTCAAAGCCCAGTTTAAGTATAGGTTTAACAAACACTGACAAGGAATAGGTACATTTACTGATACACCTGATGATCTGAAAAATAGCTACTTCTGTTTCCCCAGTAAGAGTGGTAGAAGCTTTGTGTTGTGTTTCAACTGGAAATGGGTTTCTTCAGTACAAATGTGTTTTGTAGCCATGGCTTGGAGTGAGGAGTATGGTGGTAGAGCAGTAAAAGGGGCAGCTTTGGCAGTGTCAGTGACCACAGAACTCAAAAAGAATTTGCTTTGGCATATAAACTGCCTTTGAAAATTGAGTACAGTGAGTCCATGCAAGAGGCTTCAGCCTCAAGTGCACTATCAAACAATCTGTGGGGAGAGTGGCAAAGGGCAGCCTGGACAACACTTGGAGCAGTCCTGCTCCTCCTTTTCCATTGTTTTAAAGATGGTGATTCCTTCAATCTGCAGCAGTGATAAATTATATTAATTATATGTTTGTAAAACCCTGCAGCCAGCTCTGAACACCTCCCCCCCTGCCTGACCTCAGGAAATACCAACAGATTTTTATGTGGTCACTTGTGTCTGTGAAGTACAACTTATCCTAGCATCCATTGAGCACCAGTGTGCCCAGCAAAGAGGTGAACAAGACCACAGATCCAGATAATTTTTCTCCATGTCAGTGCTCAGAGATGTTGCATTTCCCCACTGGGTTTTTCTTTCTCTGTTGGTATATATGCCCTTTAGGCCAACATTCCTCCCAACAACCCCTGTATTAATCCAGACTCTGTGTGGCTTGGATAAAGTAGATAATGATTTAATTTGAGATTTGGTGTAACAACAAATGAAATTTGGCCTTGGCACCAAAAACACTTGAGGGAAGGGACATAGTCTCAATAATTGCCTGTAAACAATCCATCAGTTCCCTTGAAAAAAGGTTTTTAGGATGTGTTCAGTGTCCAATTTCACACGATGGCATTCTGTGATGTTTCCTGTATGAGATGGCTCTTCCTCATCCCTGTTATACAGACTCTGAACTGTCACTTAATGAGCAAAGGAGTAAAACCCACCTATCCAACAGGCACTGCCTGCACTTTTCTATCACAGAAACAATTACCTCACTCTGCCTCAGAAAATGAAAACAGGGGAAGAAAGAACTCTTCCTGACATACTTGTTTTGAACACAGTGTGCATTTCTCCCCTCCTGTATCAATACAGTTAGATCATGTTCTGTTTTCATCAGGTTACAGAACATTTCACTCTGTCAGCATGAGATAATTTGCAAGCGAGGTGATAGATCTCTCCTGCTGAAATAAAGGATCTTCTCATGCTACTTAACTAAGCTCTGATTCTAATCACGTCCATCACTATTTGGTTCTGAAATTTGCTGGAGTATTTACATTAAGTAAAACAAAGTGATCTGCACAGACCATCTGAAAGGCAAAAAGAGGCTTTCAAGATTAAAAAAATGAGCTACAGACGAACCCTTCAGAAGAGAACCTGGTAGGACTTTGAAAGTTGCCATTTAAACTCTAGCAGTAATCTCTCTTTCTGAGATTTAGTGAGGAAAAAAGGGGTTTGAAAGAGACAAATCAAAATTTAATTATGTTAAAATGATTTAAATACTACACACTTCCCCTTTCATTTGGTCCAGGAATGATGGATGCCTTGCAAGAACAGTGAGTCATGAGTCAGGTGATGAATAAGATGTGGGAGACTCTTCTTTCAGTTAATACTGATTAGTTCTGAATGGGCTCACTCTACACCTTTCTTAAATGCAAATACTCATATTTCAGAGCCAAGAGAATTTTGGGTGTGTGTCCTGGGAATGATGCACATGACCAAATTTGAAAAAGCTGATGCCTCTAACTGATATCTGTATTCTGTAAGAAAATCCATTTGTGAATAAGAATGACCAAATTATGCTCAAGTCACCTGTATTCATCCCTGTTAATTAATTTATAAGCAGCCTTTGGAATGCTACAATAACATCTTTTCTGTGTAATAGGCCTTAAATTCTTTACAAGAAAAATTACGGTGTGGGGAGTGTTGTCCTTATTTCACATGCGCACAAATGGAAGAGCAAAGCCAGGTAAGGACTCTGCATCAGTGGCAAAATCTGGACTAACTCATTATCTTCAGCTCAGAAAAGAGAAAATGAAGACAGAGATGTAAATCCCAAGTGCCACGGATAAAATGGATGAAATATTATTATTTGCTGTTTCTCACATTACAATGATTAAGGAGCCATGGCAAAGAAATCTGATAAATTCGTTTTAAACCAGCCAAAACAAGGGTTTCTCTTCATAATTGAAACTGTGGGATTCACTGATGCAGGATGCTGTGGAGGCACTAGGATCTGAAAGGACTTAAGCTATTTCATGGAGGAGTGATCCACTGACAGTTATTAAACATGATGGTTTATGTGCATGCCTCCTGTAGGGACACACATAAACCACCACCTGTCAGGAGCCAGGAGGATTCAGCAGTAGGATCTTACCCTATGCAGAGCCCTTCCACAGCTCAAGTTTTCCCAGTTACTGGGTTCATGGCATTTGTGTGCCAAAGACACCAGGGTCAGAGGGGAGTCCTGGTATTCCCAGGGTGTTTTCAGAGAATTTCTGCTTTGACCAGGAGTAGAGAAAACATGGAGCTGTTGGAGTAAGTCCAGATGGAGCATCTCTCCTACAAGGAAAGGCTGAAACAGTTAGAATTGTTCATCCTGGGGAAGGAGCAGCCAAAATATCACAGGAATATCCCACTTAAAATTTTAAGAAAATTTAACCACTAAGTAAAAAAAAAAAAACAAAACCAAAATAAAAACAACAAAAAAAGAGATAAAAACATTTCCACCTACAGCTTCTAACCCAAAATTCATCTTAAACTTGACCCTCATCCAATTTTCTTCTTTTCTCCCTCATCCTGTGTGTAAATTCTTTAACTGGGAATTAGCAAACCATCACAGAGCTGCCCAGAAACCTGGATATATTTCCAGTATGTAGGACTTGCACATCTGAATATAGAGACCTTACAAGTTTTTTTTTCTGCACATTCTGCTCCAGAACTTCAGAGAGGAAGGAAGACACCAAGTTCCAGGGAAGAAATGGTTCTGTAAATTTTGCACTTTTTATCTAACACAGCTGATGGCTACATGCCACTTAGGAGAAATTCTCCTTCCACAGCCCCTCAGAGAGAGCACCTCATGTCCAGCACTCAGGCAGAAGAAACTCTCTGCATTCCCCAGCTCCTTTTGAACTTTCGACCCCATTGTATACTGGAACCAGCAGGATTTTTTCCACGACCTACTTTCCGATGTTTTCCTGCGGCAGAATGACATGGCCCAAGTGCTACTCAATGCTGGGGTTTTAACATGGCAGGAGCTACTCAAGTGCCACTGCCCAGGCTCCCCAGGGAGTGGGCACGGCCCCAAGGCTGCCAGAGCTCCAGGAGCATTGGACAATACTCCTAGGCACAGGGTGGGATTGTTGGGGTGTCTGTGCAGGGCCAGGGGTTGGACTCAATGATCCTTTGGGTCCCTTGTAGCACAGCATATTCTGTGATTCTTTTAAACCTATATGGAATGGCACAGTGCTTGTGAACTCTGTACAGATGCAAAACTATTATTTCCTACAAAAAAAGCATCACTAAAAAGCACATTCTCTGCTGCTGGAAGGTCCCAAGACATTGCAGCAAACAGGTTCTGTGTAGTTGTCTGTTCCTCAGCCTCATCAACCCTGAAGTCAGAAAAGCAAGAAAAAAGCCAGACAGAATTTTCCTCATGGCTTTATTAATTAAGCAGCTGTTCCTGTGGGATTAGCATGTGCACATCGTCCTCCAGAGGCAAATGTGTGCTCTGCCCTTGAAGCACAGCAAGGTATAGGCTGTTCCACATGCAGCTGCCAGAAGAATGGCTATGGTAAAGTATTTTCTGTCCTACCTGCTTCAGGGATGAACTCAGATTCCCCCCTTTGTCTATGGATACACTTTATTAATGTAGGCTGTCCTTGAATTGCTCTGGGTTCTGAAGTTTGTAGTTCCAGACACCCCAAACACTCTAAGGAGTGCTGCCATTCTCTGTGGCTCATCTCCACAGTCATGCCTTCTTGGACAAGTTAAGAACGTTCTGAGCACACCTGCTGGACCCCCTGGCTAAGGGTGAGGAAGAGCATCCCTTGGAAAACATGGGAATCCGGGGAGGAACAGGTGAGTTGTTTCAGCTACTTCACATCCCCACAAATTGAACAAGATAAAACAACACCTGGAAAGTGAAACTACTCTGAAAAATCACTTCTCTAGAGCACAAAGAAACCCGGTAGCAGGATCTGTTTGTTCTTCCCTGGTAAATTTCTCTCCTGTGGAAATCCATAACAAACACTCTTTAAAGAGTTATAGCCCTGAGTAATCTCGATGGCACCCAGCCAGTATCGCTGATTCTGTAGGAGGCCTTGTTGGAGACATATTTGGAACTAGTCATGACTGACACTTATCCTTCTCCTTCCTGCTATAAAAAGAGTGCATTTGCCTGTGTTGTTTTTAAATGAACTATTTTTGTTCATGTTATGGAGGAAAACCTAACGTACACATCATTAACGAGCCACTGAAAATAAGACAGTGGGACTGGAGTATCTACATTTCTAGTTTTTCATAACCCAAAGGAAAACACTGAAGTGCTTGGTTTATTGGCACGTAGAAAACACCATAATTCATCACCAGATTTTGACTTGTGTTGTTCTTTCTCAAACAGATGAGAGAAAAGAATTCACACAGATGTTTTCTGGAGGCAGAGCACAGACTGAGCACAGACCCCAAACTACAGGAGAAGCTGCCTTGGCAGGGTGAAATGTCTGGGGGAGATCAGTGCCTCAGGATTAGGCAGTGAATTGCCCTTCTTCTTAAAAGTCTTACCTCTCTAACCCTGCTTTTCCAACCATTCCATCACCAAATATCCACACAAGCTTGCTCCCTTGTTTGTGAAGCAGAAAAATCAAAAATTTCTAGTAGTATCAGCTTTGTGATTATTGTTTTTCTCTGTAACAGGAGCATTTTCTGCACCCAGAAACCAGAAAATCTGCCATGAATTAAATGTGTTTCTGCTTAAATGATTTTAAAACCTTCACTCCCTATAAAACTATTGCAGTAGTTCAATTTTATGGTATATACAATTAACTTGCACTGTAAGTTCATTGAATGCTTTAACAAACATGGCATTTTGCTGGGCCTTCTCCTTCTGCTCCAGCTCCAGCCCAACTCCAAAGTAGCCATTCCTGCACAAAAGGATATGAAATGTTCAGAGTCTGAGGGGTGCAGGTGCATCAGAGAACACTGTGAGAATCACAGTGCAGAGAAATTGCTGTTTTGTTCAGAAATCTGGCTCCAAACCCAATGTTCAGAGGAAGAACTGCCAAGCAGGAGTGGGTAGAGGAGAACGGTGAGTAGGAACTCTGAGCTGGAGTACAAATCCCAGAGTGACATAACCATGGATGTCAGTCCTTGCAGTTTTGGTAAAACAGACACAAAATTTGTCTTGAAACTCACTTTGTATTGCTGGGCTGTAAATAAATTCTTCTTTCCACAACATGATTCTGCTTACTGAATGTGAAGGGGCAGGGGATTCCCTCTGCTCCCCGCTACATTGGGGCTTTCTCAGCATTACCTCGACTGGAGAGCCATTACCAGTGCTGGTGAGCTCAAGAGTAGGAGATCCAAAACAAGGATGGCAGGTGATAGAGAGCCACATGCATCTCTCTTGGAGAAGAATTCACTGATAAACCAGCAGTCTCAAGGGAAATTTGCTTTTTCATCTGTGTTGCTACTTTTAGGCCTGAAAATCATGACTTTATAAGGAGACTGCCCTGCAAAGACTGAGAGATTCAGGAACACCTGAGCCAAATTCTTACTCAGAATTCAAACAACAAATGAAAAGTAATAAAAACCCTAAACAAACATAGTTTTACTCCACCTTCTCCCATTCCCCTGGGAACAGGAAATTCATCCCTAAGCTCCTCTGTCTAAGTTGCTGATGCCAGGTTTTTCTCCTCTTACTTGATTCTACTGGCATTTCCATCATTCAAGAGCAGTTAATTTATGGCCTTTGAGTTTCCTTTCTTTCAGAGCCAATCATTTCAGCAGGGAAGGTTCAGCACCAGGTACTGCTGCCAGCACTGCCATTGGTCTGTGCTGACCTTTGGTAAGTTATTTAACCTCCCGATGTCTCCATTTGCCAGCCTGATGAATGGTGATGAAAACTACCTCATGGCAATGTATTTTTTAAAAAAAGTTATGAAATACTTGGCAATTACTGGATAAAGAGGATTCTTAGCCCTTCAACACGGCTCCATCTCTTAGAAGATATTCAAAGTAGCTTTTGTCCATGTTTGGTGTCCAGCCACTTTTGAAGTGACAAGTTAATTTTCACAGGAGAACAACACCTTATACACATCTCAGCTGCCTGTCCTCCTTTCCCAGACACACGGCCTCTGCTTCACTTACTTCTAAAACACAGTCAAATACACACAGCCCTTGTTTCTAGGTCAGCTAACCATGACGGCTTATTTGAAATGGGAATAAAACAAAAGATGGGTGGATTTAATTTTTTAATGTATCGGTGTTCCATTCATTCCTCTTTTTACTCATTATTCACCTCCAAGAATCATCTTTGACTTCACTTGCTCTTGTGTAATGCTCAAAGTACCAACAGCTGGTCAAATAGCAGTTTCTAAGCAGTGACCCCAAATTCCTGGAGAACCACAGAAGACACAGAAATGTGACCTGACCTGCTTAACCCTGTCTGACCTCCCTGGCCATGCAGCCTGACCTGACCTCACTCCTTTTATTCCTCACAACATGCTTTAATAGAGTCCACCAGAGGAAAGCAGTGGGGGGAGAAGGAGTCAGTCTGCCTTAACGTCTTATTTCAGAGAAGTGTTTCCTTAGCTAAACATCATAACTCTCAGTGATATCCAAATTGCTGGAACATTACCTCCCACGTTGCCACTGCAATCACTTCTTTGCCTGGGATATTCAGGAGTATTCCAGAGCCACTGTGCCTTTGCCAGCAGCACCTCAGAGCAAACACAGCACATTCCTCAGCAAGGATTTCTTGCTATCGCAAAAAACTTCTTGTTCTGCAGAAAAGAGTGTTTGGGAATTTTATCCGTCAGTCTGATAGACACTGCCACTTCTGCTTGGGTTTGTTGGGAGAGGACAGGGAGGTGTCAGTTTGCTGTCATATAATCCCCATCATAATGTAATAATAAATAGCCCCAGAAAGCTGCAAGAGTAAACAATCCCTCACAAGACAGAGCCAGGATTAGCATTGACCACACCTCTGGGTTTCAGCCAATGGCTCCTCATCACTTACTCCGTTTCCAGAGCATGGAGATCGTCCTGTCTTTCCAGGAGACCTGTATTTGCAGGCAGGCTTGGAAACTCAGAGACATAACAGATGTCTGCCTCCCCTTTAAATTTCTGCTCTTCTCTCCACTTACATAATGCTAATTAATTTGGGCTGAAATCTCTCTGATTCCTTGCTTGCACAGCACACATTCCAGACTTGCTGCTCTCATAGGCAGCCTGAGCAACATTACACTGAACATCCCTGCCAAATTCACTGTGCTCTCGTAACTAAACCCCAGGTCTCCTCTTGTCCCCAGAATATGAAATATCCCTGGTTTTCAATGGAAGTAGTGTAGCATAATCATTTCCACTGAGAGGTAAATGCTGTTTTCCAGAATAATAATTCAAAAGCATTTCTTAATTACTGTAAGGAAAGTATTCTGTCATCCCAAGGAAAAATATCTTTAAATTTAGGTGCACACACAAGGGAAATAAAACCACTGAAATGGAAGGAATCCATGCCAAGGAGATCCTATGTATGGAAATCCAGTCACCCAATGAAGTTCTACTGAAGGGTGGAGAGGAACTGATGGGAATATCAAACATTTAATCTAAGAAAATGAGTCCCATGTCATTCTGCTGATCAGAATAATTCTATAATTTTGGCACCACAAGATACGTGGGAAGAGTTGGCAACAAAACCTCTACTGCTCTTCAGGCTCAGCTGGCAGCAGCCAGGCCACGTCTGATGGGAAAAATGGATGCTGGAAAATCCCAGTACACGATGGCCAGAGACTTCAGCACATCCAGAGACACAGAGCTGGGCTAAGGGAATCCAGCACCCAACGCTACCGTCAGCACTGTGGAAACTCATGTTATTTTTTAAGTGGGCACCCAAGGGAGGTTTGGAAAACAATGCAGCCCTTCCAGCAATTAGAAACAGATTTTTTTAAAGAATATGAGAAAGCAAACCAGCTAACCAAAAGATGACTTCCAGTGCCTGAGACTTTTACAAAATTTGTCCCAGTAGTCCAGTAATAGAAGCGAAAAAAAGTCATGGCATTGGGCTGGATATCAGATTTTGAAATTCCCAATGCCCACAGCATTGTGTTTGCCTTGCAACAGTTTTAAGCCCAAGGTAATGAACAAATCGATATGATCAGCAAGAGTCTGAACATCTGTTTGACTGCTGAACTTGTGCACTGGGCTTCACTTTATTTTGTCTACCCATTTGCTTCATACTGGAAATCTTCCAATACAGCTTGGTTTCTTGTTTGGAAAGCATAGGGCACAGAAATAGTGTCTTGCCCCCATCATGCCTTTTTTTCTGTGAAGAAAATCAATTTTAGCCCAGTCAAAACACATATCCAACCCTGAGGAAAAAATTCCCACAGCCTCTCTTTTCCTGAAGTGCCAGTTCTTACTGATCCCTGGGCTGTTGTTCACTCAGAGCCTCCAGACCATTAGAATCTCCTCACAAGTGCCTGGCTCTTCACATTAAATAGACATAGGCTGAAATTAAAGTTATACTTCCTGAATCATTTAGTAATTTGACCTCAAAACTGTGGAGACAACCTCCCTCCTCAAGAGTCCTTCAAAAGCTGGCAGCAGGGCACAAATGCACCTTCCTAATCACTCAATCAGCTGGGAGAAAATAATTGCTTGTTTGGAACAGGTATGATTCTTGTTTCAAAAGCACAGGATTTCCCTCAGATTCCAGGCAGAGCTACTGTGGGAGAAGAGGAGGACATGTTTTCCTTCTCCATTACCCATTGTTTACACATGTGTACACTTATACAAAAAGGGCAGTGCAGCCCTTTTTGAACGTGTTAAGCAGTTGCTGTATCTCTGTTAAAAATTAGACTGGGATATCCTAAGAGATCAGCAGTCCAGCTCCTGGCCCTGCACAGGCACCCCAACAATCCCACCCTGTCCCTAAGAGCCTTGTCCAAAAGTCCCTGGAGCTCTGGCAGCCTCGGGGCCGTGCCCCTTCCCTGGGGAGTCTGGGCAGTGCCAGCACCCTCGGGGGAAGAACCTTTACCTGATACTCAACCTCAACCTCCCTAGCACAGCTCCAGCCTTTCCCTGGGTCCTGTCCCTGAGCAGAGATCGGAGCTGCCCTTGTTACAGACTGATTTGAGGTCTCCCCTCAGTCTCCCCTTCTCCAGGATAATGAGAGTCAGGCACTCTGTGTCCCTGAAACTGCAGAGGGAATCTCAGCAGGCAAAATATAAGAACTTACTGCAGGCTGGAATCTGGCCAGTTACCCAATTTCTCATCCCTTGCAGAAAGTGCTAACACACAATGGGAGGTCAGAGCTCCAGTCTTAAGTCTCATTAGAAAAAAATGGCCCTGTCAGCAGCACGGGACCCTGTAACTCAGCAGTGACCTGTCTGGTTCCATCAGATGTTTCCCTCTGCTGTGGCTTTGCCACTGTAACTCCCACACTGAACAGCACAGGCTGCTGGCACCAGCTGAGTTCAGATCTCCCCTTCCCTGGCTTCTGCGGCTTTTCCAGCATGGAGGCAAAGGCTTAAAGAGCACTGCTGGAGCAGTCAGGCTCAGTTTGTCAGGAGGAATAGGCTGTGCCCAATCCACCCTGTGCTAATCAGAGGAATAATTACAGCAAAGGGCTTCAGGCAGTTCACAAAGAACCTGGTGCATAAGGCTTTGTTCAGAGATGAAATTTCCTCTTTACGAAAGCTCATAAATATCTTTCAAACCTTAAGCAAATAAATTTGCCATTTTTCTCATCATACAGAAACAGTTTTCTCAGGGCAAAGTGATGGTGGCTCAGTTCATAGAGAAATGTGGGGTTTGTACCGTTCCAGCTCAGGGGCTGTCAATGGGGAGAGAGGAGGAGAACACACAGCATTCCATGTTGACAAACCTGGTTCACTTGCCTCATGCCTGTGGTTATTCTGACATTGCAGAACAGTTTAGATCTCTGGGACTGCTCCCTGAACACACTGAAGGGCAGTGTCCTTGTCAGGGGTGCAAGAGAATCACTTAATGGTTTGGGTGAGAATAGTCTCCAAAGTCCATCTTGTTCCCCACCCTGCCGTGGTCAGGGACAATTCCCACTGGCGCAGGTTGCTCCAAGCCCCATCTAATCTGGCCTCAGAGATACTTCCAGGGATGGGGCAGCCACAGCTTCTCTGGGCAACCTGTGCCAGGGCTTCTCCACCTTCACAGGGAAGAATTTTTTTCTAATACCCAACCTAACCCCAGCTTCTGTCAGGAGAAAACCATTCCCCTTTGTCCTGGCACTCCAGGCCCTTATCCCAAGTTCTCTCCATGTTTCTTGTCGGCTCCTTCAGCACCAGAAGGCCACAGTTAGATCACCCCAAAGCTTCTCCTCTCTAGCTGAACAATCCCAACAGCCCCAGCCTTTCCTTCCAGCAGAGTGGCTCCATCCTTCTGATCATCTTGGTGCCTCCTCTGGACTTGTTCCAGCAGATGTTTCCTGTACTGGGCTCTGAGGGTGGGGTCTCACCTGAGTGGTGTAGAGGGGCAGAAAGGGAGGTACCAAAGCCCCTCAGCAATAACCCCACAGCTGCTTTCACACAGGCATCAAAAAGAAACTCAGGATATTTCTAGGCACGGCCAGCCATCCAGGAGGATTGTATTGGAGCTGGAATTGTTCCTGGCTCACACTGCAGTCTCCAGCAGCAGCCAGATCATCCTTCTCCCAGTTTCCCACAAAACACTTACTGTATACTCACAAAATAAATTTTAAAATATGAATAATTAAAAAGCAAAATATGTCTTAGAGTTTAACAGCTATGAGGGAGAATGTTCAGCCACAAAAGGTATGGTTTTAATAATTAATTGCTGCTTTATTTAGCACAGAAGCAAATGTCTTAGATCAGAATTAAAGCCTTGTGAGTTCCTTGAAAATGGCCACACAAAAACTGGGATAAAAATTTAGTCACAAAAAGCAAATGAAGATGGAGAAAGAGCTCCATAAAAACCTAAACTGAACAAAATCAGAAAAAGGCTTATTTTAAAAAAAAAAAAAAGAACATTAAAATTTTCTTCTCAGCTGCAAAGAATAGATGCAACCCTCATGGATTTATCCCACTTGCCATGCTCTTGTTTCCATCACCCTGCCATGGGGAATGCCATTCTCTGGGCAATCAGCACTGCAGGAACACAAAGCTTTGCCTGCCAGGACCTCCTGAGGTGAGCACAGAGCCCAGGCTGTGCACACCCTGTGTCTTCCCCAGCCCTTCTTCTCCATCATCCAGCCATGCCTCCACCATCAGCAAGCTTTGATGGAAAAAAACTGCTTTTGGGGCTGGAAGGAGACAAGGCAGTGGAACATCCCTCACTGCAGGAAGCTTCAGGGAGGAGAATGGGGCAGAGCACACAATAAATAGCATAGAAAGAGGAAGAAAGCTTATTTTTCTTGATTACTTTCCAGTACATGAATAAAACCTGCTTACTTCATGTACCCCTGAGAACAGTAACATCTCAGTCATGTTTGCAACCCAGTTACCTCAACACTGTATTAGTGCATGGGACTGAGAGAGAAAACATGTTAAAAAAACCCTAATCCTGCTTTCTAGATCCCTTAACCACTTCAGAGGCTAAACTACATGAGTGTAGAGAAGAGAAACAGCAATAGCTACCTGTTTGTAGCAGTAATTTATTTTGTATAACAATTTGCAGCATGGGTACATATTTTCATTGTGTATGTCTGTGTTTTTAGTTTCCAAGACTGAGCATGGAATCATAATAAACCTTTTGTTTTGAGGATTCCTGCAAACTAATGGAGGAGACACTTTTTCCACTGCAGTCTATTCAAAGTCAAAATGTAAAATATATTCTGCAAGCCCCCAAAATTAAAAGGAAAGATGAAAAATATAAATGTACTTTCAGGACTGGATTCTCACACTCCTAAGCTTCATGTGAAAGGACGTTCAAGCAGGAGTAGAGTCACAAAGTGGAATTACAGTCCAGCCTAGGGACATCCTTTTCAAACTGCAGCTTCACCTAAGCATTCATGGAAATAGTTTCATGATATTTTTGAGCAATTTTATTTGCTTAACCAGTCTTCAGAATTATGAGTTGTCTTTTCTCCTGGATTTTCAATTTTCATGTAGCCATCACTGCACATTGTTTGCTGCACTCTCAAAACCAATTCACAAGTCAATATAGATGGTAATCAAGTGGAAAAAAGTATTGGAAAACCAAAGATATCCCTTAACAGAGAATTGAAGGTCTATAATGATGTTTCTGCCTTAATATTAAGAAAACAGAATTGGCTACTTCCTCTCTGTTTTGCTGTTTCTCAGGAGAAGCTTTGTGGTTGATGCAAAAGGCAACTTGCAAATCCAGCTCCAGGTGCATATGACAGAGGTGGGACTGGAATAACAGGGATATCCCAGTCTCAGGCTTAGAGAGAAAAGCAGGAGCTGTATGAGAACCACAAAATGGGATTATAAGGGAAGAAATCTCTCTGCAGAGTTGCAGGCAACATTGCATGCAGGATTAGGGCTTGGGAAGAGAGAATATCAGAGCTCCAGACCAGCAAGGAGAATGAGCTGAGGAGTTTGAATATGCTTTCATCACAGTGAGCAGGAGATCCCTAAGCTTTTTCTTTGACTGGTCACCTCATTTGTGGCAGCTGGAAAAGACAAGACAGGGACTGGTTGCAAATGGGAGGAGTTTTCCTTATGAGATAATTCTGCTCATGAGAAATAAATTAGAAACATTTGGAAAATAGGGTGTGTAAGTTATTACTGCCTGAGGGCAGCAGGAAATTATGAGAATAATAGTGTATGCATGTCTTTGGCTATTATTTACCTTGGCATCCAATAAGCCATGGGGAGTTGCCAGAGCAACTTCTACACCAATGGTACAAAAGCTCCATGAACGTTATTTCTCCATCACAGAGACACCCACACACCCCAAAAAATTGAAATGACAGGGTGATTTTGAGAAGGAATCCTGGAAGTAGCAGCTTCAGGAGGATCTCCCTCTTTTGCTGGAGTAAATAAATGACTTCAAGGAACTCCTTTGGCTGAAAAATGTCCACTTCTAATCCAATTCTGAATGCTGCAAGTGCCTTTAGCTGGAGCCTGAGAATGGCCCCTGTGCCACAGAAAATCTGTGTTATCACACACTGTTAACAAATCTTTTCCAGCAGTAACTTGTCATAAGTGAATCCTATTCTGGATACTGAATCCTCAGTAAATCATATTTCAGACATCCTCTCTATCTTCTGCTTTCAACCATTGATGACCTATATTTTTCAAAGTCCAAACCAGAAAAGATATTGAAAATAATGAAAAGGGGGAAAGCTCAGCAGCCAAGGGCAGGGGCAGAACTGAACTGAGCAGCCCCTGATTTACACTCCACTGCAGGCACCAAAGGCCCAGCCATCTCCACCTTAAAGGTCACACATGGTTATTAACTTGATTTAGAAACCAAAGGGCTGAAGGGAGACTTGGAACTTGATTCACTTTTCATTAATTTATTTTGATCATGTTATAATTTGATGATGTTATAAAACATCATCATGATTTAGACAGGACACTCTCCCCAAACTTAGATCCTTGTACACACTTTACATAGTTGAAGATTTTGAGGGTATTCCTGCAAAGTGCTTTTGCAGGACAAAGCCACTCTGCAGAGGAACTTTGGACAAAAAGACAAAAGCAGGGAAAGATATTAAAAATTAAGTGGGACACAGAAGAAGGTCAAAAGGAAAAAGAGACAACAAAAGTAGTTGCTGGAGATGGAACAGTTTTACATCGAAAAATTCAGTGGGGGTTGAGGTGGTGTTAGGAAAAGCAGATGCCTTAAGCTGTGGATGGGTTTATGATCATGGATTGAATATCCAGCAATCCCCAGCGGGTGTTTCCTGCAGTGCCAAAGGACACTCACAACTGCAGTGCTGCAGCCACTCCAGAATTCTCTGAGCTCTGGGTGAGAACAAAGGACAAACAGACAGAGCAGATGCTTGGGACAAAGAGCCCAGGCTCAGACTCCAAACCTGGAATGTCAGGGAAATGAATTTCATTTCCAAGCCTCACTGCACTGGGCTGGATAAGAAGTGTGTGGTGGGGAGGGACACCAGCACAGTCCAGCAAAGAGGAAGAGAAGAACAAATCCCAAATCCCGAGTCTGCAGCGGCTGTGTGGTGCCAGCACCTCCTGGGAAACCTGCACCAGCTGGATAAAGCTGGGATGGAACTGAAACATTGCAAATTTACAACCAACAGAAAAATTCATCTTCCTTTTCATTTGTAAATGATACCACACAGCAAAGTTATCCTCAGAGCCACATTATTGATTCTAAGAAAAACATTTAAATTCTGGACAGAAAAATGTATGCAATGTAAAGATGAGCAGGAGTCCAGTGAGAGATAAACCATTTATTGCCAAATTTTTCATTAATTATCCTCAAACACAGCTAAGTTCACTTTCCCCAGACTCTCTGAACTTTATTTTGCATTTTGTGTTTGACCTTAGGATCTCAACCTAGTTTAGAAAAAATACCAGTCAGAAAGCAGATGGAGGATATTAATACAAATAAATAACTTTTTTTTTTTTCATTTGGGTTCTATTTTTGTTTGTGGTTTTTTTTGTGAATTTTCTCCTCAGCAATCACCATGTGTTGTATTTGGGTTTTTGTTTTTCTTGTTGCCTACCACAAAAGCTGTTCTGTGGGGGTGAGTGCTTTGTCCACTCTCAAGGTCTTGTAATGAATCTCTATTTTAGAATGTTTTCTTAAAGCTCTAGTTTCTGTGACTACACAACTGGAACTTTCATTTTAGAAAAATTGAAAGTAAATTTCTTAAATTTTTTTTTCTGTTCTGGATAGTGGAGAGAAAATGAAAAAATGAAACCACCAAAGAATCACAGTTTCAGTATTCCCATGGGAGATTTAAATTCATTTTTTGAACATCCTTGCCATAATCCAGTTTAAAAAGTAGCACTCAGAGAGCAGAGGTTTATGAAAGACCAGCACAAGATTAGAGCTCCAAACCTGAACTGACCTTGAGGCGAATATAGGTGGCCAAATGAAGTGCAATATGAAAACAAATTAATACTTCACAAAATCTGCCAATGAATGGAAAGAGATACAATAGCAGGAATTCATTTTCTAGGGAGAGACAAAGCTCCAGGAAACAAGTCCGTGAGCTGAGGAGGTTTCTGGAGTAACTCAAAAAAACACTCAAAACCCTTCCCTTGGTTTGTGAGCATGGAAATTGAGCACCACTAAGGTGACCTTAAATATCCTTGAAGCCTTACCATCCCTGCAAAAGAGGTAGGATGTCTTTCCTGGTGGTCTGGGCTCTTTAGACAGGTAACAGTTGTCAGATGGAAGAACAGAAATGAGACAGCACAGGCACTTTCCTCCCTCACCTGCACACAGGTGAGCACCAATCTGTGACTGTTCCTTCCCTTGTGAAGATGGTAAATGTTGATTTCATAGGATTCCCAGCATATTCCTACAGCAGTCCTGAGATCTTCTCTGTCCCAAGACTTCAGTCTCACTCTCTTATTTTTCAGAATGGCCATTTTATCCCAGAGTGGGGCACACTGAGCCTTGTTCTGAGCCCCTCATGACGGGGAGGGCCTTGATGGGCTGGAGTGTGTCCAGGGAAAGGAATGGAGCTGGGGAAGGGGCTGGAGCCCCAGGAACAGCTGAGGGAGCTGGGAAAGGGGCTCTGCCTGGAGAGAAGGAGGCTCAGAGGGGACCTTCTGGCTCTGTACAGCTCCCTGACAAGAGGGGACAGCCAGGGGGTTAGGGAGGGTCGGGCTTTCCTCCCAGGGAACAGGGATGGGAGGAGAGGGAATGGTCTCTCAAGCTCTGCTGGGGAGGGGGAAATTGGGGGAAATTGGGGGAAATTGGGGTGGGCTAGGTTGGATATTCTAAAAATTTCTTCATGGGAAGGGTGGTCAGGGTGGCACAGCTGCCCAGGGCATTGCTGTGGTTCCCATCTCTGTAGAGATTTACCAGCCTTGTGGAAGTGGCACTTGGGCACATGGGTCAGTGGTGACCTTAGCAGTGCTGGAGAGTGGTTGGAATCGATGATCTCAGAGGTCTTTTCCAATCCTAATGATTCCATGACTCTGACATGCCGCTGGCTCTTCCCAGTCTGGAGGAACCCAGTGAGACTCCTGTGCTCTCCAAGATAGAAATTACCTTCTTCTGCACTGTGCAAAATCAATGAAAATGCTGCAGGGGACTGTGGCCACCAGCTGGGAAGCACTCAGGAGTGCTATTTACTGACAGAAAAGGGACATTTTCCTGCCTCTACCCTGCAACTAAGGAGATGTGGAGGGCTGCTGGTTCAGCCATGCCTGAGGGAGTGGCAGCACAAGGGGAGGGAGCCTATAATCAACTGCTGAACCCTTGGAACCTCCTTGGAACACAGCAGGTATGAGTTTGCCTGCATAACTCCTGCTAAAAGCAAGGGAGGAAGGAACAGGTCGTGTAAAAATGGACTTGGTGCTCATCTCAAATGACAATTGCACCTTTAAAGTCAATTGCCAAATTATTCCTGTTTAAATCAGGAGATATTAAGACTGGGAGCTAAGTGGGGGCAGCAGCTGGAGAGCTATGGCTGGCTGAGGGTGGAATTCAGCATCAGCCTTGCATTTTTTTTTTCTCTTGCACACATTACAAAGCTTCTAAGAAGATTTCTGGAAAACACTCACAAAGGGAAGGATCCATTATTTGATGGTGACAATATTTAGGCTGAGACAAAAATCCAATGTGTTCAACCCAGGGTTGAACTGAATGCGATGCACATGGTTGCAGTCAAATCCAAATTTCTAAAGCACCTTGTCTGGGAAGGCTTTCTATCACTGGCTTTCCTGTTTTACCTGTGTACACATTGAGAAAGCCCTGTGTTTTACCTTTCAGAGCAGGATTTAGGGATCACAGGCATTATACAGCAGTGAGGGGTACACACTGGCAAGCTGCCCACAGACTCCTGCTCTGATCCATGATCCTGTACTCTGCCTTGGAAATCCTGGCATTCATTCCTCTTTCACAGGAGAAGTATAAGATAGGGGAGAAAATGTCAAAATGAATTTTACCCAAAATAGATTCTAAGGGAAGACTTGCATTTTACTGTCCCTGTGTTTTCCTCCCTAGCCCTATGTGAACCTGCTTACTCTCAAGGGGGAAAAAATATTATTTTGAATGTGTAAAAGCCAGACAATGGTGAAGAATTTAATCAAGATTTACAGCAACCAAGATGATCATAACCCAAATGTCACATTTTTGAGCTTTTTCAGGGGAGCTGGTCTTGCAGTATTTATATATTTCGTATTTCTCACAAAGATCCAGCTCCTGGAATCAAGAAATTACTTACCCATCTTCCCTGTCAACTGCAAGATTGTTGAAAAGTCTAGAAAACTGAATCCTAAGGGCCATCCAGAAAGTAAAATCCTGAACACTCCATTTCTGGGATCTGATTTATGGCTTTGGTGCACTTTGAATGGTCTGTAGTCATATAAAAAAAATTAAGTTGGAGTTTTTCCTCTCCTTTAAAAATCTGGTTTATAAATCAGTCTGAAGGAATGAACTGCAGTGTTCTAGGTTTTTCCTGTAGAAGTGTTAAGCTAAAATACTCAGCACATTCCAGAAACTATTCCTGCATGCAGACAGGGTCCATAAAACTCCTTTCTATTTCTATGTGCTCTTCTGGGTTCAGATTCTCGGCTGAGAATCTAGGAACATCAAAGCTTAGTCAATAATAATGTATTTTTATTACATCAGAGATCTAAGACACAGATAACCCAACTCTGACAAGTCCATCAAGTACCACTGGGAATGATGTGGCCAAACATCCCTTCATTACTGTAGAAAGGGCCATAGAAATTAAGAATCATAATATTCCCACAAAAACACAACAAGTAGCAATAACTTTAGGAGGTAATAATTTAGACTGGTTCACTATGAAATTTCCTAGGACTAAGGAGATTAAAAAGCTGGACTTGAAAACATGCCAGCACTGCTTTTCTGTGAGAATTCCTTTGTTTCCTCACCCCATCTGAGCCACTCCATATGGCAGAGCCCCCTGTCCTCTGACAGGATTCCTCCAGGACTACTCCAGCCCATAAATTGATTGTGTCCCATCTCTGTCTGTGTGTCTGGGCTGCACCAGGCTGTAATCTCTTATCCTTGCACCCACACTCAGAGTGGTTCTCTTCTCTGTAACTACCAATCCAATACAGGATCCAAGGGATGAACATTAATGGTTAAAAAGAAACAAATACAGCCTTCTCAAAAATACAAACACAACCCTTCTCAAAAGAACCAAAAATTATGTTCATGCTGGTCATGAAGCAATAGGAAATCAGGGCCAGCCACAGGGCTCAGAGTGCCTGAATCACGCCAGCTGTTCCCTGACTCCCAGATGAAAGTTTTAAATTTTTTTCCTTTTTAGAATAGTGGCAAAATTGGTGGCTCACAGCCAGCATCAGAGAACAGCTGCCCCACCCCAGAGATGAAAAGCAGGAACATTTACCTCCAGCTTCCTTCTTCATAAGACCTCTGTGGGGAAGGGAGGGAATTAAAATTCGAGTTCCCTCCGGTATCCCTGTCCTTTGAACCGGAGGGAGCACAATCTGCAGGGAATGCACAGACGTGTGGGACATACTAGTGACTCCCACATCACACCATTTACCCTTCCCATTTCTTAATATTAAGTTTTAGCTTTAATTCTTTTCTGACAAGTAAATTTTCACAAATTTTCAGCTGACAGTTGTACTCCTGTGTGGAGGAAAGAGGGGTTGACTTCAGCACAGAGATGTGGTATGGAAAGGTGACCAGAAGTTGTTGTATCTGACACTGATACAAAGCTGAGGGGCAGACACATGGCTGCTCATAATGTGAAATATTGGGATGAACTGATGTATTCCATGGGACTCATTCTTGTTTCTCTTGTTCTTCATCTTTACAGTTAATTCTGACATCTAAACTGCAACCAGTTCTGGCTATGTCCTGCCAGTAATTTTGTACAATATAAGCACCTCAGTGGATCAAAGTGAATACTAAATTCAGCCCTGGAATTTTGTTTTGGACTAGGTTTAGTCTGGTTCCATGCACAGAGCAGCCCAGCTGTACTTTTGGTTTAGGAGGATCTGCAAAACCAATCCTTGGTTTGGGTCTGTACATCCTGGCTGGAGGTTATGCTACTCCTAAAGCACATTTTAAGTGCCTCCAAAGTAAACTGATATAATGCATTCTAAACCACTCCAATGCAAAGAGAGCAGAACTGATGAGGGAACTCCCTTCAAAAGCGCACTCTTGCTCCAAATCAAAACACTAGTTCAGGTAAAGCTCCTATCAGCTGAAAAGTAATCATGGAGGCAGGGGCTTAGCAAGTGATGTTTGATAGAGGTTCATTATCATAGCCACAGCCATTCCAGGGAATCCCAGCAGCTCTGTACCTTCTCACATGTTATCATCCTTAATTTCCTTAAGTCGCCTGCAAATCTTTCCCCAAACACAGGAAAGCCTCAGATTACACACAATGGAAAGAGGGATGGTTTGTGGTAAGCCAATGTCTGAACACACCACATCCCTTCCCTGAACAATGGAAATAAGAGGAACTATTTAAGAAAATACTTGGATATGTTCCCCTTACTATGCATAGGATATGAGGACTCCAAAACCTTACAGTCTAGGCTGGGGATGAGAACCATCAGATTTAGGAACCTTCATCACATCAAGAGTGGATGCAACACCCTAAGGTGGCACCAGAGCAGGAATTAGCCATTGGAAAGATGGCAAGATACAGAGGTAGAGCAGATCTGTAGTTCTTCCTCCATTAACTCTGGTGGCTCAAGGACTTTTCTCTGCTTCTACAGCATAAATGAACAGAATTTTCCGTGAGCTTCCAATACAGCAGTGGCCACAGGAATCTTACACAGCCAGTACCTTTAGTTCTGAATCTGATATGTAACTGCCCCAGGGCAATATGAGGAGCTGACCCTCCCTGACAGAGGCCCCAAAACCCAAATTCCACCTCAGAACCCACTCAGCAAAGGTGCCAGGTGCAAGGCAAGGCTGGTACAATTGAGTCTTCACTGGCTTTGCTTTCTCAGCAGCTCACTTCTGGTTTTTGGACAAATGTGCATATTTGTATTGTACAAGACACTGCTGGAGGAGCATAAGATGAAACCTTTCCTTGGCAAAACCTCCTTTTGAGCTTCTAAAACACTGTCTATGTGAAGAGAAGATTTAGCATTAGCATTTTGCACAATAAGAAAACAAAGGCTTGCATATTAAAAATGATCTATCTACAATATGACACCTGCCCCTAAAAGCACCCACTGCCAACTGGACATGCCCTACACAGTTCAGGCTGTCTTAGTGGTCCTCAAGGATTCTGTTCTGCTGAACATTCTCCCTCCAGCAGCAGCTCTCAAACCACTGAAGGGCAATGTGCTGCTTTAACACTGGCCTTGTTTAAGTGTCTGCACTTGTCAGCCATCCCCCACTCGGATAGAAAGAGATAAGACCCCAGATAAGAGCCTTTCAGGACAACTCCCTTCCCCTCACCCTCCTTCCCTGCCTACAGACCTGCCCTCAGCAAAGAACTTCTCAGTATTTCTCCTGTCCAACCCAATCAGACACTCTGAGCTTAGTGCTCTCTTTTTATCCTTCTACATGACAGGGAAAGGGGGAAAAGAGCTGAGGGGGCAAAGGAATGAGAATCCTTGCTGCTTTTGTGTATAGTTGAAATGAAAGGGAAGAGGGGATGTTCTGCTACTCTATGTTATTTTTATTAAACCCCTTCATAAACCTCAGTTTGTTTTCACAACTAATTTAAGAGCCTCTTTTTCACCTATCAGAAACTCCTATACACTGTAACCTGTTATTTCTGGTGCATCCTAGTATTTTACACAAAATGCTCCTCAGGTCTGAACTCGATTTCTTCACTGACACTACCCACTGGTGCACCAAAAAAAGATCCCTTTCCTTCAGGGCAGACATTCACTGCTTCACCTTTTTTTCTTTTTTTTTTTTTCCAAAGAAGATCCTTAAGATTCCCTAAGAAATGTGTTTCTTTCATGCATCCTTCAGTGGCTGATTAACAGCTAACTACTCCCTCTCTGGAATATCAGCCTATGTATTCCTTACATGTTGTACATCAGGCTGAGACTGTAAATTCCTCCAGGCAGGCATCTGCTTAACCTACATGTTTGAAAAAAAGGGAGATCGGGTCAGACCGATTTTTTTCAGCTGACAAGGGGGAGACAGACAGAAATAAAGAAAGGAAATAACCATGAGGACAAAAAGGGAAAACAAAGAATGGGGAATGAAGGTAAGGAAGGGAAAATGAAAATAAAAGGATTGCTGGAGAGTGGGAATAGAGAACGAGCTAATATATTTGATGAAAATGCAACATTAGCAAGCACAGTGTGATTTGACAAGTGTGAACAAGCCTCCACCAATGTTAAAAAGCACTACATCTGGCAATGTGTCAATGTTTAAGCAGCACTTTCCTTCTCCTTCCCATGCTGGGATTCTGCATCCTTGATATTCCCTCAGATCCACTTCTAAGCTGCTTAGGTCTACAGGAATACGTTTGTAGAGGTGGATTGGACAGAGAGCAGATATAAATTTGGAATAATTACAGTCACTATCATTCTCTCTCTCCCCAGGTTACCTCATTACAAAGGAAAAGATCAGCAAAATATTGTGAAATGCTGATATCCATCCAAACATGGGGAATCATTTAAAACAGGAACGTTGGGGTTAACCATATGGCATTTAACCTACCTATCCCCTTGTGCATATTCCTTTTACTCCAGCAAATATATGGCAATGAGATCACTTGTCTTTCGAAATACAGCAACAGTGCTGGGGCACTGAATTCAGCAGCTGCAGAATCTTAACCAGGGCAGGATACATATGTGAAAGGAATTTTAAAATTTCCTCCAACAACTTTCTCTCAGAACCCGTGTTGATATTTCCCTTAAGAAAAACTGGGCTGTGTGTAGATTCACATTCAGATTGGATTGTAGGACTTGGCAGTGCATGTTATCAGTGAGCTCATACACCACACACTTGCTATTTTTATGAATCTAAAACTCCCAGATTTGCTCCATGTTAACTGTTAGTTTTTAGAGGGTTGATCCCATGTTGTTCTCAGCAGGGTTTGAACATTATTCTGCATTTTAACCATGCTTAATCAGAACATTTTATTCATTTTTACCTATGGGTCCACTGGATCCATCATTCCTGCAGGTCTCAGTACAAACTAGAGAGCTTTATATTTAATAACATGAACTACCAAATCTGTCATGAAATTCGATTTTGGAGGTATTATGGAAGCAAAATATAAATCCTCAATACTTTATTCTGCTCATTATATTTCATCAATTTAAAGCAACCAAGCCCACAGCAACACAAAACTTCCTGTTACTTGCTCCTGCAAAGCTCGTATGAGCAGATTGTTGTTTCTCCTCATATGCTAAAGCATTTGGAAGCTATCAGTCTTTTGGAGGGGGAGACAAGAAAGGAAATTCCCAAGATTTTGCATGTAGGGACAAATTCACTCCCCGATTAACAGGTGCAAGAGTTGTTGTTTTTGCCAGATTTATTTTGCTTCTAGCAGGACAGAGCTGAAAAATCATGGGTCTAATAAAGCAGATTTATCATCTAGATAAAAATAGTTTCTTTATCCTCTGTACTCTGTGTCCCATGCTGCTAAGAAACTCTTCAAAATTCTTTTGTTTTTGACAATAAAATGGTTCCCATGGCAACGCCATCTGATGTCACAGAAACAACACACGTGAGGTCATAAATCCTTCAGGAGAAAAAAATAAAATCACAAAGGAGGCTCAAAATTTTACATATCTGTCATTTGAGGTTGATATTGCCTTCTTTGTTCTGTACGGCTTGGTTACACTCTCTTGTTCTTCTTTTTTTTTCCCCTAAATATTTTATTAAAGAAAAAAAAAAAAGTGGAAAGATTTGTCCCAGGAATTTCCTGTTGGCTGTTGTTCAGAAAGCAGAGAATACCAGCAATAATGTGAACAATGCAAATTTCTCTTAGGCCTGCCTGGAGCACGATTCCAAGCCCTTCTCAAAGTTGGCTGAGATTTGACAGTGCTTTGGAGAGGTTATTGGGCTCTGTAGCCAGAGGTTTGTACAGAAAGATTTCAGTCTCTCTCCTGCTCCTTCCCCCTTCTCCAAGCTCCAAGTTACAGGAATCCAACGGTTCATGTTATGGAAATAAACATCCTACTACTGCACGGTGAGGAATCCTTTAAGCAAATAGATTCACAAGGGAAAAACACAAGCTTGGATGTGGGATATGATGAAACTCAGGCCATGGCCAATGTAGGGAAAGGGAGTGGATGAGGTGAAACCATCAGCCAAGTATTGTGTCAGCAGTCAGTTCCAGGAGCTTAAATCCAAGAAAACCTGCAGAAAGTCAGTAGTTGGGAAATAATTTACTCACCATTTTTCCCTGCTCAGTGCTTGCCGTGCTTCCTGAAAGCTCTGTGCTGGAACCACAGGCACACACAGACTTTTCCTCCCTTTCCCTGCCATTTTTCTCTCTCAACTATTCCCTTTTCTTCCCTGCTCCTATGAACCAGGCAGCTCTGAAGGGGTTTGTGGAGTTAAAGTAAGCAATTAGGCAGTTCCTCGAGAATCTGCCTTCAAGAGTCAAAAGAAACATCAGCAGATTTTCAGGTCATGTGATGAAGATTTTAAGAGCTGAATTTTTAATATGCTTTATACATTAATGCATATTTAAGAGGACAGATGTGTTTTTCACAGCTTCCATCCAAAGATCTCAAAACATTTTTAAATAGGTTTCTAGTTTAATCTTCAGTCTTTTTTGTGGTAATGCAAAGGATGTTCTACCAGTGAGGGAGGGATATCCAAGCTCCCAAGTAGAGCATGGCAGCAAAACTGAACTAACAATTGTTATCAAGTGCAAACATCCAAAACTTGTCAGTCATGCTTAAATTTAAGACTTCATTAAAAAGAATATACCTTTAAATTACATTTTCCCCCCAGTCTTACAGTGCACTGAGTTGCTAGTTCAGACTTTTCCCCAGCTGAGAAAACCAGAAGTGTGCCCTTTATGTAATGAAATAGAGTTCACATATTTGCATTGCTTCAGGAGCTGGGACTTTTTGAAAATACAGCTATCCTGAGACTCCATAAAATCACAAGAGCTGGCAGCCTGAGTTTCGGACAGGAAGTAATGAATGGTAATGCTTTCACTCAGAACTCCAGGGATAGGTAGAACACAATTACTAAAGTATGAATTTACACCAAGCTGTGTTTAAATATGCTCCCTGAAAAAGAAAAAAGTCTCTTATTACCAGAAGAGGCCAAAGTTACCAGGTGTGTAATACATCATTATCAACAAATAGCTTGTACTTCAGTGTCTCCTGGAGCTATGCAGGAGCTACAGGTCAGAACTGGCTTCAGGAATACTTTCTACTCTGCCTTTGCTTCCTGCAATATTTGGCATTCACCTGTGAAAACACTGACTCAGAGCAGGGCAACTTAAGAGAGAACAGGATCACAGGCCAAACTCTGTGGCTGTTACACTAGAGGGATGGAGTACAGGTATGGAATATAGGCATGGAATATAGGCATGGAATATACCCTTGCTGGAGTGACCAGTGCAGATACAACCCTGTATCAGCCCCTGTTGAATTGCTGGAATCCAGAGTTGTGCCTACAGGTACAATTTTCCATAACACTTTTCCATAACAACCAAACTTCCTCAGGAGGCGACAGTGGATGGTGCTGAAGTGCTTGGCTGTGGATGTCAGAGAGCTTTGTCTGAGGTGTAGAATTCCAGTTGCCATCCTTTGGATGTTGGCAGCAGAGGGTAATCACCAGTGATGACCTAAGAGTGCTACATATACTTATGCAACATATGTGGTTATGGAAACCTCCACAAAACTGCTGTGTTTTCAAACCCATGATATAAATTTCCAACTATTATATAAAGTGGCTTTCTATTTCACTGCTAGGGTGCACTAGCCTCCTTCTATACCATTCCCAGCATAGTTACTATAGTAACTAATGCATTGCAAAAGAGAGGAAGAAGCTAAAAAAGAAGAGAAACTTTAAAAATTAAGAAGACCAAGGATGGGGATTGTCTTCACAAAACCTAAAAACACACTGTGAAGATTGCAGGCACAGTTGTGTGACCATGTGTTTGGAGTTGCCGTCTCCATTTCACTCAGGATCTTGTCACTTGATTCACATAAAATGTTCAGCCCAACAGTTCTGTGGCCCTGACCACTGTAGTACCAGGCAGTCCTGGACTGCATGAAACAAAGATTTTATTCCCTTCATCAACATGCAGAACTGCAGAAAGAATTACCTCCATACTCCAATTAATGCTGCAAAGCTTTCAGATCCAGGAACACTTCTATAGCTTGCACCAAATTATCATCTTTAGGAGAGATGAGTGTCTGAAATCCATGAAGAGTTTAAAATTTCACATTTTCAAGTTTCATGTGCAAAGCAGCTGTCTGGCTTTAGCAGAGCAGTGTGGGAGTGACAGATCGACACACAAAGTAACAGAAACTGTTACATAATAGTACATACTAACGAGAAGGAACCTCAACGGAACACAGGGCTCTCTAAAATCGGGATTAAAGAACTTTCAAGCATCACTTTACCTATGTGCATGAGTATATTCATACAGTGCAGTCTGGTTTTCAACTACCACATGCAAATCTTTGTGTAAAATCATTATCTCAGCCCCAGATTCACCCTGTTGCCATTCCACAGCTACGAAAAACAAACCAGCCGTGGGACAGTAAAACCAAATCCAAGAATAGAAATTCAAGAGCTTCAACCTCATCAACATTCCCTTGCCTAAGGATATTCCTGATAAAGCCTGTAGCTCACTCTATCAGCAGTTCTCTTTCCTCAACCCTCTCTGATATTGTCTTCTTAATAGCAAAGCCATCATCTGGTTGTTTTGTTTGGTCTAGTTTGGGTTTTGGGGTTTTTTTGTTGTTGTTTTGGTTTGGTTTTGTTGGTTTGTTTTTTGGTCTAAATATTATCCTGTTCCCTGGAGTCTCCATGACACTGTCAAGAAAAGCCACTCACCATCATGTCCTGGAGAGTCATTTCAGGGATGCTTTCTGCAACTGACATTTCCCAAACACTTTTGAGAGAATGTGAAAAGCAGTAAAAATGGTTTCCACTAAATCTCTTGGGGCTGGATAGGTTGAGCCATCAGCTATTCAAAGGCTCTGGCAGCTGCTCTGAAGTTGCATGTCAGCCACACAAGTGAACCCGTTTGGCTCCTAAGCAGACAAAGAACACATGGAAAACTGCCAGCACAATCAGTTCAAGAATAAAAACATAGTAAACCAGTTGGAAATTTTTTTAAGACCTTCTTTCATATTGCAAATATTTTGCAAACCTCAAAAAAACAAGGGAAGCTCAAAAGTAAAGGGTTTGCCACTGGTTATTTGGGTTGGCTGCAGAAAATGCGGCAATAAAGCTCAGCTTCAGCCTGCTCTAGGTATCAAACCTCACAGAGAAGAGAAGAGAACAGGATCTCACTGAACTAATGGCTGTACAAATAAACCTGGAACAACTGGGGAGGGAAGAAAAAGCTACACAGAAATTTGACTCTCATCCCCTTGCCTAGAAACTCACGGGAAGATCTCAGAATTTTAGACTGCAAAAACAAAGAAATTGCATTTCCTAATCAGGCAAACTACAGCACATAAAGAGCATCTAACAAAGAGTTCTAAGCTTTTCCCAGTGAACCTGAATTGACAAGTTCACCTGTATTTCTCATTCCTTTTGATTTTCTTCTTTCCCTCAACACACAGAAAAGATAGCACATACTCTTCAGACAGTCTAATATTTTTTTAATCAAAAGGAAATTAAAGAAGAGGCAATGATGTACATTCCTTCTGGGGAAAGTAGAAGCCTCATTCCTATCCTGTCTTAAAATAGCCTGATTGAACTACAATATTTGCATTACAATTCTGGGTCAGCTGCACCATGGGATTAGGCTGCGGATCAGAGGGTTGTTTAGTTTTTATTTTCAGCCTTGTAGATTTTTCACATTATACCCATTCTCCTGCACATTCCTCCTGATATTGTATATTGATGCAGTTTGGAACAATTGGAGAGATTTACTCCCTGGATATTTGGAGGAAGAAACAAGCCTAGGGCAGTTTTATTCACTGGAAGTAGAAATCTTTGCTGCAGAGTATCAGGTGTCAAAGTAGACAAAAGAGCCTTTGATTCTTTTCAAACATTGATTCAGATTCTGATATTCTCTACTTCTTGGTCAAAATGCAGCATTCTTCACTCTAGTACTCTGCATTTCACCTGGACTATACAAAATGATGACCAGATAATGCTTATGAGGTGTCATCTGGGATAAAATTATTTCTGTCAAGACCAATTGAACAAATATCTACCACAGCCCAGCACAAGTTACCAAATAATTTCACTTTCTTCACATATTTTATGTCAAATTTTTGAATGTATTTTTATCAGTACCATCTAAAAACGTATTCAGTAGCAGATCTTGATGGCCAGTTCACGTGTACAGTTGAGGCTGAGGTGTTTGGTTACCCAGACCAGGAGTTTTTAGTGTTTTTATCCATTCCTCTTTAGGCAGCACTGACTCAGCAGTCCCCAGACCTTGGAAAGGTCCATCCCTACAAAGCTGCACTTCACACTCCTCTCCCATTACCTGTTTGTGCAAGGAGCACAGCACTTGTTGATCACAAAGGGAATTTGAAGCATTAATTAAAGCTCTTTAAAATCATTTGCTGAAAGGAGCTGCAAGAATATGAAATATTATCTGCTATGTAGTGAGGTAGTGAATAAATCTTTGATATTGAAGAGTCTCTAGTCCCTAATCCTGAGCAGTGCAGCAAGTGTTCTAGGAATGATACTCAGTCCTAGTCAGTAGCTGTACTTCTATCATATTTCTTGGAAATGTGCTCCTCTGTGCACTGACTCAGTCAAGAACAAATTTCATCATCTCTTTTTACCTCAAGAAATTACACTCCTTTGTATCATCTTTAATGGCTTTTCCCCAGAGTTTTTTCCTTTGGGTTTTATGTTGCATGTTCTGGGTTTTCTTTTGCAACCTCACAGCATTTGTGACTTTATGAAACATTTTACATTATCAGACCAGTTCTCTCTTACATTTCTCTACCAAGTTGTAGATAAAAAACCTTTTTGATTTGCCTTCACAAGTCAAACCTCCAGATATTTTATGCTTTGAGTTGATGCTGATTTTTCCCTGCTTTGTAAAAATCTTTTCTTAGACTAGAACTTACACACAGATTATAATGCATACATTTTTAGGGAGAAAATCACTGGGCAAGATCTGACTGGGGCAAGGAACAACCTTTCCAAGGAAAAGTTAATGTTTCTGACTGCACCACAGAAAAAGATGTGTTATTTTCATCAGATAGTTTATCCTTATCACACCACTAATTTCAAAGTGACCTGATGGTGAATCTTCATGTTCTGAGCAGTGAAGATACTTGGATTTATTTTGATAGCAAAAATCTTTTCCTTTATTAGCATGAGAAATGGCCCAAACAAGGCCAAGTGATTGATTAATAATCCCAAGTGTATGTCCTGTTATTTTTGTTATCCCTTTGCTATCATTCCTGATATACTGATACAGAGGAACTTCACTCTGATTTCTGTACCAGTGTGATCTGTCATGCAAACTATGGAGTCAAAAGGGCCATCCAGTTTCAGTTCTGTAGAAGATGTTTGATTTTCTGTGATAGGAAATTCTGATGAAGAATCCAGAACATGACACACATTTCAACACAATACACACCAAATTGATTAAAAGCTGGCTGACAAGCCTGAAAAATTAACAATCTGGAAAAAAGCTCCCCTTCTCACCCTGCTTGACACGACTCTCTGCTTTGAGTGTCTTCTGGATATGTAACATGTATTCTACAAGAACAGAAAAGATTGGGATTTTTAAACTACCTACACATGGACACAAACCAACTCTCTCCCACTTCCCCTTCCCTTGCTCTTTGTCTCTCCCACTTTCACACACACAGCTCAGACCTGAGAGGGAAAAGCCCCAGTTACCTCCTCAGCAGAAAACAGGAACAGCATTTCATGTATATTAATGAAGATGCATTAAACATCTTTCACTGTGACTGAGCAAAACAGTGCTTGAAACCCAGAAGTTATTGAGAGGGGGAGAGAAAGAGAGCAATACAGAAACAAACACAACAGTCTGAACATGCCAAGGGCAAAGCACAGTTTTTCACCTCCTTCCTGGGAGCATCTGCAATGGAGAGAGCACATTCCAAGTCTCATCAGGTTCTAGTGCTCACTCAGAATACGACACTCCTGAGTACTTTTTTATGGCTTAATTTTGTTTAATGTTATTGTTGCTAATATCCACTTAGAAGCACGGAATTAAAATGGGTTTTGTTACTACTATCACCATATTTTCCTGTTTGGTGGGCTGATTATTTAGCCTTCCTTCCTAATGGGACCTGAAAGGAATACGATGTTCAGTGCTTTTGGGCCCCAGGTTTTTCCCTGGTTGTCTCCATCCCACACTGCCCAGGGATGTTCATTGTTACCTCACACTCCCTTTACTGGCTCTCAGGCACTGGAGCAAAGAGACTGTTTTGGTTAGGTCCCACAAGCCCCAAATGTGTTTATTAGTAATTTTATATAAAAACAATAGTAGAACTTAAAGGAAATTCCTGCTAGGACCATTCAGTCTTCCTTCCAAGGGACCCTTCAGGGGGTCCCACCAGCCGTGAACACAACCCAAGTCCAGCAGCCAAACAAGCAATACCTCAACTGCCAGTCTCAAATTAGAAGTCTTAGAATCTAGAAAATAGATTTTTCCCGTAAATGTACATTTGACTCAGCTATCCAACTAGTATGTCACAACTATGAAAAACTTTTGGAGAAAATCAGCAGACCATCATTTTAAAGACATAAATATGAAAGATGGATGATAAGCAAACCAACAGTGTGCAGAAGAAGGAGCCAAATTAACCCCCTGGATAGCAAGGGGAGCTCAAATTGAAAGATTCTGCCCTGCATGCCTACAAAAATATACTGCCAACACCAAACATGATTCCTAGTAATAATACAACCCTCTTAGCCCATCACTCCTGGCTCTATTCTGTAATAATTGTGGAATTAGTTCACAAGAACCAAAGATACTCTCAATCATATTGAAGCATTATGGAAGAACCACCTCACTATCTGTATCTCTAACACAAAGGTCTTTTTCAACCTTCCAGCTGGCCCTTCTGTTCTTCCATCAACACAGTTGACACAGCTGGCAAGTTTATCTATCTTAACTGTGCTCTCCCTAGCTCAGCAAGAATTGCTGACAAGTATCTCTGCTTTCAAAACAAGCTGAACACGGTGTTTGCTGTAAAATCATGTCTGGAGCAATGAAAGGATCCTGTACTCATTCAGAATATATTTTCCAAGAGTCTAGGTTGATTTCAGCTATTCTTCATGATCTTTCCCAGAACTGCTGTTTCCAAGAGTGAGATCAATTCCTCCCAAGCTGAGGATTCCCCCCAGTTCCTCCTCCCTGCACAGGATCCTGGGAGTTTGCTGATAGGACTATGCAAGAAGCATCAAACTTCCATCTCATCTTCTATTAGGACCCTCCTAATATTCTGAAGAGACCAACAACTCACTTCTGAATTCATCAGATCAGTATCTCAACACTGGAACAAAAGACTCTGGACCAAGAGATCTGAGCAGAAACCTGTTACAATATTCTCTCAGTATCTACAACAAAATGTAAAGACAACCTGGTGGATAAAAGAAAGAAGAGAAAGTTTAAACAGAAATACAATAAACACCAATTAACACCTTCTCATCACTTAGAACTCACACCTAATCCTCCTAGATGGTCTGTTTCCCAATGGCAGTGTGCAGAGATGGGAAGAGTAGAAATGGTTCAGTCCCACTGGAAGAGTGGCCACCACTGGCTCAGGGATCAGTGAGAAGGAAAAAGTTCACAGGAGCTGCAGAACCTGAGTGCCACAAAGAGATGTCCAGAGACAAAGGTCATAGGAATGACAAACAGACCTAATGCATCCTTCTCAGGGCACAGCAAAATCCAGGCCTGGCACACACCTGTTTTGAAGGATGGCACAGAGGCATTGCCAAAAAACTGCAGAGATATGCAAGGAAAAGAAAGTATGTTTGACTCTGTCTTTTAAAAAGGTTTTTTTTTCAGCTCCTTACAACAAATTTCTTTAACAGATCAGAAAATTTCCTCAACATTTCTGATGCTTTTCTGGGAAAATCTTGAACTATTTTGGACTTGAAGGAAACAAACATAACTAGAATACAGGTCTCTCCATATCAGTCTGAAATGTCCATGTTCAGGAACTTCTCCATCCACCTGAGGACTTTCTGAACATGGTCCCTATTGCTGATCTCTATTCTTTATGGGGGAGTTCTGCATGCAGTGAGAGTATGGTTTAGGATAACTAAATGTTACTATTAACATCACCAGGCAGGTTAGTGCCCACTGCCTGCAGCAGCTGCTCCTACAAGGTGACTTTCTGCTCTCGTGAAGTGGAAGTAACATAATCCCTGGCAAAGTGCACAGAATGGCTGAGAAAAATATTAGAGACACACAACCACAACTCCCAAAATGGAGGACCTTTTCCTTTAATACAACAAATTAAGATGCTTTGAGGTAAAAATAAAATTAAATTAAATCACACCCAGGTGAACCTAATGTCACATGGGATTCTACAGGTGTGTAGGTAGGTAGAAGGAGTATAATTTTTTATGGGTCAAACACCAAGCCATAGATCATACATTCTTCAAAACCTACCAAAGGTGAGGGACAACAATGCATTAATAAATCAGTTTGTCCTAAAAGGAAGCACAGTTATGTCTTGACTTCCCTCAACAAGTGGTATGTAGTGTGCAAAATGTATGGCATGTGCTGGTCCTGGAACACATCTGGATGGACAATTCTTCACTGGAAGCTGCTGCCAGTGCTGCCAGACTCCAAAGTGCTGGCACAAAGGCTGAGAAAGATTTGCTCAGCATTTACCTTGGCCTGACAGGATCCAGGTGTATCATGTACCAATGTGGGAATGGACCAAGTGTGTAACTGCAGAGTTTAGAAACAATTCTTTCTAAATGTCTCAATCATCTTAAACTCATTGAGCTGGGCTTTGGATTACAGGCTAGGGCGAGAACACTCTGTGTCTAAATGGAGGGATGCACAAGAATAAACCTTTCTGGCCTTGTCCCACTTTGTCTATGACAGATGGATAGAACTGGGGCAAAACAAATTCTGCAGCACAAGGGCAGGATTTTGCCCAAATTATAACCAAATAATAAAATTGTGGAATGATAGCCTGGAAGAGCCTTGCAATCTAGTCCTTCTCCCTGCTCTGCAGGGAGGTTCATTTGTCCTTATACAAATTCTTCTGATGTCTTTCTACTTCCCTAAGAAATCCATTTCAGTACTTTATTGTCATTATCATTTGAAAAGGTTTCCTAAAGGCTTGTCTGAGGCTCCTTGCTTAAGTGTAGACTGTTTTCTCTCAGTTTATCCACCATAAAGAAAAATTGATCCCTTCTCTCTTTACATCAGCCTTTTATATACTCTGAGATTAGTATCAGGTCCCTTTTATAGTTGGGTAAATATTTATATTTCTGCTTCTGCTTCAGAAAAAGGACCAACAGTGTTTGTAGTCTCCCCCAAGCTGTTGAGCTATAAATCTGAACATTCAGGTATCTTCTCTTTGTTGCACTCCAGACCCACTCCACCAGTTCAAGATCATAAAGATCTCTCAAAATCTTACTTGTCAAATTGAACCCCAGGCAGGAGGTCTGGCTGGGAAAGAAGAAGGAATTGTCACCTCTTATGCTTGAGAAGCAAATTTACCATTATACTTTGCCAAGTTTGATTTCAGTGAAGCCAAATATGTTTCTGGTACTGTAACTTCCATCCCTGCTGTTCCAGCTGTTCCCTCAGCTGGTGCCAAAGCACAAGGTAGTTGAAGACTTCGTGGTGTCAGCGATGGAGGCTTTATATTCTCCAAAATTCTGTAGCTTGCTGCAAATAAATTGGACGTGTGTGAACTGACAGATCCTCTGTCTTCACTGAAGTGGAAAAGATCAGACACCACAGTTGTGAAGACCCCAAGGGTCAGCTCAGGTCTGTGTTACTGTACAGTGCAAAGCCCAAAGGGAAATAAAACATGGGCAGCTGGGAAATATCTCCTTCGTTCCAAACTCCATTTTATTCAGTCATTCCAATCAGTGCATGTTGCATCTTTGTTCCAGCAGAAATAACTCTAATGAAGAAACTATTTCAGATAATAATTCTTCTTTTTCAATACTATATTTATGCTGAAGACTCAAAAATACCACACAAGAGAAATGAGAAACAGGACTTGGAGTGATTGATAGCGGGTCTGGCACACACCTTCAGCATAAAATACAGGAAAATTTACGAGGACCAAATCAGTGTCTCAAGAAGAGTCCAAATGCACATTTTCAAGCTGGCCACTCTGTTCTAGTACTTAAGTCATGTGAACCAACACTCTTCATGTGAATTCTTCTAAACTCCAGAATTGCTGAACTAGACAACTAATCTTTTTAAAACCACACCAGAGAAATAAAGGGTTGACATTTGAAAGTTTAAGGTTTAACTAAGTTATTGGGAAGACACTGGTACTCCCAGTCTGACACACTGAAGGCAGGAATTATGTCCTGCAATCTGCCCAAAATAAAACAAAAATAAGAGTAATGTTGATGAACTAAGCCCAGCGTTGTTTGTCCGCAGTGATCCTTGAACACAGAGCGAGTGAGTGCGGGGAGGGCAGGCGCTCTCCGTGTAGTGCATTAGTGCTCCATCACCTCTGCCAAAGTGAGCCATTACTTACTCAAAGTGCTCTCCTGACGGGCCCCTTCTGGGACAGCCAACCCAGCTCTTTCGGAAGGAGAGTTTGGAGGATTCTTCCCTTTTTGTTGGGCAGTCCCCTGGGTTTCCAAACCTCATGCATTATGGATAGGATCTTAATGGAACCTGGCTGCCTAAGCGCTGCTTGCTGAGCCTTTCAGATCAAGACAGTCACTGCTGCTCTGCGCTTTCCACTTCTCCTTCCATCTTATGCAAACACAGATTTTATTTCTGTTCTGTCTCTGTGAGCCCCATTAAGACCCAATTCTGCTTATTACCAACAGCTTTCTTTAAGCTCCCTTCCCCCTAAGGATTCCCCTGGGTTCAGGACAGATCAATCTGCCATGACCTGGCTTGTTGCCATCTCTGGCTGCCTGGACTGGTCCCCCAGTTTGCACTGGGAGAGCACCTCCAGCTCACTGCCACCTCTGTGCCACTGTGCAGCCTTCCACCATGTTGTCCCTCTGTGCTCAGCCTGATCAAAAACGACAGTTCTTGGACATAAATGCCCTCAAATTACATCTCTCTCCTGTAACACAACACCACAATATTCTCTGTAGCTCTTGCCCACAGGCTGTAGCTCTATTAGTGGTCTCGCACTGGCAAATGCACCAGTGATCTGACTTCAGGCAGAAAAGAACTTGCTTATGAAATATTTGTCAGTATCAATAGACAATTAATATCCAATAACCTTTTAATGAAGAGTCTCTGATTATAATGAAGCTTTGTAGCTATGTCCTAATCTTCTTAAGCTAAGAAACTTGGCATGTTTTATGAAGACTATGAAACCTCACCATTGTTAGATATAGATATGTGAATGGGTTCATGCCTTCTCTTACAGAAAAGGGGCAAAAGAGAAATACTTTCCTTCCACACTAAAAATCTCAGTTTTCCATGAAAAGAAAAAGCTTCAAGAGGGTGCAGTGAGGCTCCTCTTCTCATCTTTCCCTAGTGAGGATTACAGCTGTTAAAAGCAGAAAGCTGTTGTTTTGAAAACTGTGTCAGAGTAGCTTGATAATAGACAATGAAATTGTCCCCCCTCCATGAGCAGAGCATCTGCTGCCTTCTCCTTGATGGATACCTGTGCCTGGGCTTTCCCACAAGTGCATATGAACACTCTTTTGCTGCAGGCAGAACAGTTTTACAAACAATTTGAGACAGGACCTACTCCAGATCTGGAGGAGACTCTACAATGAAAATCTTGGAAATCTGTCAGTTTGAGTAATTCTTGAACTCCTGTCCATCGATGCTGAGGCTGTTTCCAGAGACAATGAGGACTGATGCAGACATGAGCACTCCTCCACCTAAAGAGCTCTGTTGGAAAAGGCTGTTTAGATGTTGGAGCTGGAGGAACCAGGTGCTTTGTGCAATGAGCTCAGCTGGAAGTGTGTTTGCTGACATAATACCTGCTGATGGGTAGAGTTTATTTGTAATATTCTTTGTCTTTCCTCTCCTAACAAGTTCTCCCCTGAAGGTTTCTACATGGAGGGAATTCCCTTTTAATCATCCCCATGTAACACCAGTAGAAACATTTCAGGCTGTTAAATAGAAACGATATCCAGCCTTCCCTGAGCTGCTCTGGCTTTACTGTCTGGAATCTGTCCATGAAGAAAAAAAAAAACAAAATCAGACTAAAGTGACCAAAAAGTGGTAATAGAGATATAGGAAGTAATTAAAACTTATTTTGTAGTTAGAAATTATGAACTCATTTGAGTAAGAATATGTCTGGCTATTTTAAGAACCATAGAGGGTCCTTATTGAGCTTTATAAGTGACTAGCACATACAGACAAGAGCTTGCAATAAATATAATGGTATTTTATAAAGTGTGTATATAAAATGGTAGCAATATAAACTGTAAAAACAGACAATAAATATTTTTCACTCAACCCTGACTACATCACTCATGTTCTGTATATAACCCTTCTTTCCAGGGATTTATCCTATTCCAGACTCCAGGAATAGTTGGAAAGACTGTTATTTAAAATATAGAATGCGGAAAACAGCCATGGCCTGGCTTCCATTGATTTCTCTTTCTCTAGTTAACAGGCCCAAAGTGCAAGATGGATAATTGCATTAATGTTTAGATGAAAGGTCTATTGCTTTAATTCTCAAGGACTAGATCTAGATGCCACAACCCACCTGTCCCATTGCTGACAAGTCCAGGGAAAGGTATAATTCCTGAGAAAGGAGATACACAGCAATCTCAAGGCCTTTCCTTTCAGCCACGGGTTCCAGCTAACCCAAACTTCCTGCTCACATAACGATGGGGACACATGAGGCCTCTGCTTTTCCCACAGATGAACAATTAAACTTGGATTTAACTGTAGCTGCAGCCTCTGGGAATCAGAAGAGTTCATGTGATTTCAAAAGAAGGTAGGAAGCTGTATTTACTTTGGGGAAATCCTGCGTAAAAATAACATGTTTGTGTGCTCCTGACACACACACACACACAGTGAGCTTAACAGATCTGGGGGGTGCAAGATCCTTCTTTGTATCTTGCTTGCAGCAGTACTCCCTGTTCTGACCCTGATGCTGAACTGCTCAAATTCCAGATGAATAGAACAAAATCCTCAAATACCACCCAAAAATTAAAATTTTGGAAGGGGAGAAAAGAAGACATAATCAAGATGACACACATATATAGGTTGTCTTAAGATGAGGGGATAATACATCATTTACTCCTTAGCTTAGGCAAGGTCAAATACAAGATTCCTTGGTATAACAGAACTTTTCTTTCTTATTTCCCTTCACTGGCCTAAGGTTCCTTCCTTAAAGCTTTCAGCACTTAAAGAGCTCATATCCTCAAGGATGACACAGACTTACTGCTATAATAATATTACTCCCCGGGTGAATGTTTTACACAGGAATAAGCATATCCATATGGTGGGATATGCTGGAATGGATGGAGCACTGGAATTGCTTTGGACAGTCAGTAGAAGTTTCTCTGTGGACAAGGCAAAGGAGGTTGGATCCATCATCCAGCCCAGGTAACTCACTCTTCTCTGCAGATCCAGTAGCAAAGGCAGTCTTCCAGTGTTGACTGCTTTTAAAATCAGTAAGGAGTATAATTGTGTAATCTTTTGTTCAGAGAAGCTGTGGCTGCCCCCGGATCCCTGGAAGTGTCCAAGGCCAGGCTGGATGGGGCTTGGAGCAACCTGGGATGGTGGAAGGTGTCCCTGCCCATGGGAACCAGATTATTTTTAAAGTTCTTTCCAACCCAAACCATTCCATGTTTCTGTTATGTCCTTCTGGTCCCCTGTGGTCACCAATAACACAGAGTACACTGATTTCTGATGAATTCCAAACCACTGGTTTCCAGCTCTGATGAATTTTTAAATGGTGTCCTGATGATCAGACACTTTGGAAAGCAGATAAATGAAGGTGCTTTCAAACAGTTCTGTGTATTATTCAGTGTAGGTGGGTGATACTGGAATGAAGAGACTGACAGAAGAGCAGGACAGTATGGTTTTCCATGCCTTGGGAAGTTCTGTAGGCTCAAAATGCAATCAGTAAAGTCAAGCAGATGGGTAAAACCAGGAACCACAGCAGAAAGAGGGAAAAAAGAAGTTCCTTGTGCAACACTCACACATTTCCAAGGTCTCATTGCAAACCAGGACAGTGAGTTTCTTGCAGAAGGAGATGAATTATACAACACTGAGCCATATCACTGCACACACAAAGCTGCAGTAAATGAATTGACTGATGAGTAAATCAGACATCAAGAGCTACAGAACACTGCCCAGGAACTCCTGCTGCTCTATCCTTCCTATGGATATACAGATGACATAATATTGTTTGGAGAGGCCAGAACTAAACCTTATCACATGTGAACATCACAGTCCCTTTATAGCAAAGTGCCAGCACAGATTCCGTTTTTAGCCCAACAGTGAAGAGCCTCTGCTTTTGGATCAGGACAGTTCAAATTCTATCTCTGGTTAACCACAAAGCCCCAAGTGACTCTAAGATGCAGTAGTGACATCTCTACATAGCTTCAGAGGCCACAGATTGTTTCCATATTCTAATTACTACATTTCATTACAATGAAGAAAAAGAACTTATTTTTTTTGAGTCACAGAAGCAAAAGGAAGATCTTGTGGTTAAAGTAAAAGGATTCACAGAATCTAGAGGCCTACATTTTTTTCTCCTTCCAATTCTGTTGAGGCCTTCTAGTGCAATAACATTCACTTTCTTCCACTGAGTGTTGGAAAACTTAACAAATCTGTGCTCATGAGCATTTTGAGGTCCTAATTTAAATGCCTTACACTGTCACAAAGTACATAAAATAGCATACAAGAAGAATTTTTATGATCACAAATTAGAAAGTTTGGAAAGAGGAGACACAAAATTGATTCTGTAGGGCTAATTTTTTGTGATAACTTTATTTTTAGAACACTGAGCCATTAGCAGATACTATACAGTGTTTGAATTTTCAAAAATGTAATTCTTGATTAAATCATGGTTATTTGAAAGAAGTCTGTAGAAGGTAGTGCTCAATTCATGTAGTTCTGGTAACCTCCCAGCCTTTCAAAGGCATCAAAGCATCCTGAAAATCACAAACCTTGGTTCAGCCAGAAAAGAAATGTGACTCGTTTGATCAACCACACCATCATGGGGTTTTCACAGTGCCACATCCTTCTAATATATTGATATTTAAATTTAACCCAGAAATAAACTGGGAATTTATACTGACAGGAGACTGTGATTCTTCAACAGCACGTCTGAGCTGCAGCATCTTTGGAAACCTGAGTTTCATGTGAATACTTGACCACAGCTGGCATGATAAGGCATGCATGCCTGTGTCCAAAACTATGCACTGTGGGTGTGGTACTGGGAACAAGGTCAAAGGACGTGTCTCTTCCAGCCTGGGTACCAGACGGGAAGTGTTCCCAGATGCAGGAGAGCTTATGTGGAGAGACACAGTAGATCTCTTTGGAAAGGCTTTTCCATACCACATTACTCTGGAAGTCACTGATGGACTGTCAAGAAGGTAATGAGTTTTGCTCAGAGTTTTTAAAGGCACAGAAAAATCACTGGGTTTGAATCTCCCACTAAACCTCTAGAGGCAGAATCCAAATTACTGTGGGAAAACCCCTGGGTGACACTTTGTGGAACATAAGCAAATGAATTCACAGGACGCTTCATGCCCACTCCTATCAAATGCAGTCTGTGTAATAAAGGAGTTCTGCAGAACTGTGACCCACCAGCTGCAAACAGGGGTGTTTCCCTGTTCCAAAAATTCAGCCTCTTTGTGCTGCGGTGGGGGATCTCCAAAGGGTGAGTCACCCTCACTGAGCTGCCACTTCTGGCCTAAGGAACTTAAGAACTAGCCTAACTTGTACTTGTCAACAGATGCACCACCAGCACTCCGGGGGTTCATCCCTGTTCAATCCACAGTTATCCCTCCTCAAACAGAGCTCACACTGATGCTCTGCAAAGCAGTTAACTGCAAAGTGAGGGACGATGTGGCCGTGACACCAGAGCTCTGCAACCTGAACCCCCCAGCAGAAGCAAAAAGCAGAAACAACGCCCCTGCCTCCTGAGCTTCAGCAGTGCCAGAAAAGAGCAAAGGCAGAATTGCTTTGCTTATGGTCAAAAATTAATTCTGTGAGGAAGGGGCTGGAGGGGATTTTAGATTTCATGTGAAAGAAACAAAGCAAAAATTGACTTTTTATAAAGGTCAAATGAAAAATTTGGTATCTTAAGGCTGCAGAGAATTTCTGCTCTCTGCTTAGTTCTGTTTACATTTATTTTAAAAAGGAGAAAAATATTGTCATATCCAACTTAACAGATTATCTGACTGGGACAAAGGAAAGAAAAAAAAAAGAAGAGAAGGACTGCATTTGCAACAATGTCTGGAATTTTAAATAATACTGTTTCTAGTAATGTTCCTCAATGGAAGCTATTATGTTGCCCTTTCACAAACCATTAAGACAGGAATAAAATCAGTTCAGTTTGTACATAACCTGAAGGTTCCAGCATTTGCCACATGCTTGTGAATTAGTGGGTTATGTGCTGAAATAGGTATTTAGGATATATAATTTATCCTCTAGGCTAAAAATACACAATGTAACAAATAATACCCATACTGAAAATTACATTTTACATTCCTTTCACATATGACTGTGTCCCATGTGAACTGACTACACAGCTTTGCAGCAATTAAAAAAAAATTTAAAAATCCTGATTCTGATGTTTTCACCTGAACAAGTTTTAATCATTATGCACTAGGTGACTTTGATCCTACAGAGTGCTTTGTTCATGCCATTGCCAGATTCCTGGCTGGCTCAGTCCTCTGTGGTTCACCTCCTACATGGGAGATGAACATTAAGCCCGAGGACACCATGGTCTATGGAAGGGAATGGAGAGGGAAGCCCTGGGGGAAGAGCAGCAGCACTGAAGGAGACAAGAAAAATTGGCATAATTGAAACACACAAATACAAAAATCCTGGCTGCCTCCTTCCCTGCAACTCCTCAGTCCTTCCCAGTCCCTGTCACAGATACTGGAAATTTGGTGTGTTTGCTGGGAAGGAGGTGACTCCCTGCCCAGGGATCACAACCATTTTTCACACAGGGCTGAACAAGCTCTTCAGAATAGTTCATTCCCCTCCATCTGCACAAGCCCTCAGTCCCCTTTAAATTCCCTACTCAGGGAGACCAGCGTTGTTGGATCTTTAATCTCCTCCTCACAGTTTCACATACAAACCTTGGCTTCAATATTTGGATACATTTCCTGGCTTTTTTTTTTTTTTTTTTTTAAATACTCTTTTGAAGCCAAGCTGCTGAGTGAATCGTAAAGGGGGAGAATTCCAAGAGCCTTAGTTTTTCTGCTGTTCCCAGGGCCAGTCTGGGCCAAAATAAACCCCTGCTGTGTGAGCAGCAGTTACTAACAGTCAAAGCCAGGCAGCACAGCCCTGCAGCTTCCCAGTCCGAGCCATGTCCCATTTCCCTTCATAGATAAAGCCTCCACTGAGAGTTTTCACTTCTCCAACTGCATCCCTTCCCATGTTTTCCTTGAGTCACAGAATAACCATCAGAAAAGAAAATGGTGAGAAGTAAATATTCCGCCTTGGATCCAGGGAGTTTCTGCCCAGAACATATCCTGCTTTGCTACAAAGCTTTTCCATTCCCACCCTCATTTCTCCTTCTTGGGAATGGGTTTGTTCCCAGTCTCAGAAACCAGTGGTTTGCACTGTGCCTTCCCCTCTGCCACTTCTGTTCTCATAGAAAACTTGGATGCCTCAATCAAATTCTTGTGAAAGAATTCAAGGAACAAATGGCCCCTGCTTCACCGATCACAGGATTACAGTGGGACAGGACTGAAATTTGACATCTGGGCAGAGCAGTTGCAGTAGGAGATATGTCCACAGTCCATTATTACACAAAAATAATGGATTTATTTTTACCCTCTGGAAGAAAGTTTAATCATGAAGTCTCAGGCACATCATGAAATCTGTTTCAACCATTATTTGATCAAATGAAAGTTATTACATCTTTAGAGATTTTTATGATAATTTTAAAAATTTTCACAGTGTTTACTTCATTCTTCTGCCCCATTTAGGTGAATTTTCTCTAGTTGTGTTTACATCCATTTTAAACAAACATTTACATCACAAATTCTGGTGACTATCATGCTTACAAAGAATGAATTTCAAAAGTTTGTGGGCAAAGGTCTATAGGGGAACTGTTTGAGCAATTTGATCAAGCAGCAAATATAAAAAATACTGTGGCAATTAAACTTCGGGTGATTGTCTTAATGCCATAAAACTGTACATAAGCAAGTCTGAGAGAGATAATATTTCCCAAACTTGGGAAAAGAATTGCAATCATTCATACTGCAAAGAGAAGAAGTAACACAAAAAAACTTATGTATATTAAAATGGCAAATTATTCCCACAGTTGCTTAGTCAGCTTGAGTACAGAGGGTGGAAATTAGAGCATGGGGCTTCCCAAGAGGTATGGCTGCACACATTCAGGAAAATAACTCTGTCCTAGCCAGAGACACCATTTCCCTAAATTTTTCCCCAACATGTCTTTTTTTTCAACACTCCTGTCCAAGAGCAATCATTTTCTCCCTGGAAAGGCTGGTCTGAGAAACAAAAGACCCGAGCTGCTCTAGACTGCTGTCCCCCTTAGGAGAGAACCGTCATTCCAATCACTTGGATTCTAAAACAGCACCACTGTACATCACAAGGCCTTCATATCCCTCAGGAATCAGGGCATGCATTTTCTCCCGGCTGCAGTCCCATCTCACTTCCACTGTGGCCCTTTTTTCTATTCTATTCCTTCTGTATTTCTATGTGAACCTAACTTCCCATTTCCCTTGCTCATGTTCCAGCTCGCTCTCTCTCTCCCTGTGTCTCACTGTGGTCCTGGAACATGCAGCAGGAATATGATGGATGATCACCTGTCACAGCTTGTTTATTATAATTCAGACAATCAATTACACATCCCTAATGCCGCTTGTCCCGCTGGAAATTTACATGCTCGGCACAGACCAATGTGAAAATGGAATCTCATTTGCCAAATGTCTTTCCGTGGGTACAGCACGATGATTACAGCCTGGTTGTTTCAACAGTTGTGTGTGTCTGACAATGTCATCACTTACTGCTTGCCACGGGTCACATTGCTCCAAGGCATTATTTATTGTGCTGTGCAGGCTCAGGCTTTCAGAGGACAAAGATGTTGTTAAAGCCATAGGCTCAAGGCAAGGTGGATCACACAGCAGGGACAGCCCCAGCACCCCGAACCTGCCTTTGTTCCCACTGGTGGGAATCCTTGTACCCTCTCCACCTTTTTTCTTTCAAGGGTGACTTGTACTAAAGGGCTGGGGAGCTCCTGAACAGGCAGGCAGGGTTTTTAAGGGGAAGTACTGCTCCTGCAGTTAAATAATCCCAGGACAGCCAGTGATTTAATGAGAAGCAAAGAATTGTGGAAAAATGATACAAGGGGGAAAGCAAGAAGGGCTGCTGAGCACTTGGCTAAAATGCTGTGCAGCAGTAGGTGCTGAACACGCTGAACCCACAAAAGTGCATTTTACTGATTGAGCAGTTCTTCTACCTAGGTAGACTGGATGTGGGAGATAAGATCCTACAGCAAAGAGGATGTAGAGTATGGACTGAGCAGCCCATCTTGGGCTTCAGTTTGAAAACTAGATTTGATCTGAAGAGGAGGGAGGATACAGAAGATGTGAAGTTTCTTCTCCCTTAAGAGGTGAAAAAGGCAGGGAAAGGAAGATATCTTCCCTCACCCGGAACCAAATTTCTAACACCTTCCTGTTAATGGAAAGAAGGAACAGGAATAGCCCCATCAAACCATGCTGCTTACTTAGGCTTGCTGTTTTCTCACACACCAGTCAGCTGCTTCCCTCCAACTCTTTCTGCACAACCCAGCCAGACTGGTTTGTACCTACCCTGCCTGTGCTCTCAAGCACCCACAAAACAAGTCATTCCTGGAAGACTCAGATGGAGGATGGTGAGTAAACTTAACCAGACTGATTTTCTCATTGTCAGTGTCAGTTGTGGAGCTGGTTGAACATATTCAATATAGCCAGCTTAACCACTTCACTTAGCTAAAATTATTTTAAGGCATTCAACATCTAAATGGTTAATCTAAAGGTCTGTGAGAACAAAAACATTAGCATAACCTGCAGAAAATCCATGATATTATTACACATGAGAGAAAAGCCTAGATTAAATAACAGGTTTCCACTCCTTCAATAAACAGAACTGACCTGGAAGAGGGATGGCTGCTATTCACAGTAGTTATCAAGGTGGAGGGCAGGTATTGAAATGGTGTAGTGCTGATAACACATCTTAGGATCTGATGAGCCACCTACAAGTGTTTTGTCAGTCCTGTGTGCACATGAGGGCAGAGAAGAGGCCCTTCACTCTCCCTCACAAAACAATGGCAAAAGACAGTATTTAGTTTTCAGATGAGGGTTGTGTTCCCTGTGTGAACAAAGGTACTAGATGGAGCTGCCTGTGACGCCAGAGGACTGGACACATGGAGTGAGAAGAGTCTCTGAAGCCTTCCTTCACAATGATACTATTCATATGTCCATGGGACAGGGTTCAACAAGTCTGTGTGGAGAAGATCATGTTGATTATTTATTCGTATGTTAAAATCTCTGTCTCAGCAGCCCTGTGAGAACTAATATTGGTTGCAAATCCCGCTGAGTCAACCTAAATCATGACAAAGTGCTCTCACTCTATCTGCTTACACATATACATATTACATACACATAAGCTCACTCGCATGTGTGGATGGACTAAGGTGGTTTTGCTTTTAAAGAACCTGTTTCTCAGCAGAGGATCAGCACAGTTAGTACTGAGGCTTCATGTGGATCTAACTTCACAAATGACACAAGAGCATGTGAAAGGGCTCAAGTTCTTCTTACATAGCAAAAAGCTTCCTGTGCTGCTGTGAATTCTGTATGAGTTGGCATTAAAAAGTCTGTTGAGGGGGCAAGGAGGAAATGGAGCAATCAAGTGTGTAAGGAGTCACTGCTGTCCATGGAGGCAAATTCTGAGGCTGGCTGAAGTGAGTCATATCAAAGTCTCAAACTTGTTTGTTTCTCTCTTGATTTTTTTGTGGTTTTTTTCCCTAGTACTGTCTTCAGAAAGATGCCTTAGTTACAATTTTGAAAAGAAGTAAACAAATATTAGCTCTTGTTGCTGTGAAATCCTAATTGTACCAGGCAGACAGCCTGAAAGAAGGAAGGCCTCTTCTGATGACTTTTGTGGGGGGTGTGCAGCTGTGCTGAAGCTTTCTGAGGGAAGGCTGTATCAACACCACTACCTGACCAGATGTAGGGCTGTGAGGAGCAAAATCGTGTGGCCTGTGTGCAGGGATTTGTGGAGCAAGATCTCCAGATGGACCCTGTACAACAAGACGTGTTCTAATGAGGATACAGCACTTCCCAGACCTGGTGGAAATTGCAGCTTCTCTTGGACAGCTGTGACTCCTGTGCCTGGTTTGGAGGCAGGACAAGGAAAAATCCTCACCAGAGTGAGTGCTTGCATTAGGACACAACAGTCCTTCTGTGCCAGATCCATAACTCAGTCTGTTCTCTTTGGAGTGGACAAGTACACCCTACCTCTACTGCAGGCAAAATACCCAAACACAGCTACATGGCTCAGGGAAGGCTTCAACACACCCAGGGGAGAAGAAGAGTTTTCTTGCTCTTCTCCATCAAACTACAAATTTGAGAGCTTCCACAAGACACAATTCCAATCAAATTCTCAATACAATGCTGCCATAAAATCATATTAGTTAAGGAAAATTTCCTCCTATACAGGTAGATGATAAAGCTGTCACCCTGTGAAACAATCTCATTCCCATGCTTAAGGGAAAGTTCCTCTCCTGAAGCCCCCAACAACCTCACTGCAACTGGAATTCTAGGGGGTTTGTTTTGTTTTGTTTTGGTTTGTTTCCAGTGGACTCAAATTACACCAGACATTTAATTCCTCCTCACTCTAGCTGGCATTTTGCTGTTCATGCAAGTTCCTCTGTGTTTTACCAAACAGATTAATTTTCACATAATTTTTGTTACATACTTGTAGCATAGTAGTCCCAAAAAGTTCTCCTCAAAATGTTTAAAGCTATTAGACACTATACAATCACATGTAGAGGGACCACTTTTATATCAAAAATTATAGTCAAAAGATACAATGGAGACAAAGGGCAGAATGCTGAGAGGTAGCGAGAGTTCTCTTACCCTGGCGTGGTAACACAATCTTCCTATTCTCACTCCAGTACTCAAACCACCAGGCAAAGGTGTCTTCCCAGCCTCCCTCTCCAGTTCTTATCTGCCCTCTCTAAACCCCACGAAATCCCACATGCAAACATCCCACAAATTCACTAACACATGTGGAGTGGTGAAATGCTGCACCATGCCAAGGGTGTGATGAGCCTGCCCAGAAAATGTGACTCAAGTTACTTCTGGGATGCTGCATGTTGTCATAGGACTAAAGCATGGAAATGGTTTGGTGTGTTCTATAGGACTGATCTGACAAGAACCAAATCCTGGAAGAGGCTCTCATTCCTTACAGAACACCATCCTTGTGTCAGGGTCTTTGTACATCGTTGTGTACTTTTACAGACAGTAACTTCCACACGTTCACTGTTTTGAAATACAGATCAAATAAAGACCATGTATTTTTCCTATCTGTGGGCACACTCTTCAGAGTGAATGATTCACTCCAAACACCTCTATCCATAGAACTTAGCATCTCTCTCCCCTGGCTGCGGGAGGCAGAGGAGGGGACCCCCTGCTTTGCCCACAGCAAAGCCGCCTGCTTTGCCCCTGTCCTGCTCGAGTGCACTTGGGGAGTGCTGAGGCTGGAGATCTGCTGAGTCAGGCAGCTCTCCCAGCTGCTCACTGGAAGCACAGCTGTTAGGTAAAAATAACCACGGGGGCAAGGACTTGCACTTTTCTAAAGAAAACAGAAAGATAAACACATTGACCCACTAACTCAACAACAACCTCCTGGAGCTACTTGATTAGAGGAAATCCCTCTCCTTGCATTCTCCACTCCTGGGCCAGAGGCTGTGCTGAGTTCTGTGCTGCTCACTGTGGGCTGGGTCTGGGTGACAGGACAGGAGCCAGGGCCATCTCTGCTCCCCAACCCCAGTGGGAAACCTGAACTCACTTTGGATCAGGAATGGCCAGTGGAGGTGGACAGCTCACAAGCACAAGCCCATAGAGCAGCCCATGGCCTGCACCAGGCTATGGTATCAGTGCAGAACAAGCTGCTGTTTTCTCGTGCCTGTGTCTGGCCATCCCCAGTTGTGCAGTGGCACCTGTTCCTCTCCATACGAGCACAAGCTGTTCCCTGCACTCCAGCACAGACAAGTCACAGCTCTCACATTCAGCAGCTACTTGGATAATGCCCCAACTTCTTAAAGGGCTCCAACCCCATTGCTGCTGGTTCACACAGTGACTCCCTACACAGAAACTGCTCCAACAAAAGTCTAGAAGAGGGCAAAATGCAACATGGGGGAAGCTGAAGGCTCACAAACAAAAAAGGAATTGTATTATTTTTTAGGAAAGAACTACAAGGGTTTTTATGATCCTGAATGTGACCTGCATTGAGACATCCAGTGCATGGCAGCATTTATCAAGGTTCCCTAGGATGCAAAAAGGGTAGCAATTTCCAAGGATTTGCACAGCCCACTCATCTATCCAGCCCTGGGCCCAGAGCTCTCCTTGCCTCTGAAATGGCCCATAAAGGTCAGTCCTGAACAACCTTAATCGCATTTCCCCTCTCTCAGCCACTGAGACACGAGCTGCCCTTTCTCTCACCGTAAGGCCAGGCTGCCACATGGGGAATTTCACTTCACAGTCCCATACCTTAATTAATTAACAGATTAATTCAGAGAGGCCCAAACTGGCAGACAAACACTGAATGTCCTGTGACAAGCCCCAGAACGCATCACGGTAATGACCCCAGAAATCAAAAGGAAGAGGATAATTAAATATAGACTGAGGAAGAGGGAGAAGACAGGAGGCACAAAAGAAGAAAGATATAGTGGTCAGACCCCAAAAAGGCAGAGAGCAGATATCAATTTGCATGATAGTTCTGAGAACAACAATGAGTGCCCAGAAATTTTATTTAAAGATTGTAATATTAATTTAATGGGGAAAATATCTAATACAATTCACAGAGGATTTTTCAATTAAATTAATATGATGGGCTTTAATGGGTATCTTAAGCAGACACTGCGATTAACAGAATTGTTAATTGCATGAATTTTACTTATATGTTTTATAAAAACTGGCACACAGCCTTGTCATGCAGGGAACCTTATTCTAAACTCTGGCAGACAGTTGTAATTCTGAACAGTATTTCCCTGCTCAGACATGAATCATTTCCTCTTGGGATTTTCATCCTTCCCGTAGTCTGGCCTAGTAGCAATGTGATGAACCAGAAAGAACGGAATAGAGGAACTCTTGGGGTGTCTTTTTTCCCTGTTTGTACAGTGTTTAGGGAAACTGTTCTGGTCTTAGCATAGGATCTCAGAGGTGCTGCAAAGCACCCAAAGTATAATTGGCAGCAGCTCCCTACAGGAGCAAAATATCTTTTCACAGCTGAACCCTGGGGGAATCTTATAGTCACACAAAGCCCTACAGTGGGGCAAGAAAGAATTTTACTGCCCATGTCGCTGTAGTCTCAGCGCCATGAACATGAACACCAAGAAAATTACTCCCAGCATCCTACTTTTTCCTCTACAGAACTGTCCTGACTTCCAGAAAACTTCCTCAGGTTGCAGAGCTGCAAACAAGCCCTGAGCTGTGAGGAAATCAGCTACTACATCTATAACCCACCTCTACTTGTATCACACATTCTTGTTACCTGTGATAACTACCCCCCATTACCATCCAGAGCCCACACATTTGCACCCTCATCATGAACAGCAGCCTTAGTGCCCAGCACTCTGAGGAGTCCAAAACACCGATGCTTTAATACAGCATTGCTGAGGCATTCCTAAAAATCACACTGTATTTCTAACACCTGCTTTTTCCACCTGGGCAGAACAGGAAACACAGAGATGTCTAGCTGCAAATGTGACTGTGAAGTGACTTTTAATTGAGGCAAGAATTGCCCTGGCAGATGAAGTCTGTGTGCAGTGGGATGGGCATTGCACACAGGCAGTGGGACTGCTCAGAAGCCGCTCCATGGTGTGCCAGGAGAGCCATTTGCTCTTGTGATTCCAGCTGGCTCAATGCTGTATTAATTAGGGACTGCTGGCAGATAACTCCATTACAGACTTTAAAATTCAGAATGCAGTGGAGGGAAGAATTTTGGTGAAAGCTCCAAGCATTAGGTGTTGCAGTAGAGCCACTTTTAGAAGCCGGGTATGTCATACATCAGATGAGCTCAACACAGTTGTACCCTTGATCTAATGTTTTTTTAGATTATACCCACACAGCGAGCTAAATTCTATCAGAGATACCACACATACATTTCATACTTCCTCCCACAGAGAAGTATTCAACAAGCTTCATAAATATTTGAATGAGAAGAGGATCCTGCAAATAAAATAGCTCTTAGTTTTATTCTCAGCCTGACTACTATACTGTTCTCCCTTTAAGCAATTACTAGACAAGTTTTCTGCAGCAACATCTTCACAGCTGGCTCTTAATTTTGGGAAACTGTTGGCCCAACTCTTCAATTTCTTCACATTTAACCCCTTCTGAAGAAAGTGGGAACCAATCTGCTTTGAACATCAGGACCCAGTTCCCTCAAATTAAGCCTTGAAAAACGCTGACAATTGGAATTAGTGGCACTTTTGAGTATTAGAGAGACAACAATCAGTTTTTCTTGTAAGCTCAGTCAATAAAATGTTACCAATTTCATAGTCATGAATCCTAATAAATATTTCTCCAAAGCAGTCTAACATCACTGGACAGCAGGTGTTAGTGAATGCTAGATGTTATTATTTTCCTTGTGAAAATCCTATCAGCAACTCCATGCTGTGATATCCTGAAGAACAGCTTCCAATGAAGAAAAATTGCTTGTCACTTGCTGCCACAAGATGTGAGATAGTTCAAGTTAAGCAGAAGCCATATTGCTGTGTTTTCTATTTCTTTCATAAAACACAAATAAAGTACCCAGTGGAAATATGCAAGCTGAAGTGACAGGCATCTCTTGAATGCTTTTAATTGCTGCCAAAAATAGTCTGAAGCTTTCACCAAAGTTAACACAGACAAAATTTCCATGGAAGATATCAGTTCCATGTGAAAAAAAGTTAGCTTTTGCATCAGTTAAAATAAAAACATCAATTACCCAGTTTATCTCTTCTGAAAATTCCATTTTACCTTACAACAGAGATGCAGATAATGATGTGCTCACATCAGTGGAGAATGCCAGAAGCTCAGAATGCCATCTTCCTTCTATTGCTGTATAGTAACATCAACCCCTGCCACTAGTAGGCAGATTTTAATCATCTTCTTTTCATTATTGTTACAATAGTGCCTAATAATGTCAGTCAAGGACTAGAATCTCATTTGCTAAACTCAGCATAAAGACAAAATCCTCCCAGCACGTTCAACAACAGACATCTTTAAAATCATGCGCACAGAGTTTCTAAACTTTCTCTCATTAATAAAAATTCAGGCTGAGTTAGCAGATTTTCTCCCTAGTCACAAAAATATTAATCTCTCACATTATAAGTGTAATCAGCAGAGGCTCCCAGGCAGACAGGGCCCTTTCTGTGGCTGTTTGCATGGACAAAGTTCTGGCCAAAGACCTCAGTACTGGGAGCAGATCCCAGAGAGTGTCTCCTGCTGCAGCACAAAACACTTCTCTTATCTCACAAAACTTGCAATTACCTTTCTCTTCTTCTCCTCATTTATCATCATCTCTCAAAGGATCCATTCTTTGATTGTTTCCCATCCTTTCCATGACAGAAAGGGACTAGGATACCCAGGTACGCAAGGCACTCGTGTGGAAAATTGTCACTGGCTGTTTCAGACCTGCGACCTGACCGAGATCTTTACCAGCACAGGTGACTTCTCCCAGCACGAGGTTACATCATTAATCAGGTAATATTCTGGGACAGGTCCCTCTTGTTTTAGCAAGAAGGGTCTGACCTGAGGAACTGCCCTGGCAGTGTTTCCTAAATGAATTCTTGACAAAGACAACCCATTAAGAGGTGGGGGGGCAGTGCTCTGAAATAAAATGTTAAAAAACCCAAGCAACATCCTGAGCAGCTGTAGCCCAAACACTACATATCCTTAACACGGACAGCTCCCAGTCAAGTAGATGAATTCTCAAGATGGACAAGATACAGGATCAAGCTCCTTGTAGTTAAAATTACTATTTTTTTACAGTTCTCTTTATTTAAATTTTACTTTAGTATCCAGAGAAAACATACATCAGCATGAAAAGAACTCCTTAATATGTCTAATGCTTTCACCTTAAAACTGCCATGATCTCACCACTTCCAAAGTCCAAAGGAAATTAAAGCACAGCTCTAGAGCACAACGCTGAAGGATACAACTTAAAACCCCAAGAGAGCTGGGAAATTTCTGTGCAAAGGCTGCAAATCTGAGCTTGGAAAGAAGCTTACAGTGAGCTGTAATAAAATTATTCCAGTCTGTAACCTGAAAAGAGAAAGCCTGCCATTCAGCAAACAGGAAATCCCAGAATTTATAGATGACCCTGTTACAAAGCAAATGTTTTGGAACAAATGGTTCTCTCCCTGGCGCCTGTTTTCCACTGGTTTCTCTCTTGCACTTTCCCCTATAATCCCAGGGCCAGAGCAGCACCGTCTGGCTGTCGCTGGTAGTGGCACTCCCAGCTTCACCACAATCACGGGCTGGAGGGAGACACCTACCAAGGGGTCCGAGCCTGGCAGCACGTTTGGCTTTTTGCAATCATATCAATTAGCAAACTCCCCCTACTAACCTTGCATTCTTTTATTCTCATGACCGTTATGAATGCAGCAGAATTACTTTTCTACTAAAAAATGAAGTTTAGAAAAGCTTGTGTGTATGAGTGTGATGTGCAGAACTTTTGTCCTCAGCCAGAGTTTCACATGGCCCTCATATATATGACAAAGGCGTTGCACCAAGGGGGAAAAAAGGAAAACCCCCACAATTACAACAGCTTTCTCAGCATCCCTACTTTTCTTGTGCTTGTTATGTTTCAAAGACTCAAAGGCAGCAGATGTAAAAGAAAAGCAGGGGGTCTCTCACCACTGTAATAGGGTGGTCAGGAAGGAGAAGCACAGGTGAGTGCCGGACAAGGAAAGGAACTCATCTGTCCTCTAAGGTCCAACACACCCTGTTCACTCCTTTGGGAGAGACCCAACAAGACAGGAAACGCCAATAAGAGCCATGAAACACATCCCGCCCAACCCTTGGTGTTCCCATACTCACTCCAGTGAGCTCAGCATCACCCCGATGCTCCCTGGAGCAGCACTCAGGGGCTGCAAACGGCCCACAGAGCCTGCCTTGGGAACCCTGCCCTGCTCCGTGCTCCGAAGCCGGCAGCTGGGAAGGCAGACAGACCTTCCCCGCTGACTCAGCGAGCATCTGTCCGCACTTGCCCCAAGCAGCAGGGTCATGCAGCGGAACCTCGCTGCGGGAGCCCCGGGTTACAAAGGAATGGGTGTGCCAAGGAGGGCTGGCTGGGCTGAGCCTGATACACCAAAGCTCGGGCTCTAAAGGACGGTGCTCACTGCACAGCGTGACCTGAGGATTTGCCTCCTCACAATATGGAAACCATCCATCACTGAGAATCTCTTTCCTGTTCCATTTCTTCTTCTCACCCTATCCCAGCATTGTTAAAGTAATAAATATAAATTTAAAAAAAACCACAACATCCTCTTTCCTCCACGGCTATCAAATTGTCTGCATTGCTACACACTTTAAAATACAGATATTGAATATCTCTCTCCTCAGCAAATCTACTCTATAGCATAAAGAATTCCCCACAGAAAGTCTGTGAGGCTCAATCGCTATGACACAGTCAAGGGAAATTTAGACAGTCAAGGAAAATTTAGTCTGATGTTTGAGAAGCCAGGACAAAAAGATCAGCCCTTCTCAGGATGAAGAAAAGGTGCCTGAGCTAAGTGGGGCTGGCAGACCAGCGCTGAAATACTCTTCAGATATGCAATTACAGCTATCCCTAGGGGTTTTGCTTTTGTGTTGTTGTTTTTTAAAACCCTTCTCCAGAGTCAACAATTTGCCTGAATCGCTTCTTATTCATTTCATCTTCATGACTTCTGAAGGCATCTAATGAGGCACTTTGAAGTTTGCCTGAAAACAAAACAGAACCAAGAAAAAAAAGCAACAACCCTGAGGTGACATTAAATCTTTCTCCTGAAACTCTAATCTTCAGGATTACAGCTCAGCTCTGTTTTGTTGTAACACTGTGCTATATTTGGATTAATGGGCTTTGTCCTTACTGTGTTAAAGTGTCTTGGGAACCAAAATCCAAAATGTGCCACCTATGATATGGTTTTGCAGTCTTATGCACTGTGTGTTAGGGCAGAGTCTAAAATGCAAAATCTGAGATAAGCATTTTGTGTTTTCAGGTTCTGTTAAGAACCATGTCTTCACCTACTTAGCTCTCAAAACACTGCAGGTGGGATTGTGAGTAAATTGTCTGTAAAAACAGTGAGAAAAATCTGGACTCACTCATGGTTTTCAGCACAAAGCTTTGCATTTACAGTACTTTGAGTGTATTATCTGACCTCACATCTCTTAGCCAAGCCCACACATAAACACTCATAAAACTACAGAAGAAAACACAATAAAAACATTATTTAACTTGATTCCCTGATGGGTTCTTGAATAGCCCTCCAGAAATACACATACTTTTGAATATTTTTTTAAGAAGAAATCAAAGAAGTAGGAGATTTGTGGAGATGTGGCCAGTCTCTGCTGAGGCTGCAACTTGCCAGAGATCAATCAGCCTTGTGATTGTTGCCAAGAGTTGAAGGATTTCTTCTTCCATTTGAAGGTAGCCAGTCTGCACAGATGGAATCCATGAAATCCAGATCACCACGTGATTATTGTGCCACCAGCACCTGTGTTGTAAGACGGGTTTGTTTTTTCACTCTCTATTTTCATACAGACAAATACTGGGAAGGAACTGAGTCTAGGCACTGACCATGTCCATGTTGTTTAAAAATATGGGCAGGATGGTAACAATTTATCTCACTGTTTGCCAACATTTTACTTTTTGCACCCACACACAGAAGATAAGTGTGTAAATTTCCTTGAGAGCCACAGGTTCTGCTGAGTAAACTGACTGAAGGCTGGTGGAAGAAAGAATTGAGCTGCTGGTGGTGGGACACTGTCCCATGCAGCACGTCAAAGTATGTTCTGTCAGACACATGGATGGGATTTAACTTGATTTAGTTTCCTACAGCTTCTACCATTACTTCTACAAAGCCAGAGTTTCAAAGGATCCCTCTTTGACAGCATCTTCTCTTCTTGTTGTTTTAGACCAAAATTTCTGGATTCTTGTAGAGCACTTTGTAATGCAAAAAAAAAATAAAAAAAAAGTTCACTTTAGAATAGTCTTGTACACAAGCTGACAGCGAGTTTGCCAGCAACTGGGAGCTGGAGTCAGTGCTGTGTGGTTTTTGTGAGCAGCTTTGATGTGAACAGCAACACACGTAGCTCCTGAGTCACATAATGAAGCTTCAGTGCTTGAAGGCAAGGAGGGCAGAGCAAGCCACACCTTTGACATTTTGCCCATACCCTGGCTCCTCACAACAAAACTTCCCTGGCTATGCAGTCACTCCTTAGAAAGGTTTTCAAAACTTCCTGACGCAGCCACAGACTATTTGAGACAGGCTCTACCTAGACAGCACATTCCCTTCATTCCCCAATGGCAAATTCAAAGTGATGGCCTGCAATGTGATTCATCTTCAAGCTTCTCTCCAAATTTGTCAATTCTGAGGAAGTTACATAGCATTAGGCACAAATCTTACTGTAATTAAAATATGTGTCAAGATAAATAGGCCATATTACTGAGAGATGGAATAGGGACAAATGGAAAAAAAAACATACAGTAATTGTCTGAAAACGTGAAAAAAAGAGAAGTTGCCTTATGACAGCTCTCTCTTACCTGAAAGTAACATTTTGGGGAAATAAAAGTTCTTTCTTCTTCAAGGCCTTGCTGTTCAAACACAGAAGTATAACTTACTAATTCATTATTCTGAGTCTGATCAGTAAGAAAGCAGCCTACCAGCTTATTTATGTGCTTTAGAAAGCTAATTTTGCTCCAAAAGTCTGTTAGAGAAACAGTTATTTCATTTTCACAGCTGCTAAAGCTCGTTCTAAGACATACATACACTGAACTCTCTATTTAACCTTAGATTAGAAGAAAGGTTTTAATAAGCATTTCTGAACTAAAACCATATGTTTGTCTTTCTCATATTTAAAATACAGCCACCGATGAACAACACCATGGTGCAAAGCAACTTCAGCGAAGAACAATTGCTCCAGCACTACTAGGAAAGAGCGCAATACTAAACTCTAATTGAAGAAACCACATAATAATATTTTCTCTCTTGAGTAAAGGTTATTGTGAGCCCTACTTGGATCCCAAGTGGATGATGGGGTTTGGTGGCCAAGTCTCACATGACCGTTGGTAGTTCTACTTTCAAGGGGGGTAAAATGTAAAATAAAATAGGCACGTAGCAGACATTTGCCACACTTGTGAGGCAGCAACCTTTTAACCACCCATCCTAACAGGGAAAAGCTGAATAACAGTATTTAGAGCCAAGGAACAAAAGAATTCTTATATGAGATTCATATTCCAGTTGAGTTGTTGCAATAAATACTAAATGGAAACTTAAGAAGCTGGAGGCTGGCAGTACTGTGGAAGTCTAAGTCAGAGATAAGTCACAAACTGCTATGAATGGGTAAGGGTCAAAACCCTCCTTTGTATGTTGATTTAAGCTCTAGAAACAGCAGGTATATTGACTTGGAAGCATAAAAGCAGAATTCTGATCGAGTTCTATTACAAAGATACACTTAACTACTTTTTCCCTTTGCAGTGTTTTCAGTGATGCCTCTTAAATTCAGTACCTCTGCTGCTGCTTTGTAAATTCAATGAAGCAGCAAGAGTCCCAGATATCGGCTTAAAAAATAGTTGGGTAACCAAAAGTATCATCTGTCAATATAAGTAAGTCTGGATCTGCATAAAATCATGGCCTTCAAACATTTTCTCTGGTAAAAGATAAATTAAGATAGTCATACTTCCCTCAGGCCCATTTTAATTAAGGAAGAATCTTCAAGGATAAATGAACAAAATTAGCTCAGTTTGGAGCAGCTTTTAACTACATAGTGAACTTCATTGATAGGTGGGAGTTACACCAAGAGAGACACTTCTAGAGGGGATCTGGGCAGGATCACAGGGTGGTCAGAAGAGCTTCTTGAGACCTTGAAAGAGATTCACATGATCCTGAAGTACATTTTCAAGTGAAAAGCTATACTCAAACATCACAAGATACACCTGCTAGCAGAACCTGATTTTTAGATACTACACTATATCTCAGAAAGCAAAAGGGAGGGAGACTCCCAAATGTACAGCTGCATGGTAGCTACATATTTCTTAGACTAAACATAGGCAAACTGTGACATATAAAGTGCTATTCACTTCGGGGAAACTTAATGTAAATAAAAATGCACATGACAGAGACATCCTTAATTCTATGGCATTCAAGACTCAACTCCACTTGCATCTCTGTGCCTGTAACAGAGAACTTGCAGATACATTAATAAGGAAAAATGTGCCTTTTTTATGTATTTTTTGGCACTGTTTCCATGATTAACTGAATGCATTTGGCCTTATTTTCAACCACAGCTGCACTGATTTAAGTAAAGATAGACTTCAAACCCCTTTAGTCAAATGCTGGCAAAAGCCTGTAAGATATGTTTATTTTGGTTTAGCTAACATGGATTGGGAATACACAGTAAACCAAAGCTAAGCATGAGTAAGACCCTCTTACACTGAAATAAAGTTGTCTGCATTGTGAATGCTTAAGTAAGTTATTTTAAAATCCTGCTCCAGTTGAATCAGCCTCACTTTCCCATCTAGATGAGGCCTCTGTTTCAAAGGTTTCTTTTTGCCTCTTGAGTACATAGTTTTGTGGGTTGGTAAAAATTCTGATGAGCCATTCTGAGGCAGTCGCAGGCCATGAGGTATTTTGGGGAAAAGATCTGTTAAGTACCTCCCCCCACATCCCCCCCAAAAAAAATAAACGAACCTTTGTGTTCTTTTTAAAAGAAAAACAGTTTCTAAACTGTAGATGAACCTATTATCTGGTAAATCTCAAAATCCATTAAATGGCTTGGAAAACAGCAGGACAGGGGAGGAAGGTGTTATAAATCATCTAGAAAAAGAAATATAGACCCCCAAGTCCATCTCATCCACACTGGGCAGAGCACATACAAGTTTTCTGGCTATTGAGAAATGCCTTTTTTTTTTTGACTTTTATACAGGCAATCACCATTGTATGCACTTTATCAGTCCAGTATCACCAAAGGGGAGTTGCAAGGGAAGAGAGGGGGTAGAGAAAGAGCTGCCAGCACTGGGCTGCAGCTCAGCCAATGCTTGATTGCAGGTATAAACATTACACGCTGCATCAGCAAAGCTGTGGAGAGTGAGCCATAAACCTCCCAGGAGGGGCTTTACAGGGAAGGCTGACAATGCAAGTTCAGAGTCACTGCGTTATTTGGAGACATCCTGAGCAGCTAAAAATACATTGCAGCCTTTAGGAAGAAAACAAAGGGGAAATATCTTTCTCCTTCTAGTGCAAAGGGGTGGGGGCAAAGGAAGGAGAGAAAAGGTTATGAAAATCCCCATGGAAGATGTAGCTTGGGGAAATCCAACACGTGTGGAAGCAAGCAGGTAAACCACCTGTGCTGCCAGTTGTAACAGTGAGATCTTGATGCTTGAAATGACTTTAAATGCAGGAAAGATTGTAGCCAGGGGCTTGGTCTAATCATCATTGTACTATCACCTTTAATAACTTGTCTCTGCCTGAGCAGATCCAGTGCTCACATAGCAGCTATTAAAACTAAATTGCCCTCATTAATAGAATTTCCACATTCCTTCTGTGCATATATCCCAGTGTCCTCTACCAACAAACACTAAGCTTTACTGTAAGAGCTAACAGCAGGAAAATATCCCCATTTTATGTGGTGTGACAGATGTAAAGGACTCATGAAGTTGGGGCTCAAACACACCATCTAGAACTGTCCAGTCTAAGACTTCAATCACTCTGGGAACTCAGGTCAGGACTCAGAAGAGTGATGGGTTTTCATGTCACCTGAATGAGAAGTACTCTGCTCAGCAGGGGGGTGCTCTGCTCAGTAAAGGCAGGGGAAATGTCACAGGTGGCATTTCATATTCAGGGTGTGTGAATACCTCAGAATGCTACTGTGAGAATAGACCTTGATTATATCTATCAAGTGAGATTATGTAAATTCAAACTAAATTATCTGAATTATTTTAAAGAGCTCTACGATGGAGGATGAAGGTACTGAATAGGCTACAAACATAACCAAGTAAATGGTGTTGGTAATTCCCCTGAGAAGAGATTCTGCAATGCCATAATCGTTACAGAGCAATGAAGTGCATGTTGATATAAAATATCAACATAAAAAGTTCAGAACGCGGCTCATGTTGGAATGTTGTCCTGGAAATAAGTTCAGAGCAGTTCTGAGTGCCAGGAGGAGTTACTGCTTCTGCCATAGATGTCATGTGTCCCTGAATCAATTACTGACTTCCATTTTATCAGCCTGTGCCATAAGAATGACACGCATCTCAAAGGTGTTTAAGGAATTAACTCCTTAATATTTGTAGAATGATTTGTGAGCCCTCTCCAGGAGGTGCTGTGAAGGGCAGACTGCAGACATTGTGGCTTTCAGATTTTAACTATGATAAAGAATGCTTCTGCAGGAATGTGCTGCTAGAAAACTTAATACAGCTGTTAATCCCCAAAGGCTCTGATTCGCAGAATGAAGTCCAGAATGTGTAAACAGTTGGGTTGTGAATAAAAATGACCTTTTACACACATTCTCAAGCTTTCACTACTGGAAAACTCTGGATCATTACATATACTTCAAGTATAATAGGAAATCATGCTCCCGCATGGCCAGCAGGCTCAGAAATGAGACAAAAGGAATTCTAATAAAGCAAAGAGAAGGCTAACTGGCAAGCAGGACCCAGATTTTGGAGTGCACAGGTCTTTGTACTACAAGACTGGGATGCTTTTGCAGAAGAAGCAAGTGCAATAGCAAGCACAAGGTGAAAGGCCTCCATTTGCAGAAGCAATATATTTAATGAAGATCCAAACTGACAATCTGAATACACATCTAGCTTTGTCTTTTCTTCTTCCTGCCTGTATCATTTCCTTGGGGGAAATTTCAGTTCTTGTTCACCTCTGTTGTGATTCCCTTGAAGTCTCAGCTGTTCCAAGGAAAGTAAATAGGGTTTAAAATTAATTATCAATTAAAATGAGGTTAATCAGCACCGGGCTTGTCATCTATTATCCTTGTAAGTGAGACAATCCTGTCCTCCTGCAAAACCCCTACAAGGAACAAGGCCAATAAGACTCAGCAGCAAAGCCTGGTCCCTCGTGACCTTTGCTATGTTTAGGAAGAACAGCTAAAATAAGCTCTAATCCTCAGCCAGGCCAAACACTGCTGAGAACAGCTATCTTTAACCCTTTTGCTACCCTGTGTGTGTGAAGTGTCTGGACAGCGGGACATGTTTATTATCCCAAACTGCTTGTTGCTGTTATTAGATATTCCCTGGACATGGCCTTCCACCATCTAAGCATGGAAGCACTTAACTTCTTCAGAACCTTTTCCACTCCACCAGAGCATGCCATACTCTGGGTTCAGTTTTTTTTTGTTGTTCTAATTGAATGTACTGGTTTATACCATCATTTACACAAGTCCTTTGTTTCAAATGCCTTCCAGGGTCTTTTTGTGGTGATGTCTCCATTCACACACACAGGACTACACAGATAACTTGCAGAAAATCCCAGCTCTGAAAACACTTACCTGTAATATTAAATTGTTAGAGAAGAAAGAAATCTCACCACTGACACATGGAATCTAAGAAACATAACACTTCCCCAATACAGATATAGAGTGTGCCTGGGTTCTGGCCTGTGCAAATAAGTTGGCTGTCCTTATATCCAAAAATTCTGCCTAGGAACCACCAGATTTTTACCCATCACCTCCCATATCCATAAAATGAGAAAGCATGTTACAAGATAAAAAAAATTATCTCATTAAAGAGAAGATACCTCTGAATGCAGGATACACCTGCATCTCATGTTTCACACTTACACATATTTCTGTTAACCTGGGGATAGGCACAGATGTGTGATAGAATGTGCTGTGCCAGTGCTGCTCCAGAATCATCCTTGTCTAATAATCCCTGTCAGTCCTCCAAGCTTTTCCTAGAATTTTACTACTGTAACAAACATGCATAGGCACAAGTAAGAATCCTACCTACTTGAAAAGAAAACATGAGGACTTTGCTCCCCTTTGCACATTTAAATACTCCCAGAATTGGTTTTAGACCTCAGACCTTTAACACTGTGTTAGAAAACAACATTAATTTTTCTGAATCTGGGTATTACCTGCTCTTCCTTGAATTCAAACCAAACAGAACAGAAAGGTATTTATTCCTTCTCTAGGATCTCTTCGACCTCTATTTTCATTTGGGTTTTTTCTGTTCCTATTTTAAATGATTCAGTAGTGTGTGTGTGTGTGTGTGTGTGTGTCTGTGTGTCTGTGTGTGAGAGAGTGCAGGCAGTGAATTTTACTCTAAAAATATGGTTTTTTTAAAAAAAAATCTAACCACAAGTACAACTTATTTCAATCTTCTAATCTTCTGCAAGTTGTTAAGGGAGAAGCTCAGCTGCTGCTGCCCTAATGGGCTTTATGCAAAGAGTTTCTTGCCAAGAAGTGCCACAGAGCTCCAGCCTTTGCCTTTGCTAAGACTTGCTGTGCCTCTACAAATAAATGGCGTTGAACTGTATGATCTGGAGAGCAGCATAACATAATGCAAATAGCATAGCATAATGCAAAAGCAAGGGACCCAAGACTGGAAAGTCTGTGCAAAGCTGAAGTGGCCTGTGTTTGTGGATAGGAGATGCTACAGAGAAGACCTGAGGAATGTGAGGCTCCATGAGGGAGGGTACTCATGGATATGGAGTCAATGAACAGGGATGGGAAAGTTCTTTGGGTTCCTTCCATACAGTCCTCTGACCATTACATAAAGATGGAAAAGACAGAACAGAAAGAAAGCAAATACAGTTGTGGTGAGTCTTCATGTGAGAACCAAACCTATGCAAAACCTCACATGAAAATGTTTGTCTGCCACAACTTATTTGACATAGATATCCACATATAACTTTTGGGGGAAAGTCTTCCTTTTTGAGTAATTTTTTTAAAAGCAAACTTGTATTTAAGGGAAACCCTGGCATGATAACATAGGGTTACACGGTATGAAAGAATTAGATTTGGTGGGGATTTATAGTGAAGAAATTCTGGAGAGCACAGGACAGCAGCATTAATGTTTTCCCAGAGGCAGGTTACTCGAGTATCAGATTCCCATGTAACACCAGCTGAGGGGTAGGTTTTGCCTGGGCCTCTGTGGGACACATAAAGTATGTCGATCCATGAATTTCTGCTGAAGATTCCCTATTCTTGCAACTCTTTCAGAGAGTAGCTGCTACCACAGGCAGTGGCCCCACCTGGCTGTCTCACTGGAGCCAAAGCTGGACTCCGGTTCTTTTTAGAGCCGGTCTTCCTAAAGTTATGTGGTAAAAGTTAATTTAGTATTTCTCTTTTAGAACAATAAAGTGTGGAAATAGGTTCACACTGGAGCATAGTCTGCTCAATATCAGCAAACAGACATTCATTTCCTTCAGGGCACCTAAAAGTGAACCTTAAAATCTGCCTTCACAGGCAGAACCATATAAGCCCTTTCTAAAGATCTCAGCTAAATGCTGCTGCTCTGGGAAACACGAGGGCTGGGAGGCAGATGTGCACTCTTGGAATCCCACTGTGACTTGGATTTCTGTATCCAGTTACTGTTTCAACAAAGACATTTGTAAAATGAAGCTGTCTTCACCCTACCCATTCTCTGCTGCATTACTGGTATCTATTTTTGGTTGGGCTTTTTTTAAGTGTTCCACTTTGAACATTTCGCTGTGTTCTTTGCCACAGTGCTCGAGACCTCTGTGCTCAGGATACAGTGCCTCGATGCAGCCCTTTCAATGAAAGCTGGAATCAGAAAGGGTTCTCCTCAACTTAAAAATTCCACTCTACTCAGTTTTAGTAAACTGAGTAAACACTACCTGGCTGTTTTTATTTTATGTCATCTTTTGTACAGACCAAATATTGTATTGCTTTATTTTTTCTAGTCCAGTTAAAAAGGTAATACTTCTGCCCTCCTACGCATATGTACATGGACACAGATCTATTTCCATTGGTATAATACTGAAAAATTACACCCACAACTGTTTCTGAAGAAAAACATAAAGAGTCTGTAACACAATAATATTTGCAGTGCAGACAGGACACAATATGAGTAATTTATGAGGAAAATCTGCACCCTTATCAACCAGTTTTATCTATAGAAAACCTCCATGCAGACAAAGCCCAGGGAGCAGAACAGAGCTGAGGGACCCCATGGGGCTGCCCCTCCACTGACCCTGGATTGCTGTTGGCTGTGGCTGGGATGTGGCATGGAATGCCCTCCAGTGATGCCATGTTCCTATCTTTGGAAACATATTTTGGCTTCCCACTTGGCTTTTGAGGTCTCTGGACAAAAGAACGGCTTGTAGCCTCAGCAAGGCAAAGCAGTTCAAAGCAATAGGGATGACATCACCAACACCCCAGCCTTGGGAACAAGAGGCACTGTGCACATGTCACCTGGCTGCTGCATGTCCTGCTTTGCTGACAGGGTTGCAGGCTGCAGGAGCCTCACACAGAGCATGCCTCAGAAGAATATTTCTGTGGCAGGTACTTAACAGGAAGAAAAGAGTCTGAGGGAAGGGTGGACTGAGTCCTCTGACCATCTCTGCCAGACAGTCTTCTCTAGGTAGGTGGATTTTAAAGATGGGACTCCAATGGGCAAAAATGGAAGTGCAGGAGAAAGAGGCATGGGTAAGAAAGCTGTGAATGATATTACAAGAGAGAGAAAGCAATGACCCATGCTTCAGTGGTCAGTGGAGAACAGGATCTAACTCCAAAACTGCCTTAATCTTTGGGAAATATATGTACATAATGCTGTGATTTCTACCTATTTAGCACACCTCTAACTTCCATTAGACAGGTGAGATTTCCGTGCACTGAAACCTGCCAGTGTAAGGACTTGACTCATGTAGAAATCTGTTTTCATACTCCTCATGAACCCTGTGACCAGAGCCTCCACCTGAGCCAGGAAAAGCAGCAGCAATTAGGGCAATGCTCTCATCATCCTGCAGCACAGAAGAGAAGCGACATTTATGTATTATGGAAAGCGAGTAGGAAGCATTACCCAGAGACTTTCTGCAGCACACTGATGTCTGTGCAGATGCTGTCATTTCCCAGCAGCTAGGCAGCTATCCTTGTGCAGACTTCCCTCAGGATACTCAGGCATTCCCAAGATGAGCTGCACCTGTCAGTACCAACTTTAGTAAATACTTATTTTTTCTAATTGTTAAGGCTCACAGGTCACTAGCCATACTGGAAGTGTGAGAAGCCAGGCTCTCAGATTTTCTTTCCAAGAGGTTTCAGAATGGCTTAGAAAAGCCAGGGCTAAAGGGGATGGAGCGTGCCCTTGTCTGACTGGTCCAGCTCCATGGCAATTACTGGATTCCACAAGAGGTCAGTGACAATCTGTGCCCTGTGCCAGGATGCAGCCGCGCGGCTGCTGCCTCTGCTTTGGCACCAGAAGAAGGATGGTTGTGCCAGGCACAGAGCAGAAGATGACTTCCTGAAAGGCAAGCTACAGCCAAGTGTCCAGCTGCACTGCCTTCAAAATGCATGAGAAACATGGAACATTGCAAAAGTGCTGAGGAGGATAGCAATTAAAGCTCATCTACACACTAACTATGATTAAGTTTTAAGATACTATGGTCAAAGAAGACATGTATGTGCAGGCTTGCATTGAAATAATTTTCAGAATAAATCAAAATATATTTTAGTCAATTTAGTTCAAAGTGCAAGTAGACAAGCCCTTGGTTTTGGAAACACAGTAGAAGAAACAAATTAAACTTGCCTCCAATGAAGATAAGAGGTAAATATTTTGATGTGCTCAGGATCCTACTAAACTAGAAGGATCTGATGGATCTGAAATCCATCAAACAAAATCTCTTACATCATACAAATAAAAGCAAAAATCTTGGCAATATCCATCATTTTATTTTGAAGCATCAAACAAGAGCACAAGACTGATAGCCCAGCAACACTGCTGCTGCTGTCAGCAATTCATTTAATCAATGGAGATGTTAATTCTAATAATGTCCTGGACTCCATTTAATTTTGTTTACATCATTGTTTTTCCTCAGTCAAATTGTGCACTGCTCAGGTTTACGAATAAGTGCTTTCTGTTTGATATTGTCTTTCTCCACCTTGAATCTTCTGCCACTTACACTTTTGCTTGGCTTATAAATTATGTGGCTGAAATCTGAGAAGCTGAAGCCCCATCTGCTCTGACACTGAAGATCCACTGGTATATTTAATTTTCAATAGCCGCTTGCCCCAGACGCCTGGTTAAGATTCTGCCCATGGATAATGTTCACAGCATGGCTGTTCCATCATCACCTTCTTTCCCCTAGATATTGGTGCATTTCAGTTACACTATCAAACATGAAATACTTCTATTCTTGACACATCCTCTATTCTTGTTCTTTTAGGTCTAAAATTTACATAGCTTCTTTACTTTAATAACTAAGCTGAACTGCAGTGCAAGCCAATAGGGACAATAGCTCTAGTCCTTGTATAATAAGAAAAAAATAAATTATTTGGTATCTTAGCTGTTCAGCAGCCTGTATGAAAGCAAATATAACAATGTCCCTCGTTATTTGAAGCACAGTAGGCAATTCCTTTCAGAAGACAAGGGGCGAGTTATTGCTAGTGAAATGATAACTATTCTTTAAGGGTCAGCAGCTCTTCTAGGACCCTGTCCAGCCCTCTCCACCTACCATGAAGTGGATTTTAAAACAGAAGATATAAAAATCCAGTAATTTGTCTGACTCGTATGAGTAAATTTATGCTCCAACATAAACAAATGGATTTGCTGAATACAAGATGAATGTGGCCAGAAGGAATGAAAAACACAGAAGAAAATTAAAATAAGAGGAAATGGCAAAATGGAAACACTAGCAAATACAGCATTTAAAATAGCTCCTGTGGTGATTGCAAGGCTTGAAAACCACTTGAATGCAGCCATCATGTTTATCACCTCTGAAAAAGCAATTTTGTGAAACCCAGGTCTGGTAGGTTTTTAATAGCAGATTACTGAGTGGTTTAAATATCAGTTCAGTAATTAAAAGTCTAGTTGTTCTATATAAGAGTAGATTAAGAGCATTTCCATACTTGTTACTTTGCTTCTAAAGCCAGAAGGATAACAACACCGTCAAAATCAGGTTATATTGCAACAACCTTCCTAGATTTCACTTGGACTTTAAAATTTATGTCTGTTTATGTTAATATTATGTTAATAATTTCTCAGTTTTGCTAAAGACACATAAAATTTATATGTGATCTCCCAACATACAAGAACGTATAGAAGTGGTCCCAAGGCTGAAATTCTGTCTAATTGCCTTTGCGGCAGAGTTAATCCTTCTTACTCAGGTCCTATAACTAATTTATTATGTGTCTTATGTCTGAGCTTGTCAGCACTTTAATTATATCCTAGAGAACCAGCTCGTCTGTCCTGGCAAACCACTGCTGTCCATGCTGCTGGTATTGGGACATGGAACACTTGTAGCTTAACAGTATAAAACAGCAAGGCCAAGGTAAATGAGCCGGAGATGGGCTGCAGCTCCCTGTGAGCCAGGGCTGTGCCATCCAAATGGACCAGGAGCTCCAGTCTGTGCAGCCTTCTCCAGCATTCTGGAATAACCTGGGCCCTGAGCCTTCAGCTTAGGTAATGGCTCAGTCAGGCAAGAAAACTCACTCCTGGCCATCACCCTGAACACTGTACTCAATATGTTTAAAACATTCAGGCTCACCAGAATTTGTGTAGTGGGGGCAGAGAGAAAGGTTTGAAGAGGGAATCTGCAGGGGCAAGCAGTGCCAGGACAATGGGGATTGGCTTTAAGCTGTCAGAGGGTAGTTTAGATGGGATATTGGGAAGAAATTGTTCTCTGAGTCCCCTGGCACAAATTGCCCAGAGAAGCTGTGGCTGCCCTATTCCTGAAGGTGTCCAAGGCTGGGTTGGATGGGGCTTTGAGCAACCTGGAATAGTGGAAAGTGTCCCTGCCCATGGCAGAGGTTGGAACGAGCTGAGCTTCAAGCTCCCCTCCGTCCAAAACCATTCCATGATAGTTTGAGTCTGGCATATTTCCTTAAGTATCTTAATCTGGTCTTTTAGTATCAGACAGTTATATTTCAGTCACTCACCTTAGATTTGATCCTAGTAAGTTGTATTTGCTTAAAGCTTGTACTTTAGGTTCATAACAAAGGGCAGCTTTGGGATCTGGGGAATCAGTACAAGGCAACTTCATTTGAATAAAGTTAAATTTTCAGTGGCTTCAACAGCACGGTTTAAATTATAAATGTAATTTTGAAGAATTATCCTGGGTTTATGGGGTTTTTTTTAGCTTTTCAGCAGTAAATATTTTACTTCACTTTCGACAGTTTTGTATTATATGCAGTATAGGGTCAATTTGTTCATTACAATTCAGTTTATATTAGACACAGTAGAGCACTCGGTCCAGCGCAGCACTATTTAAATTATTGCTAAATATATTTATCTCCCACTCCTCCACTCACCCTGTCTTTTAAGCATTTAGCAATTTACTTTCTAACAGTGTCATGTCACTGCTGCTATGGCCTTGTCCATTTTTAGAATAAACAGACCCACATTTTGCTCAAAGAGTTGCAACCACACATTTTCTTGCCCCTCTCTTCCATGGAAGTATTGAGAGTGTAGAGAGGATCTGTATATTTGGGTTTGGATTATGTGTTCTACTGGAGAAAAAGGAAGTGAGAATTTTTCCTTCGTGTGGAACTCTCTAGGCAGGCACATGCATGCAGGAACAGACTGAAAGATGTTCTCTTTCACAGAAACTTCTGTACACACAGCAGCACGGGAGCTTTGAACGACTCTTACAGCCTGAGAGTGGCTTAGAAAAGCAGTTCTGGAGAGCTCAATGTCTATGCCAATAAAGCCACTGGTTGAGCTGGTCTTTTTAATGCTTTGTGTGCCTTGGAACACGCTTTTACTGCATGCAGGAGTGCATCTTTGAAGGCAGCAAAGCTTTTGGATTGGCACAGTTACAGGGTTGGGTGAATTGTAACATCCTGGAAAATCCCTTTTAAATGCCAGACTAGGACTTGGATCATATCCAAGCATTTGCAGCAGGCACAGCACAACAGCTTTTGGAATTTAGCAGACACTTAAAACAGTACAGACACGTTCAGTAAAGCTAAGAGCACTTCAAGTTGAGCAGCACAAAATAACCCAGGACACTGGATTAACTGTAGTAAGATTTCTGTGGGGAAATGACGTGCTTGCTGCTGGGTGAACAGGGGAGGGGGAGGTTGCTGAGGAAGCTGAGCCTCAGGTTCATGATAAACACACTTACAGCAATATCAGTTTGTCCACAGTGGCTGAACAGGGACTTCTGGGAAGACTCCTTAACTAGGAGACATTCCCGCTGTTTGCAGGGAATAATGCCCCAAGTATCCCAAGTGCTAATTGATAATGAGAGCAGATCTCATGCCCTCCTTTCTGGCTGCTGTCAGATGGCTGTTCACAGAGGATCTGCTTCAGCTTCAGGCTGCCAGCTGGTAGGAAACTTTGGGATGATCCTTTGCCATCAGGCACGGCCTGAGAAGGAACTCCTACAGCTATGAACTCATTTGGGATCTTTCCCAAGATCAATAAGCATGTAGCTAAACCTATAGCTGCAGATCTGCAGATGCCTAAACCACATCTGGCTGGCTATGAGCAGCTATAAAACTTCAAGCCAAGTCCCCCAATTATTTTCCTAAATTTAGCCTATTTACAGTAATTGAAATTAAAATTAATCCTATTTTATATTATATTTCTGGGTTCTGCAAACCAGTGGTCAAATTGTGAGCAATGCAAAGCAAGGTCAGTTTTTAGTTACATATTTTAAAGCAGTCCTGCATTAGGAACGCCTTACCCTTACTCTAACACCCTGTGTTAAGCCATCGATAGCTGCCTCAGTGCTTTAAAGGGATATTGTCTGGTGCACTTGGACACACTGGTAGGTTTTACTGGTATCTTGCATGCAGTTTTATAAGTATTTCTGAAACAGAGTGATTGAAGATATCATTCTAAGTGCCAAGGTGTGGGTTTGTAACAAAGAGTGAATCTGAAGTTATAGGACTTTGCAGCCATTGCAAGGACAGTTTAGCAATAAGGATGGCTGCTCTGGTTTCAGATTCCTTCCGGATATTCTGGTGTCCCCTCTATTTAATATTGTTGCATCTTGCAAAGATAACATCCAGCAGTATCCACACACTTTACTTTTCTTTCCACCTTCTACTCCCCATTGGATACAATAATGTCTTTAGGCACATGCCAATCACTTCTCTGAGATTCTTTTTGTGACTTTTAGGATATTATAGATGGCTTTCAAAGTGACTATAGGAAAACTTGCATTTCTTCTCTTCTTTGATTAGACTGAAAAATGCTAGCAAGGCCTAGAAATATGTAAGAGGCTTTGCTTTTCTAGACAGCACAGATCATGGATTTTTTTTGGTGATCTGAACCTTTCCCATGCTTCCAACTTTAGTACAGCTACTGGGGCATTGCTGCTGCTGCTTACCTAAGGTACTGCCAAAAAGTGAGACTGCTTTAAGCCAGGGCGCACAAACTAAAGGAAATAAGTAAGCCACAAAGTCTTTTGTGTTTTGAATTTTGAGAGATTTTCTTAATACTTTTTCACAAGTAGTAGATCACTAGTTATGACGCCTCAGTTATTTGTGATATTGGTACACAAACTCATTTTCAAAACATGTATTTCATAATCTGTGATAAAGTAATCAAAGAATAACACTACAGAAAAAAATGAAAGGACACTTCTGTGTTCCCAGAAGATTTACACAAACTGTCTATGGAAACTCTGGTATGATGCTGGATTGTATTTAATGAAGTGTTAACTGATTTGGGGTTGTCTCTTATGCAACTCTCACGTCCCTAAAAGGCTAAAATCCCAGTGTCTCTACAGCATGTAAGAAAAAGAGAAAAGCAAGTGCAGATGAGCAACCAATGACAAATTGAGCAATGTAAACCATTTTTTTACTGTGTTATTAAAAAACTGAAAGCTCAGAATCATCTTCTTAGCAGAAACAAATCTGGTTTTCCCCAACTTCTGGGAAAGCTTGGTTTCCTATGTAATTCCAGAATGGCCCTATGTTCATAGATATGGAGCAAGACGCTGTGGTTCTATAAAGGTGATGACCAGTGGCCAAGGCATAATATAAAATGTACTGAATATGAAGGAAAGACCTTGAGCTGGGAAATGAACCTAATGAGGAGGAGCCTTGCTGTGTTGGTAGGGAAACAGTTGCTTTTTATGCACAAGGCAGGAGCTGAAGGCCACAAATGCATGTGTCAAACCTCCATTTGCTGTGATAGATCCCTTTGTCCATTTGCAACTTAAATTTCTGTGGTATTTATGGATACACAGGTGCCAAAAGCTCTGGCAGCGTAAAAAAGAGAGTAGGCAGAGTAACAGTACTGTAATATATGGGCTGAATAAGAAATAAATACCAGGCTTATGGGAAATCTTAGGTCAAAGAATATTAAAATAAACATTTGATGTGACAGTACACCTGTTCTCTTTCCCTCTGGCCCAGGTACAATGTTACAAGATGTCCCAGCTATTCTGCAACAGCTTCTGCTCATTAGGAGGACATTTTTTGTATTAAATATTTACACAGACTGCTAAATATTTCCTTAGAGGAGATAGGAAGCTTGAAGTCCACCAGCATGTTACCAAGAAAATGCCTTATTTTGGCCTACACATAGCACTTGACATGTAGCCAACTGAAAATTCATCTACTGTAATAATGATTGTCCCAGTGATTTATTTATCTTTGCATTACAGACACTACGAGCTCCCTATCTTTTATCCACAAATTTTGAAAGCTTATGGTCTATTTTTTCCAGGTCATTAATAAATTTAGGGTGTCAGTCGCAACAGCAAACCTTGGAATATTCAATTTTTGTTTTTATTTCACTGCAAGGTGCAGCCATTCTTAACAGCTATTTTCCTTAATGTTGCAATTTATGATGAAACCACACAATTAACCCCCTGTTCTAAATGCTATCATACATGTGTTATCTTTTTGTCAAAACAGTGGATATTCCAGACAATATGTAAATTCATATTATAGAGGCCTCCTCAGTATTTATTGAGGTTCTGGTTCCAAGAGGTTGTCCGAAGACGTGCTCACAAAAAATACTTTTGGTTAAACTTGGCAATCATTTTAAGAAAAAGAAAACCCTGACATACTGGGAGTTTTATCTAGCAAGGGAGAATTAGCAGGAAATTTTCAGTGGAAAAAAATATATTGAATGGTCTGCTGTAGCATTCTTTCCTCAGAGAGTCTTCAGGGCTGTGGTTAGAAATGGGATGTTTGCAATTGCTTATGTGACATGAAAACCCTAAACAGGTTTTGGGGCTGCTGAACATTCTCTCCAAAAGCCGTGAAGGAGCCCCGAGCTGAGTGTTCCAGGGGTCAGCCCATGCTGCCAAGTCAGAACTGTGTCCATGGAAGGGACAATCTTCCCGACTAGCTGTCTGTCTTGGGCTTCTGCCACTATGCAGCCAGTTGACAAAATTACTTTATGGGGCTTGGGGCTTAAATTGGAAGCCTCTATTTTTGAACTAAGATTAACAAAAGCCTCCAGAATTTTTTCCCCTTTCCCTCCTAAAGAGGATTTTTATGATACACAAACAAAAGATGATTGATGAGAATATTCATCCTCTGCTGCTTGTTTCATTTAGTAAGCATTTGGGAATCAGAGAAAAAATGTAAACCAAAACCAATTCCTAATATTTCATATGTGAGAGGAAAATCTTTCTGTAAAATACTCTGATAGTCCTATAAAAATGTTGTATCTGGAAAATAACAGCAGATCTTTGGGAAGGGGATTTGTTGTTGAGCTGACTGACTTCCCAAATCCTTCCTCAGAATTCACGATTCTTATCTGTAAGCCCTCAGTCAGAACCTGGAGGTACTCTGACAACTCATTCTGTTTCTAGCACAGCACTAGCAAGGCATCACCAAGGAATGTCACCAAGCACCATGGGTCTGCTGATGTCAGAGGTCAGCACAAACTGATACATAGCATTTCCCTTCTCTTTAATCACATCACTAAGGAAAGAATTCCCGCTGCGAAACCCTTGATACCATGAGGACACAAGTAAAAGATTAATTTTTATAGCAGCAAAATCATTTTATTTCTCTTAAGCTCCATCATCCTAAGCTGCCAACACTTCTCCATGTACAGGTGGTCTATAACCACCCACTCAGAGGAGCGGCACCTAAGGTAGCTTTTGTGATGGACAGTGTTAACTGCCTCAGCAATGGGATGAAATTAAAACTTATTTATGCCAAATACTGTGTCATTCTCAAAGATGCAATCCTGTTTACTTACTGCACTGGCAGCCAAGCTCTGACTGCCCCAGATGGAGCAGATTAATTCTGATGCATTCCTTCTCTCTGAATGTCATCCACTGATTGTGGCTTTCTAGCCCAAAAGCTTTACTTGTAACTCCATGAAGTGTCAGAAATCATGATATTTATTAAATCTTATTCTACATTTGAGTTTGGTGATAGCTTGAAGAGTAGGGTTGTATATATTACAAGGTCAGAGTGAATCATAAAACAACACACTAAGGCTGGCTGTGCTCATCTTCAATCACACAGGAAAGTGTCTCCCAGAAGGGAAGAGTAAACCAAGTGCAGGGAAGGCAGAGCTGTAAAGACCACTGCAAAACAAGCATATTCCATTTTCCCTTCAGAGGCCTCCCATCTGGAACAGCGCAGGAAGAGGAGCTGTTCCTATTGTCTGTGGCCCATGGCTGGCAGCACTGTGCCATCTGCTGATCCACGCAGCTGTGTTGGAGCCTCGAAAGTAAGGCAGCCATCCATCTCTGCCCATAGCCTGCTCGGATTTCAGCACTGCTGCAGGAGAGTCTGAAATGCAGGGTCTGCTCAGCTCTGCTACACTCCAGCTGGAGCCAAAGCCAAAACCACGGGATATCAAAGCGCAGCTGACCATTGCATTTGTTTCTTGGATCTCTGTCAAAAAGCTGTTCCCCAGAATTACAGCTTGAACCATGGCAAAGAAAAAAAAGACAGTTTGCCCTAAAGTAGTTTCCTACAACAAACAGCAAGTGGCTCTTGATACAGGCCAGCAAATTGCTGCCCAAGGAGCTCCCAGTCCAGCCCAGTTAACCCCTTCCTCCTGAGCAGGCAGCCCCTACATTTGTGCTGGGCAATTGCTCACCTCCCTCTGACAGAGCCAGCATTCTTCCAGGAATTCTGCATGCACCCGAGTACTGGGAGACCATGTGGCAGCTCCATTCGCTGCGTGTGGCCAGCTGTACAATTCCATTATGCAAATGACAATACTGATAATTAAAAGTGTTTGTCAAGTAACCACAGAGGAATGGGGCTCTCCTCCATGACCAAGCTGCACTCCTCATCGTGGTGGGACTATTTAATGTGCCGATCTGTTATCTTTCCTACAACTGCCTCAGGAGTTATCCAAGAAACTGGCATAGTCACTATTTGTCTAGGATATGACTGACCTTCACAGGCTATTGACAAAATAAGGTATCTGGCCTTTGTGATTTGGCATTTCACACCTGGAAATTAGCTCTGCAAATTTAACCTGTTTTCCCCTCTTTTTCTAAAAAAAAATTAATTTTTGAAATATGACAGTTTCAGCTAGAAAAACAGAAGAGGATGTCTGGCCATATAGTATGTAGAAAAGAAGCTTCTATGAAGCCTGCTGTAATGTTGGTGTTCTCTCACATCTGCTTCAAGAGAAAAAAAAACAAAACCCCACAAAAAATCAGAGTATCCACCAGCAATGTAAAGTTTAAAAATGAGGAAGAATTGAATGAAGACAACTATGAAATGGATTGATTTTCACAAGGGGGTATATCACACAACAGATTTTTCACAGCCACTGCTATAAATGGACTTCAAGGGCAAAATTATGTGGAATTCATTTGAAAGCAACAATTGGAGGGGAAAAAAATGAAAGTGAGTTCAGAAATTTTAGAGCAAAGAAACCAAAGCAGGTCACCAAGCAGAGAAGGCTGGAGAGAGAGGGACCAGCTGGGGTCACCCTGGATGACTCGTATCCTGACCAGTGTCACCATTCATTCCACCAACACAGTGACTTAAACCTTACACTGGAGGAACCCAGACACCTTTGGAAGCAGGCAATGTTTTACTTTACATAACTCTGAGGAATTAATTCCTGTTTCTCTGATTAGCCTTGAGGTTCCAGCTGGGATTCAAACAGCTGTTTCTTGAGTAATATGACTGTAACCTTTGAAGTGACTGTCAAGCACACCAAAAGGCTTTAAAAGTGTACAACTTACTATTTTTGACTTGGACTGCTAAAATTATTTCCTCCAAAATGTCAAAACCAATTAACAGTTTCACAAAACCAAAACAAATGTAATCTTATGATGATCCTGATAAAACTTCTCAAGACAATTTTCCAAGTATCCTCTCTCTTTTTCAGAGTTGCTAACTCTGAAAAAAATAACGTTGTAGAAATTATTTCTATTGTAATGAAATTGCTTTATTCCTTTCTTTCTACAAATATGATCCACTATTTCCTACATTCATTTTGAATTTTTAGGGGGCAAGAACAGTGACATCAGCATAACAACAAAGTTCTGCAGTTCTGAAGTGAAGACAAAATGGCACAAATGTTTTTTAAAAGTCAATTTACTGAAGACACTGTATGACCTTAATATCTGATGTATAAGCTTGACAACATGGATTCACTTGGCTAGAAAAAAATATCTAATGATGATCTGATTCTTTATAAACACGCTATGATTCTGAAATTTGATCCCAGGCAACTCTGAACATTTGTATGGCTCCTTGGGGATCTTGGAGAGCTTCATTGGATAATACTAAAAGGGCTGGGATTCCTCCAGTATAAGCAGTGTGAGAGAAAACCCGATTTTCATACCCATATATACACATATATACTTCACTTGTGCTGACAGTTGTTAATTGCCACCTCTGTTATATTTTCCCTTCCACTGGAAAACATGGTCATCAACAGTCTGCATTTATTGTATAATAATTTAGTCTGCATTTACTGTATAATATTTTGAGGAGAGAAAGGAAAAAAGATGCCAGAAAATACTGCAGTCGCTTGCAACTGTTAAAATGTGTCTTGCTGGCAGCTTCATTTGAAGAAAAAATCTAATCTCTAGCAAAAGGTGATTTATCACAATGACATCTCAACACCAAGCTCAGCAAGAGCCACTTAATACACACACACAAATGAGAATGAGAAGCAGAACATGGAAGAGAATAAAAACCTTGCCTTTCTGATACCTTCAGAAATGACAGTCCTCTTCTCCTTCACTCCCCACATAAAAGTATCTTTCTCACAGGCTCCCAATCCAACACTCTGGCACATTATCCACTAATCTGAGTTGTTTTCATTGAAAGAGACTTACCACTTTTTATTAGGTTCAAAAAATCTGTATCAAGAATTTTAAGGAAAAAATACCAAATATTTTCAAGGTTAATGTTTTTAATTACATTGAAATGGTGACCTTGAGATTAGGTCGTTTTGTTAGAGCAAGGTTCTAATGACACCAGGGACAGGGGTTTGATGCCTGTCTAGGCCATTCACTTAAGAGTTGGGCTTGAAGATCATTGTGTGTCCCTTCCAACTCAGACTATTCTGTGATTCTGTCAAACATCTGGCTACCATTTTTCCCCCTAAGAAATTAATACTCTTAAATCAAAAGTCACTTTTTCATTTCATCAAAAAGCAATTTTTCTGGGGAAAAAAGGATAGAAAGCCTTTGGCAGGATATTTTTACTTAAACCAAATTAATTAATAAGTCCTTACAAAATTAAGGGCTGGTTAACACTGCATTTGTCATGCAAGCAGTAACAGAATTTTATCTGTTCTGAGAACACAAGCTTTGCTCTCCTGCACAACAGCCAATTTTCCTGAGGTGTGAGCAGAGGAGGAACAGACCCAGCTGAAGTGGTCTGACAGGGCACAGAGGGCTCTGCTCTCCCTGGCACACTGTCTGCAGGTCACGCTGTCCCTGTCCAAAGGCAGCAAGGTAAAGATGTACAGACATTACTGACTTTGCCCCTCCTCAGCACCTCACACACAGAGTACAGCCCTTCCTTATGACACTGCCTGAGTTCACAATGCTCACAAAAGATGGCATTCCTGGTTTAGAGGGCAGCACAGCAATTCTGTGACCTGCTCAGTCACAGACAGCATGCACTAGAGTGCTAAAATGAACTACAAGTGTGAAATGAAAACACAGTCACAGCTCCTTTCCCCTCTCTGAAAGAATTCATTGCAATATTTTTCAATGCAAGATGAAAACTGGCCAGATGACAACTCTGATTTAAGTCATCAGGTAGCGTCAAGGCTTCTTAAAAATGAAAAAAACCGAGAAAAAACACTTAGAAGCTCAGCATCTTGCCAGCTACAGGATTCCCTAGTATCCAAATACTTGCTAACGAATACTCCATTCACTCACCTGCAGCACAGTCCTTACAACAAGGCCACTTACTCAGTTCCGTGCCCTCAGCAAAATCCTACAAGGGAGGGCGGTTTTATTTGCCATGGGTTGCTGTGGGTATCAGTGTTCTTGCTTTTAAGTTAGCTCAGGAGTGCTTTAAACAGTATAAATAAGGGAGATTGAGAAATTTTAGAAAGCCTGAGAATGCAGTTCCCTTCAGTGATCATATTTAAAGATATTATATTCAAGAGCATTTCCTGAAAAAATAATTCATCAATAGGCACAAACTCTATTACAAGTTGCATTGGGGTAATATTACAGTAATATCACTACTTTTAAAGTTCTTCTCAATTTAAATCACCAAAAAGATAGAAATTTAAGAAGCCTGGTTCCAGATTTTCACTTCTGTCAAAAAAAGCTGGGGAAAGAATAAAAACAGCAGCAAAGCTATGCACTGAGCACTGTCTTTGTCTATTATTGTAGTGTAAAACAACAGAACCAGCAATAAGCAATCAGAGCAGTGGAGTTTGTGGGAATAAGTAAAACAATGCACCTATGAAACAAGGGAATCAGTGAAATATCTGGAAATTATGTTATTTCTATTAATATAATAATACAAATTTGTTTCCTCAATTGAATCATAAGTGACCAATAGAAAAATAAAGATCAGTGAAGACCCTAATGGTAAGCGACTGAAAATGATTGCAGCTGTATCTTTTGCAGCCTTGTATACAAAATACCCAAAGAATTTCCCAACAGATGCAAAAATAAACAAACTAACAAATGATGAAACAGCTCCCTGGCTGGGCTTTATCTGCCAAATCTCTGCCTGGAGAGGACTTTTATGCCCATGTAATGAACCCTCAAAATTATGGACTTACAAAGGAAACAGCTGCTTAGCCATAATGGTAATTACCCTGGTCAGACTGAGAGCACCCAACCTTGAGGCTGGGGCTCAGGGCACCCAACTGGTGCAACACAGGACACAGGGCTGGGACTGAACTGGTGCCACTGCGCAGAGCTCAGCACTGACTCATCTGTGCCATCTGTCACAGGGCAGGCTGAGGACCAGGACCTGGCCAGTGTGTCTGATGGGCTGTGATAAGAAGGACTAGAGGCTGAGTGTGCTTGATATAGGCCACAGGGCATCATCAGAAGGTGGTGGGATATCAGAAGTGGCCCAATTCACACATCCTGTGCAGCTTGTGGCAGCTCCTAGCTCACACTGAGAGTTAGTGGGGGCCAAGTTCTTCTCCCGCTGGCCTCTGAAAGTGACCCCAAAACCCACACTGAGACACCATCCTGGGCTCCACAAGCAGAGAGGTACTCCCCAGTACCTGCAGTATCACAGCTGAAATTATCATTATTGCACTTGTGTCATCCAAATGGCCTATGGACCTTAAAACACCTCTGGCTGCATTGCTGTCCATCTCACTGATGAACCTCCTTGTTCTCCACAGAAGGTGGCCCTGGCCCATCTGCTTCCATAACACCATCTTTTTGAAGGGAGGAGTGTGTTCTGTCCTAAGTATAGTATGCCCTTCTCCAACAAACATTATATTTGGGGAAAACCCAGATAAAAACTAATCAAGTGTCTCTCTTACAGTCATTTGGCAACCTGGGTGTGGTCAAGCCTAGAAAGCAGGAATCTTGACTCTCAGTTTCCTATTCCAGCTACCAGGAAAAAACCACTAGTTCCCACAAGTGCTATTTCTCATATTTATCTTGACTGCCTATATAACTATGAATAGTCACAAATAAGACACTCCCTAAAATCTTCTGCCCATATCATACAGCAGATGGAATCTGAGATTCCCATTATCACAGACCCTGCCCTGAACGGTGGAGGCACCAAACTGAAATGGACAAGTGTTTTGGCTTGCACAGAGCTTATCATTTTGGTACATATTTACCTGAGATAAAATCATCAGGTATTTATTCAGCAGCTGACAAAGGGGACCACTTGCTAACAACATCTGCCCTGTAATTCCATACTGGCACAACAATTTTTTTGGCTCAGAATCCGCACTGCTAACTGCACAGCACCACCTCTGAAGTGCAGAAATGTTCACACATAAAGTGCTCCTTCCATTCAAAAAAGCACTCAGGCTGTAAAAGTTGCTCCAGTACTGCCATGCACAATAGGGTGCTTTTAAACATGTCATCTGCCAAATACATTTTCTGACAGAAAGTGATCTCTGGGATGATACTGAATCATTTCTGTATGAATGGAGTTAAGCATGGCTTGCAAGGGACCAGGACAGCAGTATTTCAAGAAGCAGACAACAGATTAGAGACAAGTGACAAGGCTGATCTCGGCAGCTGCAATTAACTGTCTTTCCTTCAGTCTCTCCTGCACAGTTGTAAGAAGGGCTACGTTTTCCTCCTGCTGATGAAGGTTGATTAGCAGTCAGGTGGGGAGAGGCTCTGGGGAAGGCATGATGCATTAATTAAATCACTTCTACCAGCTAAGTGATGACACTTTGATTTATAGCAGAGCTCATTCAACCAGACACTGGCATTTCCTGGGCACCAAGATGAGGAAGAGCCAAGCTGGGAAGCAGGTGGGAAAAGAAGAGATGTGCACATAAAGGAAAAAGAACAAATTGTAAAGTAAATACCTGCAACTGATGGACTATTTTAGAAAAACAATGCTGCAGGATCAGTGAGAATGACTATGAAACATGAGCTGAAAATCAGTGAATTCATGTCACTTGTTCATTTAATCTGCATCTGTAAGAAAAGCTGCTTTAGGATAGAGTCTTGAAAAATTCTTTCAAACTAAATATAATACATACTATTATTCCATAAGGCACATTTCAACCTGACACGCTCAGTTTGTGGCTCCAGACATGAGTCAGTGCTATCTTCAGGCACAACAGCAGCAAACTCAGAAAGAGTAGGTAGAAATATCCAGAAGGCAGAGCAGGACAGTGATCCAGGGACCAGTTTCAGATGTGGTGCCCCAGCCCACTCCTGCTGCACCGTCTGACAAGACCAATGTCTCCTAAACACCGTGTTTCAATTTCTCTCTCTGCCAAAGGGCGATAATGTTATTTCATCAACCTTTGTAAAGGGTTACCTTTATCTAACTCAATCTATTTTGTTTAGGATTTTGACATTTGAAAAGGCTAACTTAAACAGCCTTCCTCTTAGAAAGCTTTTCTTTTGGTGACAAGTCCAGATATTCTTCCTTGTAAACTCCATGGTCAAAATCATAAGCCTTCACAAGAGAGAAAATATTTCTACAGCCCAGAATCCAAAATAGGTCATAACATGATTATCAGTACAGTAATATTTCACTCCCTTTTCTGAGCCAACCATGCTTTGGTAATTCTTGAATTTTTTTCCTTGAAAGCCTAAGGCAGCATTTTAGAATACTTAGTACTTAAAATATTACACTTACTGTACAGGCCAGTGGTATTTTCTAGTAAGTCATAACTTTTACTTTTGAGCACAAAGGTTTGTTTGCTCACAACATTGTATAGAGTGAACATCCTTCTTTTATCTTTAGGAAAAGATATGCAAATGTTCAGAGAGAATAATGTTGGACCTCTTCCACCACAGCTGGATCAGCCTAGTTTCATACATGAAGAGGTAAAATTTAAGGAAAACTTCAAACAATGAGATTGGCTCTAAGGCTGCATTCCTTTCACTCAATATTACTATCCTTCTAGGTAACCTGTGTTGCTGGAGCAGGCAGTGGCCTCAGAAAGAACTAAAGCCATGTCACAGCAGCTGCTTGTAAGAAGGATTAATAAAAAATGAATTTTTAACAAAAAGTGAATTCTTATTCTCCAACCTTAACTAACAAGCAAACAAAGGAAAACACAAAAAAACCTCTCTCTACTCATATGGCTTCCCTAGCAGTGACCAGTGGTAAAAGGACTGGTCTTATTGCAAATCCAAATTCTGATCAGTAAAAGATCTCTTGAGCCCCCTTGCTTGGCACATGCAGCATGTACATTTATCTCATGAACTTTGCTTATCTTAATTATATTTCTTCTTTAGGCTCAAAACATTGCTGTGTTTCTATAGACAATTTCTACCTCTCAATGCTTCATCTTGTTTAGAAGTGCTATTACTGTTACCCTTGATAATATCTTGAACTTTCCTAGCACACCCCTTAGGACCTCCAAGTGCTTTATGGCTAATTTACTGTGAGAGTCAGATATGAGAAAACCCTTTCCTGAAGCAGCAGGAACAAAGAAATTTAGGTCATAAAGGAACTCTGTAGCAGACCAGTACATAAATCAGTGTTCAATCCATCACATTTTTCTTTGTTAATGTTGTATAATGTATTTGGCTTCTTTTGCATCATCAGCTCTTAATAACAAAAAATTTTATCTAACATGAATTTGGTAGGTAGCTAGCTGGGGGTGGGGAGAAAATCTGGCTTGCTTTCAAATAGATCCACATGCATCTTCTTTTCATCATTAGAATAAATTTCCGGAGAGGTGAGCAGAGGTTTAGCTGCATGACTCTCATTAATGTTAACTTTATTTCAGTAATGAGGTGAAAGTACAATCACTGGAGCTAATATAATCAGAGTGATGAGACAAAAGTCTGCTGCTGTAAATACTGGTGAGGAAGATGACATTGACAATGCTGATAGGTAATGAAAAATAGGTGTCAGGAGCAAAATGATGTGGTGAGGGTAAAGACCGTGCCTTTAAGTAAAATAGTACAGTTCTAAACTGCCAGGAGCTGTTGCAGTGATGTGAACACCCTGACACTGGACACAGGTCCATCTGCGAGGCATTGAACACAACAATCCTCAGCCTTATTGATTCCCAGGAAAAAACTGAGGAAGCAGGGGGCAAACAGTCCTGTGCCCTTAAAAGTCATTTAGGAAGGATAAGGAGAATTAAGTACTAGTAAAAAAAGGAATGTTGAGATAAAACAAAACAGCAGGTATGGGAAATCAAAAGCTATTGTGACAGCTCTAGAATACAATCCCAGTAATATATTGCACCAGAAAGACCCCAGACAATGAAAAGTGAGAGGACCACTGTGCCACTGCACTCCATTACTTTAGCTAATAGAATGATCTGAACTGAACAAGGCTGGGAAGATTTTTATAGTAATTAGCAAACCTGTTAGTGCCCATTTTTCTTCTGCACAACATGTGAACAAAAGAAAAGCAGACACAGCTATTAGGGGAAGTAACAGGGGAAAAAAAGTGGGAAGACAGACAATGAGTTGGGTAACTCTGCAGAAATAAAAATAGTAATTACATATTTATATTACAAAACCAGTACACAAGGATTTTTAGCTTGGCAATAAAGAATACACTGCAATACTTTAGTAAATATATAGCACATAATCATCCACATCCAAGACCTACTAGTAGAGCAGGAACAGAGGAAACATAATATACATATTAACTCTATATAATTGTTGCAACATTCAGTACCTCGGTAAGCAGCTCTGTATGACTTTATCCAGATACCATAAACACACAGTTGGGTTTTTTTTTAAATCATGTGGAACTGCAAGCTATTTGTAGTGAATCTATGGATTTTACTTAAAGCCACAAATGAAGTGCATTTATAATGACGTGAGCAAGATGTGCCCTTTTCACTTGATTTCAGTGTCTTACTGACCCTCTGGAGCAGAATTTCCCTGAACCTGCTGATGCCCCACAGCAGATCTTGGCGGTAAGAACTCATGCTTTTTTGGGTAAGACAAAGCATATTTGGGTTTGCAATCCTGGCTTGCTGCATTGTCCTAGTCATTGTTATTGCAGAAATCCAACGAGAGCCAGAAGAGCCCTGATCAATATGTCTTTGTTGTGTAGCCCTGAATTAACTACATCTCACTTTCCTTTGACAGCGACACAGATCACAGGCAGCTGCTGCTTCCCCTATGAGAAACAGAGATTCTGGAAAGCATATTCATTATCTGGCTGTTAAAAGCAACGGAGCATGCAAGCCTCACCCTGCCTGGGCTACCTGAGACATCAACAGCTCCCTTTGATTAAGTGACTGCCAGCTAGTCACCTTCTCACTCTAACCTTGATATGGCAGCACTGTGACAAGTGCATACAGTGTAACATCACAAAATGTTCACAAATAGATAGCTTAATTTGTTGTAATAGCCCGGCCTCTTGCAGCATTTCAGCAGCAAATTCTGGGTTTGAGGACAGAATATATCAGATCTTTACATGAAACTTACCTGCAAGCCAGCTGGCAGGAAGCCAGCGAGAATACTGAGTGGTCCAAAGCTCTCAGTCTTTACCCAGCTTACAGAACTTAATAAATTTCAAAGGAATCCCACTCATCCCCAACTGCACTATTTTTAAGTTGCAGGATTCAGGATCTGAAATACTGACTTAAAAAAAATTACAGCTTCTTAATACATCCCCTGTAGCTGAGTATTACTTGTGTACCAAAAACACCCTCAAACCTGAATGCATTTCCATTTCATAATCAGAAACAACTCAGACACCACAGGTTTAAGTCTGATTTTTATTTCACTCGTCTTGCAGTCGCTGTCAGTCGCCAACTCCCACAATGTTTTCATGGGTCTGAGAACATTCGTGGCTTTTTATTTTTTTTCTGCAGCTGCTGGAGTAAGATAGTTATGTAGCTTTACACAAGAAAGAAAAATTCAACATCTACAATTGTAAAGAGGAGATCAGGACTTTGAAACTTCATTGGTCCATCTTCAGATGATAAACAAGCACATTCTCAGCTATTTTTAAATTTAATATGATTTTAGGAGAGGACCTGGCACACAATTGCTGAATTAATGTTAGAACTCTGAACGTTCAACATTGCTGTTTGAGTTCATGTATCAGCAGTAAATCATTTCACTTCCACCTGCCAAGCTTTTAAACACAGGAATATAAAAGATACAGGGAGAACCCAACCTGAATTTTAAAAATAGCAGGAAGAAAGCCTGTTGAGCACTGAGAGCTAGTCTTCCCAGACATCATTAAGCAAAGCAGGAGAACATTGTTTGTGTATATATATATGTAATAATTACTTTTCAGCATAAGGCTGGGTTTCCATGCATCAAGATGAAGGTTCATGAGCACAGCTTACTTGGGCTCATTTAGAGATAAAAACAAAATTTTAAGTACCTACTAAAGAAAAAAAGAAAAGCTTAACTGATGCTGGTGCTATTTTGGTATTATAAAAAGTTCTAAATATAAACTTATCACAGTAAAGATTCAGATCAGATAGCATGTACACCTTTCCATAAAGCATTTATCTCCTGTAAGCCAGCCTCATCTGCTGCTGGCAGCAGGCTGGGGTATTGGAATGAGGACAAATGCTTTCTTTAGCAACATAGGAGTTTTCAGTAACTTTCAAGTAGATTTAGAACTCCTGTGGCTGAAAAAGTAAATGCATGTTTATCAAAGGAAAATCCATATATTTGGGATGCTTTTGCTTAGTGGGATCCAGGTCCAAGAGCTGAGTTTTTAGGGACAAAGGCAATATAAATGGGAAAGTTCATACTCTGGTTTCACAGCCCAGTGGATGGCACAGTTGTGAAGAAACACAAGTTTTCTCTCCTGAAATTTTGGATGGGTGGGCTTTTAACACAGATTGCAACTGTGACAGTATGAAATTATGCAGAAATATACAAAGTAAAGGTGGACTGAGACAATGGAAAACCACGGGTAGCACCAGATTCATGTGGGGGTGAAGAGAAATTGAGGAGGGGGGTAAAAAAGGAGAGATGCCCTCTTTTATCAAAAGCTTTTGATAGGAGTGCTTTTCTTTAAAAAACAACATTATCTCTAGGAGGGAGAATTCCCACTACCTGTTTCAGGCTTCAGTAACTACAGCTGAGACAGAGCTAAGGCAAAGCAGGGGAAGGGAGAACAAACAGAGGGGTCTGAGGAAAGAAGAAAAGTAAAAGAGAAACTAAAACATTCAGTAAGCTGAGAGGACAAAAATGAAAGTAGGTTTAGGGGTGGCAGGAGGTTTAATAGCAAATTTACACCCATGAGGGGCTGGGAAAAGTAAAGTCAGGCTGAGGGGCTGGGCCCGTCCCACAGAGCAGGGCCAGTTCTAAGCCCCACATGGAGGTTAACACTTAAATACACATTAAAACACAGCCTTTTTGCCAAACATGAACCCACAGCAGGCTTGTTGGGGTGCAGGCAGTGAGGGGAAGTGTAAGCAAAGCTACAGATGGGACAGGGACAAGGCAGCACCTCAGCGTGGCATGGCTGCCGCCTCCCTTAGCCTCACCTCAGCAATCCCTGGTGGGCCACGGGCCACTTCAGGCCCTGGCCACAGTCTGGGCGCAGCCATGGAACTCCGTGAGCCACAGGACACCACTCCGAGGGTGAAACGGTCCATCCTGTCCGACAGCCTCGTCCCACGATGAGTTCATCACAGCAGCCCCACACCAGGCAGGTTATGGGGGCTATGGGTGCATGAGGGGAAAAAGGCGGGAAATGGACCCAGGGATGTGTGAGGGGAAAAAGGCGGGAAACGGACCCAGGGATGTGTGAGGGGAAAAAGGCGGGAAATGGACCTAGGGATGCATGGGAGGATAAAAGTGGGAAATGGGGGCCAGGGGTGCATGAGGGGAAAAAGGCAGGAATCTAGTTTGATTCGGGATGCGTGACAAAAAGAAAGATGGGAAATGGGGCTGGGGGTACATGAGGGGAAAAAAGCAGGAAGGACCCCTAGTACCTACAGGGTGCACTGCAGTGCCTCATCAGGTGTGAGGAGAGCTACCATCACAGCCCAGACAGCAGCTGCTGGGCAAATCTATCCAATTCCTACCCCTACTTTGAGACTCAAGGGTATTGTAATAATTATTATTACTATTATTGTTGCTGTTCAAAGAATCACTGAATAAAAAGTTGAGAAGAGATCACCCAGTCCAACCCACCCTGCCCAGGCAGGGTCACCTGGAGCAGCTGACACAAGGTGTCCAGGTGGGTTTGGAATGCCTCCAGAGAGACACACTCCAGGCTCCCTGGGCAGTTGTTCCAGTGCTCTGCCACCTTCCATGGAAAGAACTCCTTCCTCATGTTGGGATGGAACCTCTTGTGTTTTATTTTATGGTCATAGCTTCTTTGCCTAACACTGGGCACCACTGAAAAGAGTATGGCACCATCCTCTGACATCCCCTGGGGACATTTATATGCATTAATGAGATCCTCTCTCAGTCTTCTGTAGACTAAAAAGGCCCAGTTCCCTCAGTGTCTCCTCATAAGGAAGTTGCTCCAGACCCCTCTTCATCTTTGTGGCCTGCTCTGGACCCTCTACAGCAATTCCTTGTCTTTCTTGAACTGTAGAGACGAGAATAGAACACAGTACTCCAGATATGGCCTCACTTGGGCTGAGATGATGATGATGATTATTATTATTATTATTACTCAGTTATCGATGAGGCTACCCCTCTGTCACATCTCTTTTCCCACATTATCACACAGGATTACCCAAGAGGTTTAAAACCCAGGCAGTTCTCACAGATAAGTTTATTTTGTAGGTCATTTTAGGCAGCCAGGGGAAAAGGAATTCCAGACACATTCTCCATACTTTTTCCAAGCAATGTAATGACTCGTGTCTTGTAGTCTTTCACCAAAGAGAATACAGCTCCAGGAGCCTTGTGCCAGCCCAGTTCCATGGAGGAGACCAGCCTTTCTCCAAAGGCTGTGGTAACCTCTGCTGGCAGCTCCTGGTTGCTACACCAGCTAAGATGTTATTTGAGGTGAGCTTGTAGTTGAGCAGACAAAAATACATCAGAAGAGGTATTTCACATTTGCTTACTCATACTTACTTACTCACACTTTTGTATGCATTTGCTACTACAGAGGATTGGCATTTTTTACTTGAATGTGTATTTTTAAGGCATCGGTGATTTAGATAAATTAGGACCCTGCTCATCCAAGTATGAACATGTTTATTTCCTTAGACAGTGTAGCTTTTATTACCAAACAGGTCTGTAACTGTAGTTTGCAGCTAATCTACACTTTTCTGTTTGAAGATGTGAGTAAACTATCAAGTGTCATCTGACATACCTGAATGATGCATTTTATGCACAGGATAACGTCAATAATGCTACTTTTTTTTCAGTGTTTAAACAAATATGTCACACTTATGATTTATATCCAACTTTGTCCCACTTCTTCAAATGGCAACATTTCATATCTGTGTAAGGCAGGTACTATTCATATCAACAGGTACATTAAAAGCTCCGGGTGAGGCCATGGTCGTAAGTTGTAGGAACTACAAATGTTGTCTTTTTGCTCTGAGAAGTTTAAAATCTAAACATATTTTGCACAGGACAGCAACAAAATGCAGGCAATGGATATAGAATTCCCATTTACTTTGATTCCTATTAGTGAGCCTTACTCTGTAGATGCATGCAGAGAGATGGAATACGTATGGGATAAATGAGAGCTGGGTTTTATTGGAAGCTTCCATCACATTGCCAAGAAGTCAAATGCTAGTCTTCATTTCAACTATTACCAGTAGAAACAGATCATCTCATCCATGGAAAACCTAACACTTGCCTCCCATTCTATTTGCAACTATAGTTTGTGGTCTTCTATCTCCTTCTATCTCCTTAATTGAAATACTTCATAGAAAAGCTTCTATGAGGCAATATTTCAGTCAGAATTAATTTCATTTTCTCTACTCTGTATGTTTCTGTTATTTTACCATAGCTGAAACAGCAGACCACAGAAACAAACATGCTTCAGTCTGAAGGTGTCCTGAGAATTCTTAAGACATATACTTCTAGTCTACAAAACCCATGATTTCTAAGAAAAATCTGTGGCCACACAACTACCTCAAAATGGAAAACATCATGTAGACAATGTGCATGTTGCTACAAGTCAGACCTTAATTGACCAAAAGTATTAGATAGAGCTGCCTGTTTAATTAGACACGGATCAAAAATTAAGAACTAAGTACTTTCCCATCATTCCCTGCAGGTTTTGAAGTTGGCATTTCCCCTCTGCATATAGTTAGTTGTTTGCCTCAGGTTGTAAAGAAATGCAGAAGGCTGTTATTAAAGCACTGATAATTTGCTGAACTCCATCTTTTGTGGAACTTGCTGAGTTAGAAAATTCTTTTTCACCTCCTCCCCCACCCCTCCTTGACTAGAATTGAACTGAAGAACAAATATCACATTATGGTGCAAGGTATAAGAATAAACAGTGTTTGCAGTTAAGTGACTAGCACAAGACAGAACAAATCCTACAGCTCAAACCCATCCAGCTAAATTATGAAGGAAATTTTAAAAAAATTGCTTTTTAAAAGAATATCAAAACAAAGACCCATGCTTAGGATTTGCTGTTCTTTAGTGCTATATATTCAGAAATTGACTCCCAATACAGTTTGTTAGAAAGTTCTCCAAGTAATCAGAGCCTGGAGATAAAGAACTACCACTGCAATGAGAGAGATTCTGAGAATGCAGAAAACACAAGGCCAACTCATCAACCATCAGTGGTGGCCTCAGCTCAGAGGTCTGCATTTCAGCACTCCAGCCCCTGACAGGAAGGATTTTTATCCAGTTCTCTGTCTACCATCCAAGTGAAGCACTAGTGGGTTCTTTCAAGGCCAGTGGCTCAAGTTAAAATTCAGCAAAGCCGGCAGTTAGAACCTTACCTTTCTGCCACAGATTGCTGTTTCCAAATTGATACAGCTAAATTCTACACCTGTTCCTCATTACATTACAGCATCCTCAGCTGCTACCATTTTTCACTAGCATTAATATTCTTGTAAACTACAGAAATCAGGCAGTATAGAACCCATCCAATTATCCCCAGCACTGACCTCAGTGCAGATAAGAAGAGCTTCTTCTCCATCAGGTGCTCTCATTAAATCTGCTGCCAAACACACATCAACCAGCCCAGTCTCTCAGCTGACAAATAAAAAAGAGATGTCAGACACACCAGAATCACCAGGCTTTTTTGCAAGAGGGATGGACATCACTTAAACCACATAGTACTATTATCAGGAAGCACAGATTTTGGCATTTCTTTTCATATCTTCTCAACATGAAGCAATCATTTGCACTCCTTCCCCTGCTCGATCCACTTTTGCAAAGGGTTCGATTTTCCTGTTAATCATTGATAGAAGCATGCTCTTGTCTTAGATTAAAATGAAACTAATTTTCTGTTTGCCTCTACTTGCTTGCCTTTTTTTCACATATTCAAGTCTTTCTCTGACCCACTGCATTCTTCAAACTTACATTTTGGTACAGTTGCTTTGTAGTTCAAAGACATGAGAAGAGGCAAGCTTTTGGAACACAAATTTTTAATGGTTTAACGTGTAGTACAGACACTAGTTGAACAGCACTACCAAGGAAGGAGGATGCAGTTTCTGTCCCATTGAATGGGCAAACGTCACAATACACTTCTGATCACACCCTGTTTTTCTAGGAGAGAAAAGGGCCAGGAATTCCCATAAAGTTCTCCAAATCACATTGGTTCTTATGACTTCTTAAAATTACTGCTTCACACAGTGGTATTACCTGCTAAGGAATTAATACCAAGTTGGAAAAGAAAGCAAGACCAAGCCATGAGCATCTTGACCTCATCAGCTGTGGTGCAAACACATGAAGTGCTGGAATACGTCTCAGCAGGAATGATATGATAGACCAAGCTGATGGCATTCCCTAGGGAAAATGATTATGAAGTGCTGGAAAGGGGTGAAGAATCTATTTAACACTGAAAAGAGATGCAACCTCTGCTACCCTCTGAAGACAGCATTTCACACTGCAGCCTCACGCTGCTGCAGCAAGTTGCCACAGGATGGCAGCAAAGGGGAGATAGATTTTCAGTTGGATAAACTGCTAATGCTAAAGATCTCAAGACAATCTGCTTATGGAACCATCATTTCACTTGATGACTTCTGGGAAAGAACAAAAACAATGCAAATGGGTTTTATCTGATGACTGGTACTACTTCTTCTTTATACCATTCGTGATTGCAATGGCATTCTACAGATCTTTTGCAGCAGGATACTCCACCACTGTTTGTTTTTTGTGGTTTTTATCTTCAACACCTCTGTAGATTTTCATCTATATTTTTATTTAATTTTATTTTCTGCAGTTTAAGCAAGCATACACGAAGTCAAAACTATGGGGAAATAAATGGGATAAAAACAAGAGAAATGAGGCTCTGCATATAGACAGGAATAGCCCAGGTTAGTCTGACACTTGGACTTTGCAGGAGGAGCAGAAATTTAGTCAGAATTTTACAGGTTCTCTACCCACCTTTTCTGTCTTTTGTGGTCTTTAGAGGGAGAGAGTTGAAACTGCAGTTTAGAGAGTTAAGAGCAACTGTGGGAGAACCAAGGTGGCTGTAGTGTCATTCTGATCAGGCGACAATTCCAGAGTATGTCAAGTCTGTCCAACAGCAAATCAAAAGCATCCTGAATTAAGCTGAGCTCATGCAATACAGCTGTCCTCAAAAGAGGACTTGCACCATGTTCTGATATTCTGATGTTGTAACTACTTCACGCACAAGGATATCGTTAAACTGGTATGTGGGGCTGGCTGAGCTGGGAACTTGCCCTCATGCTCCAGAGGCTTCAGGATGCAGAGCCCTTCTGTTCCTTTTGGTGCTGCTGACAAGGGAGAAAGTCACTGGTGCTGGGGCAGCGCCTGCAGTAGGGGTGTTGTGTCACCTCAGCACTGGTGGGGGACCATGAGCTTGGTGGGGGAAGCTGCAGGCACAGACCTCTGTGCAGAAGCCCCTGTGTGGGAAGGAAGTGGCTGGAAGAGCTGAGCTGCCTCAGGGAATGCACGGTGGATGGATGACACCAGGGTCACAGGCTTGGTGAAAGTGGCAGCAGAGGATGCAATGGCAAGGCAAGGTAGAAAATGTTCCTGCCATACCTTGACATGGATCTTGGCTAAGGCTGAGGGGCCTTTGCCCATACACCTCAATCCATCTGAGCATAGTGCTGTGGTTCCTGAGGGACACCGGCTCCTGGTGTCCTGGCTTGGAGCAGGACATGTTTTTTCCCAGCTGAGTGCCCAAGGGAGAAGATGGCCTGGAGTGATCTTGCTGCATTGGTGGGCAAGAAAGAGAGGGAGCAGTGGGGTATGAACTGTCAGGAAATGTTGGAGGACACATTTATATGGAGGGCCTGTGACAGTCAGGCATATAAGAAGGTGTTGGGTGCCACAGCACATCCCCATCAGTGTGAGGTCATGAAGCTCATGGGATCACTCTGTGGCCTGGGCCCCTCCTCTCCTCGCAGTGCTCGCCCACAACTCAGGTGTCATGGCCAGACTCGCTGAGCCTGGATGGGGCCTTTGGGCACAGGGGCCCCGTCCTGCTGCCATGGCAGGTCTGTGCTCCTGGGACATTGACTGAAGCTGTCATCTCCCCTCTCTTCTCTCCCTCTCCAGGTTCCCTGGTCCAGGCAGCAGTGACTCAGCAGCCATCCTCGCTGTCAGCCAACGTGGGAGACACTGTCAGGATCACCTGCTCTGGAATTAGCAGCAGCTATGCTTATGCTGGCTGGTATCAGCAGAAGGTCCCTGGCACTTCCCCTGTCACTGTGATCTATGCTAATGACAAGAGACCCTCGGGCATCCCTTCGCGATTCTCCGGATCCACCTCCGGCACCACGGGCACGTTAACCATCTCTGGGGTCCAAGCCGAGGACGAGGCTGTCTATTTCTGTGGTAGCTATGACAGCAGCAGTGGCAGCTATGGTGTGTGGTGACAATGAGTACCAGGAAGTGAGACAGACTCTGAAACCAGAGGAAAGATTTTGGCCCTTCTCCCTCCTGTCTGGATATGTTGCTGAGGCATATTCCTGTCCTTTATTTATGTCTACAGCATGGAATGTCCTCTCTTTGATGTTGCAGAGATCAGGAGGTGACTGTGCAGCTGGGGCCCATTCATGTCCTGTTCCCTAAAAAGATCTTGGTGTAGCTGTGTCACCCACGGCCTCTTGATATTGATGACCATGTCCTTCTGTGCTGCAAGAACTTTTTCTGTGCAGATATTCTGCAATGGGCTGGGCTCTTCTCCTCAAATGTGCCTGTGATCTTGTCCCTGTCTGTTCTGACCGTGACTGTTGCATTTCCTTTCATCTTTTCTAAGGAAGTCTGTGCTCCTGAGAGTCTGACTGACTTCCCTCTTCTCCCTTCTTTCTCTCCTCTCCAGGTTCCCTGGTCCAGGCAGCATCGCTAAGTCAGCAATCGTCAATGTCAGCCAACGTGGGAGACATGGTCAGGATCACCTGCTCTGGGGTTAGCTATGGCACCTACGGCTGGTATCAGCAGAAGGTCCCTGGCACTGCTCCTGTCACTGTGATCTACTGGAATGACAGGAGACCCTCGGGCATCCCTTCGCGATTCTCCGGATCCAAGTCTGGCTCCACAGGCACATTAACCATCACTGGGGTCCAAGCCAAAGATGAGGCTGTCTATTTCTGTGGCTATGACGACAGCAGTGCTGGTCAGCATAGCGGAGGCACTGACTCCAGCATTCTCTCTCTCCTCCTGCTGCTGCCATTTCTCCCTACAGGACCCTCATGCCTTGGGATCTGTCTGTGAATCTGGGCCTCTCCATTGTATCTTGGGGCCTTTGGGCACAGGAGCCCCGTCCTGCCGCCGTAGCAGGTCTGTGCCCCTGGGGCACTGACTGACACCCCTCTTCTCCCCTCTCTTCTCTCCCTCTCCAGGTTCCCTGGTCCAGGCAGCAGCACTAAGTCAGCCATCTTCACTGTCAGCCAACGTGGGAGACACGGTCAGGATCACCTGCACTGGGGGTAACAGCATCTTTGGCTTTGGTTGGTTCCAGCAGAAGGTTCCTGGCAGTGGCCCTGTCACTGTGATCTATGAAGATAACAAGAGACCCTCAGGCATCCCTTCGCGATTCTCTGGATCCAGGTCCGGCTCCACAAACACATTAACCATCACTGGGGTCCAAGCCAAGGGTGAGGCTGTCTATTTCTGTGGTAACAATGACGGCAGCAATGCTGGTCAGCACAGTGGAGGCACTCTCATACCGTGTTTTGTATGCATTGCTGGGCCACTCCATGGCATCTTGGGGCCTTTGGGAACAGGGGCCCCATCCTGCTGCCATGGCAGGCCTGTGCTCCTGGGACACTGACTGACCCCCCTCTTCTCCCCTCTTTTCTCTCCCTCTCCAGATTCCCTGGTCCAGGCAACATCACTGAGTCAGCCATCCTAAATGGCTAAATGCCAACGTGGGAGACACAGTCAGGATCACCTGCACTGGTAGCAGCGGCAGCTATGGCTGGTTCCAGCAGAAGGTCCCTGGCACTGGCCCTGTCACTGTGATCTACTACAATGACAGGAGACCCTCGGGCATCCCTTCGCGATTCTCCGGCTCTGGGGGCACATTAACCATCACTGGGGTCCAAGCCGAGGACGAGGCTGTCTATTTCTGTGGTGGCTATGACAGCAGCAGCAGCTATGTTAGTGTAATGAAAATGACAGATTTTCAAAGGATACATAGAGGAAATAAAAATGGCATTTTACAGTTCTTCTCATCACCAAGAAGAGTGGTAGTTGTGAGCCTGGGGCAGACTTTTGTCTCCCCTGCATGACCATGACTACAAATGTCCCCACTTTTGTGTCCTAGAGCACTGGAGATGAACTTGGGACTGGGGATCATTGTCTTGGTTCCTACAAAACTCATGGTGTCGCTTTGTATGTTTCCCATCCCATTGCCTCTTGCTACTGATGATGCCACTGACCACATTCTCCTTCTGCTGGCAGAGGTGCCTCTGTGCTGGGATGCCTTGGGGTACATTTGGCTTGGCTCTGCTCCCCAAATTCACTAGTGGCTGCACCCATTCTTCTCTGAGTGTGAAATTCCTGATGCCCCTGCACAGGAGATAGCCATGTTCCTGGAATACTGGGTGAAACTCCTGTTGTCCCCTCTCTTATCCTTCTCCACAGTCCCTGGCCCAGGCAGCATCTCTAAGTCAACCATCCAATCTGTCAGCCAGTCTGGGAGAAATCATCAAGATCTCCTGCACTGAGGATAGGGGTGGCTGTGCTGGATTCCAGCAGAAGGTCCCTGACAATGCCCCTGTGATCTGTCATAGTGAAAAGACACCCTCAGTGGTGCTGGAGGACATTGAAATGACATGGATCCTGGAAGTGAAGACCTGTAGTGGGGCTACTTGCCCCTGCCCTCAAAATGTCCTGGCCTATGGTTACTCAGAGGATCTGGAACACTCCTTGTCATGGTCTCTGGACATTCTGGCCCCTGCCAGTGTAGGGCTGATGCCAACTCATCTCTGGTGACAGCAACTGTGCCAAAGGACCCTGTGTCTGTGTGAGAGGCTCTGTGAGCACAAGCTGCCGCGGGCAGGGTGCCATACAGAAACCCTGATGCTTGTGGCCAGGCCCGGAGGAATCTCTGGACCTCGTGGTAGCCGTGGCAGAGGTGAGAGGCAGCAAGGGCAGAGCCCTGTGCCGGGCTCTGCTCTCAGTTCCTGCAGTGCTGTCCCTGAGGCCCTTCTTGTCCCCACACGGTGTCAGTGTGGCTCCACTGCACAGTCCTGGGGCTCACGGGGCGGGCAGGAGGCAGAGGAGCTGTGGCCAGCCAGGTGCCAGCCTGTGCCAGCGAGGTTCAGAGCAGCCCTGCAGGCTCCTTCGGCGGCCTCCCTGGGCCGTGCTGGGCGCAGGAGGCAGAGGGGCTCTCCCTGGCTGGACAAGAGTGCAGGTGCTACGTGTTCGTGATTGCTGCAAACACCGGCCCAGCTCTACCCACAGCTGCTGCAAAACTGCTGGAGACCCTCAGCTCACTTTCAGTTTGGAGGAACTGGGGCCTTGATTTTCCTTAGTGTTGTGGAGCTTGAAGCTCCTGCTCTTGGTGTGGTTCCCATTCCCTTTCAAAGCTCCATTTCTCTGTTCTGCTCTTCTCTTGTGGCAATTCAGAGAGGCCCAGGGTGGCACTCTCAATTGAAGCAGGATGTGGTTTTTCCCAGCTGCTCTGTCCCTACTGCCGATCAGCACACAGGGAGCACAGTGCATGTAAAGAGTAAAATGCGACCTCCTGATCATTATACAAAGATGTTAACTCAGTTGAATGTTGTCACCGTAAAGTGCCTTCATTGTTGAATACCTTATGCCTGATGTTGTTGTGACAGCCTTCTTTGTTAAATGCCACCTTGCTTTGTACCCATGCCCTTTGCTGTACCTGTGTTGCCTGTGTTGCTCCCAGCACACCTCTAATGTCAACCGATGACACACCCAACACACAAATGGGAGAACTCCCTTGGGGGTTAGCACCCAGCAGAACTGGAATTAACATCTAAAGACCCCTAGAACCAGCAAGCCATTGCTCCAACAGGACTCCAAACTACGTCGAGGAGCAAGGAAGAATGTTGAGCTACTTACTGATGCTGCAGGCCTCGTCTCCATAATTAAGCAACACTCACTCCGCATGACTACCCTAGATTTTCAACGAGTTGTGGTCTTCCCAGGCATTCTTGTGAGGATGTGGAAGCCCCAGCTCTGCTGTGCAGCAAAGCTGAATGCTTCCTCCTCTGTGTTGTCCATTGGGAGCAGCAGCGGTGTGCATGACCCCTTGCCCCCCGCCACCTTGAGCTTGACCTCAATAAAGGCATTAAAAAAGGAGCACATCTCCTTGCCCATTCTTTGCAGTGCCCTGGGAGCAGGAGGTACCAACCAGTCTTGGGTGTTCCAGGGCAGGTGGATGTGTTCCCCTGGCGAGGTGGTGCTGTCCTCGCTCTGTGCACAGAACTCCCAGTGCAGTGAGGCCATGGTCCTACTGGGCAGGAATAGGTTTGGGGTGGTGCCCAGCTGGACTGAGAGTGCATCAGCCATACTGGGGAAGGAGCAGGCAACCAAGAGCAATCTTTGGTGGGACAGAGGTGCTGCAGCATGCAAGATCAGCACTGAGACAGGGCCTCCAGGAAACACTGAGCACCACATATCCATGGAGGGCCTGTGCCTGGGAAGGTAGGAGCTTAAAAGCAGGTTAAGGCCCACAGCACAGAGCCAACAGTGTGAGGACATGGAGCTGGTGGGATTCTGTGTTCTCCTCACAGAACTTGCCCACAGCACAGGTGTCATGGCCAGACTTGCTGTGCCTGGACAGGGCTTCTGGGCACAGGGGCCCTGTCCCACTTCCTTGGGGAGGTCTGTGCTCCTGGGACACTGACTGACCCCCCTCTTCTCCCCTCTCTTCTCTCCTTCTCCAGGTTCTCTGGTCCAGGCAGCGCTGAGTCAGCCATCCTCACTGTCAGCCAACGTGGGAGACACAGTCAGGATCACCTGCTCCGAGATTAGCAGCTGGAGCTATGCTGCCTGGTACCAGCAGAAGGTCCCTGGCACTGGCCCTGTCACTGTGATCTACAACAGCAACAACAGACCCTCGGGCATCCCTTCGCGATTCTCCGGATCCACATCCGGCTCCACAGCCACATTAACCATCTCTGGGGTCCAAGCCGAGGACGAGGCTGTCTATTTCTGTGGTGGTGCTGACAGCAGCAGTGATGCTGCACAGCGACACAGAAAAATTGGGAATTGGTCCAAAGCCTTTCCAGCTCAGCTGTCTCTTACAGTCCAATCGTTGTGCCCTGTGATTTGGGCAAGGGGTGACTCCCCAGCAGCCCTGTCCCTGCACACCTTTCCAGGGCAAACGTCCCCCTGTGCTCCTCAGCTTGTGTCCAGGGCCCTGCTGGCTGCCTCCCAGCCCAGCTGTGCCAGGACCCCCTGGATTTCACACAAGGGGGTTTAGTCTTGTGGACCCAGCCCTGAGAGGTGGGGACATACCATGGGCCAGGGAGCCGGGCCAAAGCTTTGCCTTCAAAACCTGGGAAGGCTTCCCATGGACACAGCAGCTCTGGGGTCATGCATGAGGCTGCTGGGGCAGATCAGGGCAAGTCAGGGGATGCTCTGTTGTGCTGCAAGAGGAGCTGCCAGGCTAAGGCTGCATTGGCTGTATTTACTCAGTGCTGGCCCACTGGGCTTATGTTCAGCCTGTGCAGGAGCTCTCTCTAACCCTCAGGGAAGCACCTGGCCCTGGACAATGTCCTGCTATGACCCCAGAACAGCAAGGAGCCTGAAACCATCATCATCCTCTTTTGTCTGAGCAGCTGGCCCCTGGCTGGCCTTGCCTCCCTCCTCGCCCTGTTATTCATCCCTGGTGCAGATGTCCTGGCCAGACCCTGTATGAGCAGCTGGGGACTTTCAGCACAGAGGTGCTATCCCTGTCCCACTGCCTGGGGAGATCTGTGTTCCCAGGTCAGTTACTCACCCCTTCTCCTCTTCTTCCCTCTCTTCTCTCCCTCTCCAGGTTCCCTGGTCCAGGCAGCAGTGACTCAGCAGCCATCCTCACTGTCAGCCAATGTGGGAGACACGGTCTCCTGCACTGGGAGTAGCTACAGTGACTATGGCTGGTTCCAGCAGAAGGTCCCTGGCAGTGGCCCTGTCACTGTGATCTATGCTGATGACAAGAGACCCTCGGGCATCCCTTCGCGATTCTCCGGATCCAAGTCCGGCTCCACAGGCACATTAACCATCTCTGGGGTCCAAGCCGAGGACGAGGCTGTCTATTTCTGTGGTGGCAGGGACAGCAGTGCTGGTGCTGGTATAGTGGCAAGGACAGATTTTCAAGTGAGGTACAGAGGAATTAAAAATGGAGATTTTTTTTGTCATTCTCACAACCAAACAGAGTTGTGGATGTGGGATAGGAGCAAGTTTTTCTCTCCTCCACAAGATTCTGAATTTTTCCCATTTTGTGTCCTAGAGAGTGCAAAGTCACTTTGTGGCTGAGGATCATTGTTCTGCTCCCTACAAAACCTATAGCATGACTTTGTCTCCCACTGTTCTCTGACCTACTACTAATGACCATGTCCTCCTGCTGGTGCCTCTGTGCAGGGGTACCTGGGGCTGGGCTCTGCTCCCCAATTGTGCCTGTGGCCATTTTCCATGTCTCTTCTCCTCTGACAGTTGCATTCCCTATATCCTTAACCAGGCATGTGGATAAGGATATATGTGCTCCTGGAACACTGACCCCTGTCTTCTCCCCTCTCTTCTCTCCCCCTCCAGGTTCCCTGGTCCAGGCAGCAGCAATGGATCAGCCATCTTCAATGTCAGCAAGCATGTGAGAGACTGTCAGGATCACCTGCTCCAGGACTAGCAGCTGGTATGCCTGGTTCCAGCAGAAGGTCCCTGGCAGTGGCCCTGTCACTGTGATCTACTTCGATGACAGAAGACCCTCGGGCATCCCTTCGCGATTCTCTGGATCCGGGTCTGGTTCCACGAACACATTAACCATCACTGGGGTCCAAGCCAAGGATGAGGCTGTCTATGGTAGCCATGACAGCAGCAGTGATGCTGCCACAGTGGCACAGAGGATTGTTGACATGATACAAAAAACTACCATGGCAGAGTTCTGTGAGGAGTCCCTACATTCCAGTATCAAGCATCAGCATAGAGCTGCCTGCCTTACTGAACCCTGTCTTTTCCCGTCTCCTTTTCCAGCTCCCCTAGACCAGGCAGTATTGCCAAGTCAGCCATCCTAATTATCAGCTAACCTCAGAGAAACCACAAAGATCAGCTGCTCTGGGCTTAGCAGTAGCTAGACTTATGCTGGCTGGTCAAGGCAGAGGGTCCCTGGGAGGTCCCCTGTAACTAGAACAACAGCATACCCTTGAGAATTCCTCTGCAATTTTCCTGGTCTGCCTCCACGGCCAAAGGAGCAGAATTTGGAAAGGCAGAGGCAGGTCTGGGAAGGGTGCTGTGCAGGTGTGTGGGGCTGGCCAGGCTGGGAACTTGCCCTCATGCTCCAGAGGCTTCAGGATGCAGAGCCCTTCTGTTCCTTTTGGTGCTGCTGACAAGGAGGAGATTCACTGGTGCTGGGGCAATGCTTGCAATGGGGGTGTTGTGTCACCTCAGCGCTGGTGGGGGACCATGAGCTTGGTGGGGGAAGCTGCAGGTGCAGACCCCTGTGCAGAAGCCCCTGTGTGAGAAGTAAACAGCTGGAGGAGCTGATCTTTTCAAAGATTGAGGGGTCTTTGACCACACACCTCGATCCATCTGAGCATATTGCTGTGGCTCCTGAGATAGCCCATCTTGTGGTACTCGGGCTTGCAGCAGGACATATTTTTCCCAGCTGTGTGCCCAAGGGCAGAAATGGACTGGAGTGATCTTCCTGTATTGGTGGGGAAGAAAGAGTGTGAGAAGTGGGACAGGAGCAGTGTTGGGAGCCACATTTCCATGAAGAGTCTCTCCTGGGTAGACAGGCACATAAGAGGGTGTTGGGTGCCACAGCACATCCCCATCAGTGTGAGGTCATGAAGCTCATGGGATCACTCTGTGGCCTGGGCCCCTCCTCTCCTCGCAGTGCTCGCCCACAACTCAGGTGTCATGGCCAGACTCGCTGAGCCTGGATGGGGCCTTTGGGCACAGGGGCCCCATCCTGCTGCCATGGCAGGTCTGTGCTCCTGGGACACTGACTGAAGCTGTCATCTCCCCTCTCTTCTCTCCCTCTCCAGGTTCCCTGGTCCAGGCAGCAGTGACTCAGCAGCCATCCTCACTGTCAGCCAACGTGGGAGACACGGTCAGGATCACCTGCTCTGGACTGAGCAGCAGCTATGCTTATGCTGGCTGGTTCCAGCAGAAGGTCCCTGGCACTGGCCCTGTCACTGTGATCTATGCTAGTAACAGCAGACCCTCGGGCATCCCTTCGCGATTCTCCGGATCCTTGTCCGGCACCACGGGCACGTTAACCATCACTGGGGTCCAAGCCGAGGACGAGGCTGTCTATTTCTGTGGTGGTGGTGACAGCAGCAGTGCTGATGAGGGCAATGAAGCCAGTGAGTAATGGGGAAGTGAGACACAGAACCCAGGGTCAAGAGAGGAAGGTTTTGAGCCATTTTTTCTCGTGGTCAGTTATGCATGTGATAATGGAATTGAGACAGGTTCCTGTCCCCTGTCCAAGGACATGAATGCGCATGACAAGGCACAGGAGGTGACTCTTTCCCCTGTCCCCATCATAGGAATGGCACAGCCTCATCCCCAGCCCTGTTGCCATTTGCTTCACGCTGCCCCCTCCTGCTGCTGCTGCTGCTGAAGCTGCCTCTGCTGCCTTGCCCTGGGCCAGGCTGGGATCTGATTCCCCCATGTTTCTGTAGACATGACCAGGTTCCTTTCCCTCAGAGGGTGATGTTCTACTGCTCTGCTGCTGCCAGCTCTCCTTGCAGGGCCATAGGCCTCTAATCCTTCTCTCTGTCTTGAGGCTGGGTGTCCCACACACAAAGCACTAGAACTATCAGGCACAGGGGACTGTTGCACTACCTGGGCAAGGCTGTACTCCTGGGGAAATAACTGACCCTTCTGGTGTTACCCCCCACCCACTCCAGGCTCCCTGGCCTAGGCAGGATCACTGAGTCAGCCATCATTAACCATGATGAATGTTAACTCATATATTAGTAATGACACATAATCTGTGTCATTAACCATGGATGAAATTGTCAAGATCATCTGCTCTGGGAGCAGTGACAACTATGGCTGGTACCAGCAGAAGGTTCCTGGCACTGCTCCTGTCACTGTGATCTACTACAATGATGAGAGACCCTCGGGCATCCCTTCGCGATTCTCCGGATCCAAGTCCGGCTCCACAGGCACATTAACCATCACTGGGGTCCAAGCCGAGGACGAGGCTGTCTATTTCTGTGGTAGCTATGAAGGCAGCAGCAGCAGCAGCTATGGTGTGTGGTAACAATGAGTAACAGAAAGTGACAGACTCAGAAAGGGTTTTGACCCTTCTCCTTCCTGGCAGTGCTAGGTGTAGCTGTGTTCCCCACAGCCTCTTGCTACTGATGAACGTCTTCCTGTGCTGCCAAAGCTGCTTCTGTGCAGTTGTTCTGCAATGGGCTGGGCTCTGCTCCTCAAATGTGCCTTTGACCATGTCCATATTTGACTGTTGTATTCCCTGTAACCTTGTCAGGGCAGGTGTGTGTACCTGGGACAGTGACTGAGCTCCTCTTCTCCCCTCTCTTCTCTCCCTCTCCAGGTTCCCTGGTCCAGGCAGCATCGCTGAGTCAGCCATCCTCGCTGTCAGCCAACGTGGGAGAGACTGTTCAGATAACCTGCTCCGAAGGCAATCCCAAAAGATACTTTGCCTGGTTCCAGCAGAAGGTTTTTGGCATTACCCCTGTCACTGTGATCTATGCTGATGACAAGAGACCCTCAGACATCCCTTCACGATTCTCTGGTTCTGCATCCGGCTCCACAGCCACGTTAACCATCACTGGGGTCCAGGCCGAGGATGAGGCTGTCTATTTCTGTGGTGGCCAGGACAGCAGCGGTACTGGTGTTGAAGGGACAAAGAGGAATTAAAAACATAGATTTTCATTCCTTCTCTCGGCCAAGTAGAGTTGTGGATGTGGGACTGGAGCAGGTTTATGTCTCCTCTGTACAACC